>NC_141053.1:44553608-45043608 GCF_041138505.1 Cibotium barometz
ATCCAAACTAGTATCACCATCCAAAGTACATCTACTATCCTGTGTTGGCAAGATAGGGCAGTGTGCCTCAATGCTAATAACAAGATTCCAAAACATTCCAAAGTCCTTCAGCATCACCAATACATGATGCATCATATAGGACCACAACAGGTAGTTAGTCTCGTTAAGATTATCCTCAGCGGTAGCGGTGGGGGTGGGGGAAAGCATCCCAAATATATCATTACCTATCTTTTTTGCCCACCACAAATAATGAATCTTTAACATAAATTGAAAATATCCTAACCATATGTAAATACTATTAATGCCCACTAAATGCAACATGAAACCAAGATGGCTTTTAGCAGATCATTTTGATAAAAAGGCCTACAAAGTATGAAAAGTAAACTATAGAAATGTTACTAGTAAGGATGCAAAAGTCGATGATAATGATGATAACTTTTATGAAGCTATTGACGATGAGCTCAAAGATGTGATGTCGATGAAGATCCTATAACACTTATGTTATATGCACACAATCTTTGCACACCGAACCCAAAATCAAAGAAAGATAGTTTAAACTAACATTTCCCTAGGATGTCTATGAAAACCACTTGTGTCATCCATTTTAAGGAGGCAGGTAGCTTACATTTTGAAGACGCTTTTAGAGAAAGACTTGTGTTATGAGAATATATTTTAAGCTCTCTTAAAAATATTATTATACCCTTTTGGATAATTTGAGGATGCTTGGATTATCTTTGTGATAAGAAGGAAAGTGATCATGTTAGGTGCACTTTCAAAGCTACTTTATGTGCCCAAAGTTCCTACTGAGATTCACGAATTAGTTGAAAGGCGTTCACTTTCCAGAACTATGATAGTGGCAAGAAAGACGCGCAAATGTGCTTGTAACATTTAATTAAAAGTGCTACTTTGTGGTGGAATGTGATCAAGCAGGGCAAACATCGACCTACGACATGGAAGGATTTTTGGAAACTTTTAAAGAAACATTTTCTTCCTTCTCAATATATACAAGGCTAAAGCTCCTCAACAATGGGATACTTTATGTGAGGTTGAGAAAAAGAATGTCTTAGCTTACATTGACAAAATTTGGGATATTCTTGCAGGTTCAAGTGATCCAGAAGGTCAGAGAAAGAGAGCAAAGAAGAAAATTCATTGCCAATCTCAAGCCTACTATTAGGGTCGATGCCAAATATGTTTTATCCTCATAGTCTTAGTTCTGCTATGGATCTTGCTCTAAATTTTGAACATAAAACTTCTATTTCTAGAGATTCTGGAATGCACGAAAAGTCTTTTACGAAGACTTCTAAACCATCTCTTCCTTCTTCGAGTAATTTTGATAAATCCAGGATACGTAAGGGTAAAAATGTAGCCAAAGGAGATGTTCAAAAAGACAATAACAAAAAACCCTCAAATGGTAAGTTGAAGAATCGTACCATCAATTGTTTCAAATGTCACAAGGAAGGTTACCTTGCACCAGACTATCCACAGAAGAAATGAACTTCGCACCTATGGCTCTTCTCAATGTTGTTGAAGAGGACGACGATGGTTCTTCCAAGCAAGAGCGTAATTCTGACCTTGACTTTTTGGATGAAGGTAAGATTCCTATTCATGCTTTGTTGATAATTCCAGGAAGAATAAAAGGAAAACCAATTTCTATTTTTCATGATGATGATAGTTTCCCTGACTTCATTTTTTACAAGTCTTGAAAGCACTTAGCATAGATGCATCGTACTCTAGCTATAAAGTGAAAGCTACATTTCAAGGAACTAAGTACATTGAATTGGAAATGGATTCATTCAAAGAAAAGATAACATTTTTAGCTACTTCTTTACAAGGTGTTGATGTTATCTTAAGAATGCCATGGAGACATGAACATAATCCTCAGATTGATTATGACATCCATAAAATATGGTTAATGAAAGATGACGAAGAAATTTATCTCCAATATCACACTAAGGGTGACTTAGGTTCTCTTTTAACTCACACCCAAGCTAAAAGAGCTACAAGGAAGAAGGAGAAGACATTTTTTATTCTTGTCAACCAACTTAGAGCTCAGAATTAATCTAAACCAAACATGTCTCATGATCATTTCATTTCTAAGTTCTCTAACGGTTTCATAGATGACCTACCTCTCCTAGTTTTCCTAATTCTCATCCAAAAAAGGAGTATATAATTTAAATAATCCTTGGAAGCTCTCCACCACAATGGCATGACTTATGATGATAGTTGCATTTTCCTTTATTCTAAGGCTTATCACCCCTTTTCTTGGCATCCGCTAGAAGATTGGGATGATTCTTCCTTTGGCCTTTAGCCACCCTGAAATAAGGTAAAGTGTTTGCCCTTATCTTTTTAACTATTAGTGAATGCGTGATCACCCACACGTATACATTAGCTTATTTTGTGTTGTAATTGAGAATTGCTCTATCCACTTATCAAGTGTATGGGAAGTGATCTCCCACATATATACACTAACTTATTTTGTTGACATTGCTCTTCTTGAGCATTGCAAGAACCAACTCATCAGACGTAAGAGAATCGATCTCCCACATTCTTAAACTAGCTTATTTTGCTACTAATAGTGCTCTTTTTGTAAGAGCATTTCAACCAACTCATCAAATGTAAGGGCATGTGAGTTACCCTTCATCATAAGCTAATGTTACCTTTTTGACTGGTAGAGTGAAAGCCTGATCTCCTACATGTAGACCCTAGCTTATTTTACTGATATTTCTCTTCTTACAAGAGCATTACAACTAACTCATCAAACATAAGGGCGTTGGAGTTACCCTTCATCCATAAGCTAAAGTGTGGATACGAAACCTTATTATAAATCTAGTAAAAACTTGTGAGAACATTAGATACCAATGAGCTGTCCAAATATTGCTCTAAGATATTTGATCCTTGTGAGAAACTCATCCATTATGTATTCCTCTCATTCATATACTTAGACTCTTGACTCTAACTTCTTGCATCATAAATAGGCCACATGTTCCTTGTTACGCACCTATAGAGCAAGCATATCCCAAGCATGCTTGGAAATTTTACATGACCAACTAGGAGGAACAATCCTCCTTTTAACAAAAAATACCACCAATGCATGTTGTGCATGTGCATCTCTATCATCCCACTTGGTGTGTTCCACATTGACAGGTGCAGAGGTATATGCTATAATTATATCCAAACTAGTATCACCATCCAAAGTACATCTACTATCGTATGTTGGCAAGATAGGGTAGTGTGCCTCAATGCTAATAACAAGATTCCAAAACATTCCAAGTCCTTTAGCATCACCAATACATGATGCATCATATAGGACCACAACAGGTAGTTAGTCTCGTCAAGATTATCCTCAGCGGTAGCAGTGGGGGTGGGGGAAAGCCTCCCAAATATATCATTACCTATCTTTTTTGCCCACCACAAATAATGAATCTTTAACATAAATTGAAAATATCCTAACCATATGTAAATACTATGAATGCCCACTAAATGCAACATGAAACCAAGATGGCTGATCATTTTGATAAAAAGACCTACAAAGTATGAAAAGTAAACTGTAGAAATGTTACTAGTAAGGATGCAAAAGTCGATGATAATGATGATAACTTTTATGAAGCTATTGACGATGAGCTCAAAGATGTGATGTCGATGAAGATCCTATAACACTTATGTTATATGCACACAATCTTTGCACACCGAACCCAAAATCAAAGAAAGACAGTTTAAACTAACATTTCCCTAGGATGTCTATGAAAACCACTTGTGTCATCCATTTTAAGGAGGCAGGTAGCTTACATTTTGAAGACGCTTTAGAGAAAGACTTGTGTTATGAGAATATATTTTAAGCTCTCTTAAAAGTATTATTATACCCTTTTGGATAATTTGAGGATGCTTGGATTATCTTTGTGATAAGAAGGAAAGTGATCATGTTAGGTGCATTTTCAAAGATACTTTACCCAAAGTTCCTAGAGAGATTCATGAATTAGTTGAAAGGCGTTCACTTTCCAGAACTATGATAGTGGCAAGAAAGACGCGCAAATGTGCTTGTAACCATTTAATTAAAAGTGCTACTTTGTGGTGGAATGTGATCAAGCAGGGCAAACATCGACCTACGACATGGAAGGATTTTTGGAAACTTTTAAAGAAACATTTTCTTCCTTCTCAATAAGCTCCTCAACGATGGGATACTTTATGTGAGGTTGAGAAAAAGAATGTCTTAGCTTACATTGAAAAATTTTGGGATATTCTTGCAGGTTCAAGTGATCGAGAAGGTCAGAGAAAGAGAGAAAAGAAGAAAATTCATTGCCAATCTCAAGCCTACTATTAGGGCCGATGTTAATATGTTTCATCCTCATAGTCTTAGTTCTGCTATGGATCTTGCTCTAAATTTTGAACATAAAACTTCTATTTCTAGAGATTCTAGAATGCAAGAAAAGTCTTTTACGAAGACTTCTAAACCATCTCTTTCTTCGAGTAATTTTAATAAATCCAGGATACATAAGGTAAAAATGTAGCCAAAGGAGATGTTCATAAAGACAATAACAAAAAACCCTCAAATGGTTAGTTGAAGAATCGTACCATCAATTGTTTCAAATCTCACAAGGAAGGTCACCTTACACCAGACTATCCACAGAAGAAATGAACTTTGCACCTATGGCTCGTCTCAATGTTGTTGAAGAGGACGACGATGGTTCTTCCAAGGAAGAGCGTAATTCTGACCTTGACTTTTTGGATGAAGGTAAGATTCCTATTCATGCTTTGTTGATAATTCCAGGAAGAATAAAAGAAAAACCAATTTCTATTTTGCATGATGATGATAGTTCCCCTGACTTCATTTTTTACAAGTCTTGAAAGCACTTAGCATAGATGCACCAGACTCTAGCTATAAAGTGAAAGCTACATTTCAAGGAACTAAGTATATTGAATTGGAAATGGATTCATTCAAAGAAAAGATAACATTTTTAGCTACTTCTTTACAAGGTGTTGATGTTATCTTAAGAATGCCATGGAGACATGAACATAATCCTCAGATTGATTATGACATCCATAAAATACGGTTAATGAAAGATGACGAAGAAATTTGTCTCCAATATCACACTAAGGGTGACTTAGGTTCTCTTTTAACTCACACCCAAGCTAAAAGAGCTACAAGGAAGAAGGAGAAGACATTTTTTATTCTTGTCAAACCAACTTAGAGCTCAGGATTACTCTAAACCAAACATGTCTCATGATCCTTTCATTTCTAAGTTCTCTAACGGCTTCATACATGACCTACCTCTCCTGGTTTACCTAATTCTCATCCAAAGGAGTATATAATTTAAATAATCCTTGGAAGCTCTCCACAATGTAAAGCTCCTTATCAAGTTAAGATGCTTGAGCACAAAGATATTAAAAGACAAGTAGAAGAATTGTTAGAGAAAGGATTGATTAGACCTAGTAGTTCTCCATTTGGTGCTCTAGCCCTTTTTGTTTTAAAAAGAATGGGACATATCAAATGTGTATCGATTATCGTGCGGATGTGTATCAATTATCGTGCGGATGTGTATCGATTATCGTGCGAATGTGTATCAATTATTTCTTTAAACAAGATTACTGTCAAGAACTAATATCTAATACCACGAGCGGATGACTTGCTAGACAAGCTCAAGGGAGCACAATTTTTTAGCAAAATTGACCTCAAGTCCGGTTACCATCAGATTCGAATGGATGAAGGAGATATTTTCAACACTAATTTTAGAACTAGTTTTTACATATGCCATTTGGTTTGACTAATGCCCTGGCTACTTTCAATAGAATGATGAATACAATATTCTTGAAATTATTGTAGTTTTTTTATGTTATTTTAGTTTTTAGTAAGAATCGTCACTCAAGAGCACAAATAGCATTTGGAAAAAGTGTTCTCACTTCTTCGATATAATATGTCAACCCCAATAAGAGCCAATTATTTTTAGAGGAAATTGAATACTTAGGATATATTGTTTTTGTTGATGGTATTCGAGTAGGCCCCAAAAAGATCAAAAGCATTGCTAAACTAGCCCAAAGTGCGTGATATTCAAAAACACCAATAGTATCTTGGATTAAGCTACTATAGGAAGTTCATTAGAAATTTTGTATATATTGCATATCCTTTAATCGAACTCCTTAAGAAATCTAGACATTTTGATTGGACTAGTAGATAGGACCATTTTGATTGGACTAGTAGACAAGACCATTCCTTCTCTAAGCTCAAGAAAGCATTGACTCATACACCCGTTCTTACATTACCAGATTTTTAATAAACAAGCATTCTTTGTGGTAGTTACTAATGCAAGTGGACATGGTTTTGGTGCTGTTTTCATGCAAGATGGACATCCCATTGCTTATGAAAGTTGTAAGCTTAAACCAGCAAAAAGAAATTATAGTACATATGATAAGGAATTAGCTATTGTTGTTTATGCCTCAAGACTTTGGAAACATGGTTTAATGGGATCTAAATTTTTAATCAAAACAAACCAATGGAGCATTCATCATTTACTAACCAACCCTTTGATTTTTGAGCGACATATCAAATGGGCTTCATTTATCAAATGGGCTTCATTTTTGAGTGACATATCAAATGGGCTTCATTTATCCAGAGTTTCCAATCCATGATTCAATATCAACCAGGGAAAGAAAATGTTATAGCAGATGCTTTAAGTAGATGTCCTAGTGTACACAACATCTTTGTGATTCAAAGTGAACCTTTGAGTCCTATAAGAGAGTCTTATGAGAATGACCTAAATTTCTCTGAGGTGTGGATTAAGCTTAGAGACATTAATTGGAATCTTGTTGGTGATTACTCATGCCGTGATGGTTATCTTTTCTTCCAAAAGAAATTGTGTATTACACAACGTTTATGACAATTTCTATTTAAGGATATGCATCAACTGCCATACATGGGTATGCCATGATGGTTACCTTTTCTTCCGAAAGAGATTGCGTATTACACAATGTTTATGACAATTTATATTTGAGGATATGCATCAACTGCAATAAATGGGTCATTAAGGTGTTTTAGCTACTTTACAATTAGTCTCTAGAGAATTCTTTTGGCCTTATCTTAAATTGGATGTAGCAAAATTTATGACTAAATGTTCTATTTAAAGCTATAAAGGTAAGACCCAAGTATTTCTTACACCTCTACCAATCCCTAATGATGCTTGGGAACAAATATCAATGGACTTCATCATAGATTTGCCTACTACATCCGGTCATAATGACATGATTTGGACTATAGTGGATTGTTTAAGTAAGCAAGCTTATTTCTTACCTTGTAAGAAAACATTGACTTCTCAGCAAGTCATGACTATGTTTATCAAGAAAATCTTTATGCATCATAGATTACTAAAAGTCATTGTATCTGAAAAAGTCTCTAGATTATGCAGTAATTTTTGGATCACTCTTTTCTCCAACTTAGGCACTAAGATTTCTCCACAGCTTTCCATGTGGAAATGACTAAGATGAATAAACTGAGACTACTAATAGCACTATCTTGGATGTACTCAGAGTCTATGTTTCCCAACAACCTAATTCATGGGATAAGTACATTCATCTTCTACATTTTGCTTATAATAATACTCCTAATTTGGTTACTGGTGTCAAGCACCTTTTGAAATTGTGTATAGAACACCTTTGCCTATTCCATTTACTAGAATTTCCTACAAAATCAAAGCTGTTGAACAATTCACTATTGATTTAGTGGTATTTTGAATTATGTAAGACATTTTATTACACATGTTCAAGAGTAATATATTAAGAAAGCAAACCGTAAACATAAAGCTATCTCTTTTGAAATTGGAGATTATGTACTTTTGAGAATTGCAAAACGTAGACTTAAGAGTGTTGAAAAATTCCCAGCTCTTAAGCTCTCCCCAATTTTTATGGGCCTTTTAAGGTGATTCACAATGTTGCTTTTACAAACTAGAATTACCTTCTCATTGGCAGATTTATAATTCATTTCATGTGAGTTTGTTAAAATCTTTCAAGGAATCACTTCTCACTCATCCTCTATATGAGGATTCACCTCTTATTGAGGGTAAGAAAGAAGTTTAAATTCTCGATACTATCATTGACCAATAGATTACATCGACTCGTACACTGGAATCAATATATAAAATACGTGGTGAATTTAAATATATAAAATACTTGGTGAATATGGGTGCCTGATAAATATTTCCGTGCCTGAGATTCTCCATTCTTTTCAACAAAACCACAATTGAGAGCAATTGCAAACTCAAGCAAGAGGGAATGTTTTGAGAATGTATTTTAAGCTCTCTTTAAAATATTATTCTAATCTCTTAAATAATTTCTGGACGATTGGATCATCTTTACGTCATGCCAAATCATGTTAATAACATGGGTGATGCCATTATAAATATTAATACGTTTGGTGTACATTGACTTGTGTTTGGGGCCTCCAATGTTTGTTACAGTTGGTTTGTATGGAAGGGTGATTCTTGGGTTACTTACGCTTGGAAAATATTTGTGTGATGATAGTTTATATACTTATGGAATATTTGTTTATCAATTTATTGACCATATTAGGAAGTTTGGTAAAATTCCAGTTCCCATTTTGCAAGATTAAAAAAAGAGAGGACACAATGAACCCTTTTAAGATTTTGTCAAAACCCTAATGTGACATATAGTTGGAAAGCTCTTGAAGAGTAGGCTCTAAATCCACATTCTCTGATAACTTTGGAATTGGTATACTCAAGATACACCAAAAGTTGATTAAAAAAGCTAACTCCAAAGTAATGGGATTTTCCCAAACTCCCTAATATGGTCTTGGTCAACGAAACTCAACTCTTAATAACCATGCTTGGAATTCATTCGGAATTGGAGTAAAGGACCGTGCTAAGATCAACCTTTTGACAAATTTCAAACCCGAATTCAATGCGGTTAAAGAGCTAAGTTTTCTATCTTTATTTATTTATCTACATCATAAATTATATTTTCTTTATTTGTTTATTTGCAATGGCCAATTTATCTACACAACCCACTAGTAAATTGCAAGTGATCGTGAACTCAAACATGAGTTAGAGTGACATATGAAGCATTCTAAGCGTAAACGTAACTCTCCCAGCTCTATCCAGCAAGAAAGTGATCATGGTAGGCGCACTGTCAAAGCTACTTTGCATGGCCAAAGTTCCTGAAAAGACTCATGGATTAGTCGAAAGGTGTTCACTTTTCTGAACAATGATGGCAAGGAAGATACACGAGTAGTTATTGCATGGCTTAGTCAACTGGATGACTATTTTTCAGGGGTAAAAAATTCTTGAAAAAGCACAAGATTAAATGTGCTTATAATCATTTGATTGGAAGTGTTGCTTTGTGGTTGGAATGTGATCAAGCAGGGCAAACATAGACATGCGACATGGAAGGAGTTCTAGAAATTTTTAAAGAAACATTTTCTTCCTTCTCAATACAAAGTTAAAGCTCGTCAATGTTGGGATACGATATGCGAGGTCGAGAAAGAGAATGTCCAATCTTACATTGGAAAATTGTGGGATATTTGCTCGATATTTGTAGGTTTAAGTGGTCGAGAAGGTCAAAGAAAAAGAGCAAAGAAGAAAATTCATTGCTAGTCTCAAGCCTATTATTAGGGCGGATGTTAATATGTTTTATCTTCATAGCCTTAGTTCTGCTATGAATCTTTCTCTAAATTGTGAATGCAAAACTTCTATTTCTATAGATTCTAGAATGCATGAAAATTCTTGTATGAAGTCTTCTAAACCATATTAATAAAAAAATCCAAGATGCATAAGGGTAAAGATGTAGCCAAAGAAGATGTTCGGAAAGAAAATAACAATAAACCCTCAAATGGTCAGCTAAAGAATCATACGTGATGTGTTTCAAATGTCACAAGGAAGGTCACCTTGCACCACATTGTCCAGAGAAGAAAAAAGAACTACGCACTTGTGGCTCGTCTGAAAGAATAGAAGGAAAACCAATTTCTATTCTGCATGATGATGATAGTTTCCATGACTTCATTTTCGAAAAGGCATTGAAAGCACTTAACCTAGAGCATCGTGCTCTAGTTATAAAGTGAAAGCTGCACTTCAAGAAACTAAGTAGAGGTTACGAGTCTAGAATTGGAAATGGATTCATTGAAAGAAAAGGGAACATTTTTAGTTACTCCTTTGCAAGGTGTTGATGTTATCTTAGGAATGCCATAAAAACATGAACATAATCCTTAGAATAATTATGACACCCATATAATATGGTTAATGAAAGATGACAAACGAATTTATCTCTAATGTCAGACTAAGGGTGACTTAAGTCCTCTTTTAACTCACACCTAAGCTAAAAGAGCTATAAAGTTATTCTTGTCAACCAGCTTAGTGCTCAGGCTGACTCTAAACCAAACATGTCTCATGATCTTTTTATTTCTAAGTTCTCTAATTTCTTTATAGATAACCTAGCTCTTGGTTTACCTAAATCTCGTTTAGAGGATCATAAAAATAAAATAATGCCTGGAAGCTCTCCACTATGTAAAGCTTATCGAGTTAACATGCGTGAACAGAAAGAGATTCAGAGACAAGTAGAAGAATTGTTAGACAAAGAACTAATTAGACCTAGGAGTTCTCCATTTGATGCTCTAGTTCTTCTTATTAAAAAGAAAAATGAGACATATTGAATGTGTATCGATTATCGTACTTAAGAACCGAAATTCAATACCACGAGTGGATGACTCGCTAGACAAGCTCAAGGGAGCTCAATTTTTTTACAAAATTGACCTCAAGTATTCAAATGGATGAAAGAAATATTTTCAAGACTTCTTTTAAAGCCCAAACTAGTCTCTAATTTTAAGTTATGCCATTTCGCTTGACTAATAGCCTAGCTACTTTTAATAGAATGATGAATAGAATACTCTTGAAACGCCAAAGTTTTATCATAGTGTCTTTTGATGATATCTTAATTTTCAATAAGAATCGTCAAGAGCACGAACAACATTTGAAAAAAGTGTCGGCTCTATGTCGATCCCAATATGAGAAAATTCATTCAAGAGGAAATTGAATACTTAGGATGTGAGATCCCTGTTCCCACCGAGCAATAGTTTTAGGGTGCTAGCAGCGGAAGTAGCACTTCTCGCGCGGGACAGGGGTCCCACATTCGGGGCCTCATCCACGGATATTCGGACAAGAGACTAATCCGTCGGTTTTTCCAAAACCGAACCCGGAAAAAACTTCCCTTACCGGAAAGCACGGGCGATTCCACCAGGATAATTTTTTTTTTTTTTTTTTTTCTAACGAAGACAAGATCATTTCTGATCAAGCTGATCCAATTGTATCTTCAAGATACTAGATCAGATCAAGGAAGAAACTTGCACTTGGATCATTGGGATCAACGCTTTTTTCCCCATTCAAGAGGCACAGCCGTTGATTCCTATCCATAGAACAATTACTGTCCGGGATTTACTTTATCTATCGTATTAACAAAAGTTGAGTCTCGATTTACGGATCCATCAGTCCAGCCTAACCCCATCCGATCCCATGGGTTAGCCAACCGCCCAACCACTGTAGTGATGGGATCCAATTTGGAATTTGGTTAGGTTTTGTCCCGGGTACCAAGTAAAAGAGTTCCAAGGCCCCCTAGCCGGAAGTTCATGCAAACATAAAACTAGCCACACCACTTACACACCCAATATGAAATTGCCTTTTCTTAGCATCAGCTAACTTTAAGACAATCCTTTAATGAAACCATAGTACCACTGATCACAATCTTCCAATTTATCCGGTTGATTCATAATTTCACATCATTCCTTCATCAGAGTATCTATGGCATCATTGGCAACTAGAACGCTCACCACCTGTCCACACAGAGGCCGTTTCCATAGTTCCTAGCCCATAATACTCGGCAATAAAATCATTTATCAAGATGGACTCTCGTTGAAGATCAGCAAGATCAACCAACAGATCCATATAAAAGAGCCATGGACTCATCCGTTGAGGACCAGCAAGGTCAGTCAACCAGATCCATGCCCGGTTTCACAAAACAACTCTTACTCCTTGTTCCAATATCTTCCTCGACGCACGCGTGGGTATCCTAGGCGACCCAGAGCCCGAGCACCGTATGGTCAGCACCCTCTAGGATCCTTCGCAGGTGACCTAGCGCTTCACTCATAGGCCGCTTCCTTGGTCCCTCATCCACCGTACCGGAAGCTCACCATTTTAATCGAACCGAGGCTGGTCAAGACCTCGGTCGACCTTGCTACGCGAGACGTCCTCCATTGACTCTCCGTCAGCAGTTGCAACTTTATCAGTTAGGTCTCCACGACCTTAATCACAAGACGGTCAAAATGCTTCCCCAGCATTCTTGACATAAAACAGCCATTTACAAACAGCATTTACAAACAGTTTACAAATACAGTTTCTATATTAACTCTCATTTTTCCACATTGTTCCTCATTAATCCTCATTACTTATTCCACATTCCATTTATATGTGTACTCATCCAATCACCTCATTTTCCATCTCTTCACTTCAAATTCCTTCACATCACATATCATATATTCACATCCATATCCACATCCATACATCCACATCCATATCCACATTCACATCCATACATCCACATCTACATGCTTATCTCCATTTTCACATCTTCATTTATACATCCACATCCCATATCCACATTCACATCCATACATCCACATCTACATGCTTACCTCCATTTTCACATCCTCATTTATACATCCACATCCCATATCCACATTCATACATACACATCCATACATCCACATCTACATCCACATACATACATACATCCACATCCACATTCACATTCACATACATCCACATCCACATTCCCATACATCCACATCTATACATCCACATTCCACATTCACATCTATACATCCACATCTACATTCACATTCACATACATCCACATCCCCATTCCCATTCACATCTATACATCCACATCTACATCCACATACATACATACATCCACATCCACATTCCACATTCACATCTATACATCCACATCTACATCCACATTCACATACATCCACATCCACATTCCCATTCACATCTATACATCCACATCCATTCACATCTATACATCCACATCTACATCCACATTCACATCTATGCATATATATCTTCATGCATATATCCATTTTCACGTTCATACATCCACATCTACATCCACATACATACATACATCCACATCCACATTCACATTCACATACATCCACATCCACATTCCCATACATCCACATCTATACATCCACATTCCACATTCACATCTATACATCCACATTCCACATTCACATCTATACATCCACATCTACATTCACATTCACATACATCCACATCTACATTCACATTCACATACATCCACATCCACATTCCACATTCACATCTATACATCCACATCTACATCCACATTCACATACATCCACATCCACATTCCCATTCACATCTATACATCCACATCCATTCACATCTATACATCCACATCTACATCCACATTCACATCTATGCATATATATCTTCATGCATATATCTTCATGCATATATATCTTCATGCATATATCCATTTTCACGTTCATACATCCACACTCCCATCTCCACATCCACACATCCACATACATACATCCATTTCCACATTCCCATTTATATAACCCCATATACCTTCACATCTAATCTTTTACATCACATCCATTCTCGCCCTATCACAACCCATATACATCTTATCCTATCACATACACTTCTTACCTCATCCCCCCATACACATCTTAATTCATCTTATCACCTCCTAACTTATTTCATAAGCATCTTATCACCTCTTATCACACCTCTTATCACATCTCTTATCACCTCTTAACTTATTTCATAAGCATCTTATCACCTCTTATCACACCTCTTATCACATCTCTTATCACCTCCTAACTTATTTCATAAGCATCTTATCACACCTCTTATCACATCCTATCACATCTCTTATCTATTTATAGAATACAAGAGAATTCTTACATTTGATATAAGATTTCTTTACACATTTATTTATGAATAAATTCTATTTAAGGAGATTAATACTTTCAAAGTAAAAATCAATCTTTTATGCATCTTCCTATGCATAAATTCATTTTTAATGAAAATGACACTTTTGAATTAAATTTTAATCTTTTATGCATTTTTCTATACATAAATTCAATTTAGATGAGAATGACACTTTTGAATTAAAAAATCAATCTTTTATGCATCTTCTTATGCATAAATTCAATTTGGTAGGAATTACACTTTTAGAATAAAAAAATTTCTCTTATGCATCTAAGTTAAGCATAAAATCCATTTATGAGGAAAATCACACTTTTAGTATAAAAAGAATATCTTTTATGCATACCTATATGCATGAAATTCAATTATGATAAAAGTCACACTTTTATAATAAAATAATCAACTTTTATGCATACCTCTATGCATGAAATCCAATATAATAAAAGTAACACTTTTGATATAAAAATTTTTCCATTATGCATACTTCTATGCATGAAATAAAAATGGTAAAAATAACACTTTTGATATAAAAATTTATCCATTATGCCTAATATTAAAATTCAATTTCTCCATGATTGTAATGAAATTCTTTCAATTAATCTAGGATGATAATTCCTAGAATATGGTAGGAAGTCCTCTTTTTATGCTTTGAATGAGATTATTTTATGCATAATTTTTATAAAAATTTTGCCATAGCTCCGCTGCTATGACTGATAAATCTCAATTTTTCTAAGGGATAATGCTTATCATTAAGGAAATAATTAAAATGATCTCTAATTGGATTATTAATCCATAATGGATTGAATCATCAATATTCATAAACTAAAAGCATAGAAAAAAGCCATTAATTTGGCCTCAAGCATAGCTTAATCTTGGGTTAAGGAAAAGCTTTATGAAAAGCTTGATTTGGATTGAGAACGGGTCATGAGTATGACCATTTCTTGAGTGAGAGAGAGAATTTACATAAAAATCATTAGAATTTAAACATAAATGAAAATTAACTTCAATAGCATTATGTAACTCTTCACTACTATTCAAACTTCAATAGCATTAAAAAAAAACCATACCAATTAAACTTCTCAAGCTTGAGAGGGGTTGAGAAGAGAGAAACATTGAGAAATTATAGAAAGATCAATATTCACTAATTACCTTACAACTTGCTTGATTCTTTGTTCACGGTACAGGCCCCCAACCAATCAATTGGTTAAGTATGTTGATGGAGCCACTAATGGGGATTGAAGAAAGAGGGAAGCTCCAAAAACTAGTGAATTATTAAATGAATTCACATTTCTTGGCTTAGGTGGAGTAGAGTAACGATGCATAAACACTATATATTTTTCAACAAGGGGGAGGCTTCTATTTATAGGAAAAATTGAGCTCCTAACCAAACAAACTGATTCTAGAATTTTCTAAATCAGTTTGGTCAATATTTGACCATTTTTAGGTCAGTTAAGCTAACTTTTTGGAACTAGACTTAAATGAGGAGAGAGGAGAGATGAAATATCTCAATTTTTATGAGTTTAAAACTCATTCAAGCATGTGAAATATGCACCTCCTTTAAAGAACTCCCCTTCCTTACATATGTCATATTTTTAATATTGCTCATAGTTTTTTTACTAATAAACCTTGTACATTTTCAACTCTTCATCTTATGTGAGCATTTACTCATTTTTGGGTATCTTCTTTTTCAAATTGGATTTATCTCCTCCCTACACATGGATTGATGCTATTGGCCCATAGGAACCTTAATTGGACCATAGTCTAAAGATTTTTGAAAATCTAGACCCTTAGACTAAGGTTCTTTATACCTATTTCCAATTAATTCCAATTGTACATTGGAAAATTCTTTTTGAATTTCTGTTTCAGGGGAACTCATCTGAATTATAAGAGATATTTTTCTATCCAAAAATATTCAAAATCTGAATATTCTCTCTCTAGAATAATTTTTCTCTCTCTAGGCTAAAATAGTTAGCAACAGGGTCTTTATATTTCTGAAGAGGGTTGATTACAGGGGAAGATACTAGACATCAAAAAGGGGTTGGGGGAGGAATCTTACATTCTACCCCACTTAAAAAACGCGAGATGTCCTCATCTCGCAACTTGTGATAATTTCGCAAGATTCACGAATATGAGACTTAGAGAAAAATTTTAATCAAGATTAACCACCAAGATAAGTCTTAAAGAGAGCAAGATTCAAAATACGAATAAGATTTAAACTTTATTCATTCTTGGAACTTATACAGTAAAGATAGAGGAACTCTTTACACTTCCATAAGCCCGTCCATCATATGGTCACAAAAGCAGTCCTCACAAGCTGCACAAGTATAAGGTAACTCGTCTATGGGAATGATTCTGCTGGTTATTGCCGCACCTATCTCAGTGGTATGAGGTGATCTAACAAAAGGACCTCTGAGAGGCAAGCCAAAAACGGGGTAAAGGCATATCTTCTCATGAGGAAGAAAACACGCCAATAAGAAGACCCGCTCAGAAAACCCAGGATGCCTTGATCTCATGACGCAGTAGTATCGGGGACCCAAACCCAAGGCTTCAATAACCATGGCCAAGCGGACATTGTTGCGAAAGTGCTGCTGACCCCAGGGTGTTACCCTAGTTATGTCTTGATAGGTCCGCCATTTGGTCTGCGCTACAGAAGTTCCCAAGTGAGGGAAAAGTGAGCGCTCATACTGTTCTATAAAATCCTTCTTCACAGACTCACTTGCGTCTTGAAGGTGAGGAATCATTATGGATAAAACTAATTCTTGTTGCCAAGCCATGAAGGAGATTAGGAAGAAAGGAGATCGATGGGAGTAAGATTACTGTGAGCGACAAGTAAAAGTTACGACTTATATAAAGGAAGGAGCTAGCGTAACTTAGAAGCCAACGGTAGCTTGCCACTGAAGTTTTACCGTCTTTCCATGATTTGGGTTTGGCACAATTTTCTATAGAAGGCATTAAGAACTTTGAGATGAGGAGATAAAAGAAGTTCGTAAGTTAAATCACCTACTTTCTTTGGTCCACAATATCTGGGAGATAACTTCTTATACTTCCCAAGAGATAAAGAACTTCTTTTGGGTCGTACTCGAGACCAAAACCTTGATATCCAAAACATCGATTCTCACTTCTGAACTCGTTGTTCTGAATCCTTAAAACAGGTGGGACTCTTGAGAAGTATTCAGGAAAAAGGTTCTTCCTTTTTTAAACAGAATCTTTCTTTTATTTTAGAGAGGGAATAATTATAAGATCAAAAAGGGAGATTCTTACTCCTGTATACCTCGAAGGCTGGGGGAGAATCTTACATTCTACCCCACTTAAAAAGTGCGAGATGTCCTCATCTCATAAAGTAGAGGACAACTCTTTTTCTTAAGATCCAATTTTATTCTGGGGTTCCTTATATTCTGGTCAACCCAACAGAATACTGGGATAAATATCCCTTAGAACTCATCATTAAATAACAATTCATTCAGATCATATCATTCATATCTTTAACATGATAAAGGTTCATTAGACCGAAAAATTTCTTTGTGAGCATTCCTCCACGGGAATTTCAGTCAAGTAAGTTCTCAATTTGTCATCCCTTAACTTGATCTAACGGTCAAGTGTTAACAGTAGCAATTTGACAGCACAATCCACTAATCTCATAGTGATTTGCTGAATCATTTTCATCATTTATCATTACAGGGACTCGTCCCAATCATCCACCTTGTGGTTTCGCTCAGCTTATTACATTTCAATCCATTTTCAGGGATCATCATTTTTCAATCAGAATCCAAATCAATTCATCGGTTTCCAAACAGAACTAAAAATCATATCAACCACATTCGAAATCATCATCTGGATAGCATTAACGCTTATAATTTCAAGTCTTAGATTTACTCGTATATACTGTCAGTAAAGAGCTGCAGTTATACTCTCGGTATATACGGTAGTCACGGCCCTTGGAATTATAACGTAAATACCATCATGTCTAGGCCTCAAGCAAGTCAGGGATTCTATATAATTGCGGTACTTCCATCTGAAGACCCAATTACCAATTTACGAATTTCAGTTTGAATATCAAATTGTATGAATTATATCACACAATTACAACCTTTTTTGTGCTTCTTGATAAATTTTTGACATATTTGGTTTCTCAGTTGATCTTTATTAGCCAAATGCTCTGATACCAACTGTGAGATCCCTGTTCCCACCGAGCAATAGTTTTAGGGTGCTAGCAGCGAAAGTAGCACTTCTCGCGCGGGACAGGGGTCCCACATTCGGGGCCTCGTCCACGGATATCCGGACAAGAGACTAATCCGTCGGTTTTTCCAAAACCGAACCCGGAAAAAACTTCCCTTACCGGAAAGCACGGGCGATTCCACCAGGATAATTTTTTTTTTTTTTTTTTCTAACGAAGACAAGATCATTTTTGATCAAGCTGATCCAATTGTATCTTCAAGATACTAGATCAGATCAAGGAAGAAACTTGCACTTGGATCATTGGGATCAACGCTTTTTTCCCCATTCAAGAGGCACAGCCGTTGATTCCTATCCATAGAACAATTACTGTCCGGGATTTACTTTATCTATCGTATTAACAAAAGTTGAGTCTCGATTTACGGATCCATCAGTCCAGCCTAACCCCATCCGATCCCATGGGTTAGCCAACCGCCCAACCACTGTAGTGATGGGATCCAATTTGGAATTTGGTTAGGTTTTGTCCCGGGTACCAAGTAAAAGAGTTCCAAGGCCCCCTAGCCGGAAGTTCATGCAAACATAAAACTAGCCACACCACTTACACACCCAATATGAAATTGCCTTTTCTTAGCATCAGCTAACTTTAAGACAATCCTTTAATGAAACCATAGTACCACTGATCACAATCTTCCAATTTATCCGGTTGATTCATAATTTCACATCATTCCTTCATCAGAGTATCTATGGCATCATTGGCAACTAGAACGCTCACCACCTGTCCACACAGAGGCCGTTTCCATAGTTCCTAGCCCATAATACTCGGCAATAAAATCATTTATCAAGATGGACTCTCGTTGAAGATCAGCAAGATCAACCAACAGATCCATATAAAAGAGCCATGGACTCATCCGTTGAGGACCAGCAAGGTCAGTCAACCAGATCCATGCCCGGTTTCACAAAACAACTCTTACTCCTTGTTCCAATATCTTCCTCGACGCACGCGTGGGTATCCTAGGCGACCCAGAGCCCGAGCACCGTATGGTCAGCACCCTCTAGGATCCTTCGCAGGTGACCTAGCGCTTCACTCATAGGCCGCTTCCTTGGTCCCTCATCCACCGTACCGGAAGCTCACCATTTTAATCGAACCGAGGCTGGTCAAGACCTCGGTCGACCTTGCTACGCGAGACGTCCTCCATTGACTCTCCGTCAGCAGTTGCAACTTTATCAGTTAGGTCTCCACGACCTTAATCACAAGACGGTCAAAATGCTTCCCCAGCATTCTTGACATAAAACAGCCATTTACAAACAGCATTTACAAACAGTTTACAAATACAGTTTCTATATTAACTCTCATTTTTCCACATTGTTCCTCATTAATCCTCATTACTTATTCCACATTCCATTTATATGTGTACTCATCCAATCACCTCATTTTCCATCTCTTCACTTCAAATTCCTTCACATCACATATCATATATTCACATCCATATCCACATCCATACATCCACATCCATATCCACATTCACATCCATACATCCACATCTACATGCTTATCTCCATTTTCACATCTTCATTTATACATCCACATCCCATATCCACATTCACATCCATACATCCACATCTACATGCTTACCTCCATTTTCACATCCTCATTTATACATCCACATCCCATATCCACATTCATACATACACATCCATACATCCACATCTACATCCACATACATACATACATCCACATCCACATTCACATTCACATACATCCACATCCACATTCCCATACATCCACATCTATACATCCACATTCCACATTCACATCTATACATCCACATCTACATTCACATTCACATACATCCACATCCCCATTCCCATTCACATCTATACATCCACATCTACATCCACATACATACATACATCCACATCCACATTCCACATTCACATCTATACATCCACATCTACATCCACATTCACATACATCCACATCCACATTCCCATTCACATCTATACATCCACATCCATTCACATCTATACATCCACATCTACATCCACATTCACATCTATGCATATATATCTTCATGCATATATCCATTTTCACGTTCATACATCCACATCTACATCCACATACATACATACATCCACATCCACATTCACATTCACATACATCCACATCCACATTCCCATACATCCACATCTATACATCCACATTCCACATTCACATCTATACATCCACATTCCACATTCACATCTATACATCCACATCTACATTCACATTCACATACATCCACATCTACATTCACATTCACATACATCCACATCCACATTCCACATTCACATCTATACATCCACATCTACATCCACATTCACATACATCCACATCCACATTCCCATTCACATCTATACATCCACATCCATTCACATCTATACATCCACATCTACATCCACATTCACATCTATGCATATATATCTTCATGCATATATCTTCATGCATATATATCTTCATGCATATATCCATTTTCACGTTCATACATCCACACTCCCATCTCCACATCCACACATCCACATACATACATCCATTTCCACATTCCCATTTATATAACCCCATATACCTTCACATCTAATCTTTTACATCACATCCATTCTCGCCCTATCACAACCCATATACATCTTATCCTATCACATACACTTCTTACCTCATCCCCCCATACACATCTTAATTCATCTTATCACCTCCTAACTTATTTCATAAGCATCTTATCACCTCTTATCACACCTCTTATCACATCTCTTATCACCTCTTAACTTATTTCATAAGCATCTTATCACCTCTTATCACACCTCTTATCACATCTCTTATCACCTCCTAACTTATTTCATAAGCATCTTATCACACCTCTTATCACATCCTATCACATCTCTTATCTATTTATAGAATACAAGAGAATTCTTACATTTGATATAAGATTTCTTTACACATTTATTTATGAATAAATTCTATTTAAGGAGATTAATACTTTCAAAGTAAAAATCAATCTTTTATGCATCTTCCTATGCATAAATTCATTTTTAATGAAAATGACACTTTTGAATTAAATTTTAATCTTTTATGCATTTTTCTATACATAAATTCAATTTAGATGAGAATGACACTTTTGAATTAAAAAATCAATCTTTTATGCATCTTCTTATGCATAAATTCAATTTGGTAGGAATTACACTTTTAGAATAAAAAAATTTCTCTTATGCATCTAAGTTAAGCATAAAATCCATTTATGAGGAAAATCACACTTTTAGTATAAAAAGAATATCTTTTATGCATACCTATATGCATGAAATTCAATTATGATAAAAGTCACACTTTTATAATAAAATAATCAACTTTTATGCATACCTCTATGCATGAAATCCAATATGATAAAAGTAACACTTTTGATATAAAAATTTTTCCATTATGCATACTTCTATGCATGAAATAAAAATGGTAAAAATAACACTTTTGATATAAAAATTTATCCATTATGCCTAATATTAAAATTCAATTTCTCCATGATTGTAATGAAATTCTTTCAATTAATCTAGGATGATAATTCCTAGAATATGGTAGGAAGTCCTCTTTTTATGCTTTGAATGAGATTATTTTATGCATAATTTTTATAAAAATTTTGCCATAGCTCCGCTGCTATGACTGATAAATCTCAATTTTTCTAAGGGATAATGCTTATCATTAAGGAAATAATTAAAATGATCTCTAATTGGATTATTAATCCATAATGGATTGAATCATCAATATTCATAAACTAAAAGCATAGAAAAAAGCCATTAATTTGGCCTCAAGCATAGCTTAATCTTGGGTTAAGGAAAAGCTTTATGAAAAGCTTGATTTGGATTGAGAACGGGTCATGAGTATGACCATTTCTTGAGTGAGAGAGAGAATTTACATAAAAATCATTAGAATTTAAACATAAATGAAAATTAACTTCAATAGCATTATGTAACTCTTCACTACTATTCAAACTTCAATAGCATTAAAAAAAAACCATACCAATTAAACTTCTCAAGCTTGAGAGGGGTTGAGAAGAGAGAAACATTGAGAAATTATAGAAAGATCAATATTCACTAATTACCTTACAACTTGCTTGATTCTTTGTTCACGGTACAGGCCCCCAACCAATCAATTGGTTAAGTATGTTGATGGAGCCACTAATGGGGATTGAAGAAAGAGGGAAGCTCCAAAAACTAGTGAATTATTAAATGAATTCACATTTCTTGGCTTAGGTGGAGTAGAGTAACGATGCATAAACACTATATATTTTTCAACAAGGGGGAGGCTTCTATTTATAGGAAAAATTGAGCTCCTAACCAAACAAACTGATTCTAGAATTTTCTAAATCAGTTTGGTCAATATTTGACCATTTTTAGGTCAGTTAAGCTAACTTTTTGGAACTAGACTTAAATGAGGAGAGAGGAGAGATGAAATATCTCAATTTTTATGAGTTTAAAACTCATTCAAGCATGTGAAATATGCACCTCCTTTAAAGAACTCCCCTTCCTTACATATGTCATATTTTTAATATTGCTCATAGTTTTTTTACTAATAAACCTTGTACATTTTCAACTCTTCATCTTATGTGAGCATTTACTCAATTTTGGGTATCTTCTTTTTCAAATTGGATTTATCTCCTCCCTACACATGGATTGATGCTATTGGCCCATAGGAACCTTAATTGGACCATAGTCTAAAGATTTTTGAAAATCTAGACCCTTAGACTAAGGTTCTTTATACCTATTTCCAATTAATTCCAATTGTACATTGGAAAATTCTTTTTGAATTTCTGTTTCAGGGGAACTCATCTGAATTATAAGAGATATTTTTCTATCCAAAAATATTCAAAATCTGAATATTCTCTCTCTAGAATAATTTTTCTCTCTCTAGGCTAAAATAGTTAGCAACAGGGTCTTTATATTTCTGAAGAGGGTTGATTACAGGGGAAGATACTAGACATCAAAAAGGGGTTGGGGGAGGAATCTTACATAGGACATATTATTTCGGTTGATGGTATTCAAGTAGACCCCAAAAAGATCGAAAGCATTGCCAACTAGCCCAAACCGTATGATATTCACAAACTCTGATCTTTTCTTGGAATCAGTAGCTACTATAGGAAGTTCGTCAAAAATAAGTTTACATATATTTCACATCCTTTAACTAAACTCCTTAAGAAAGCTAGACATTTTGATTGGCCTAGTAGACAGGACCATTCCTTCTCTGAACTTAAGAAAGCATGGACTCATGCACCAGTTCTTACACTACCAAATTTTCAACGACCTAGCTTGGACATGGTTTTGGTAGTGTTCAGGTTTGCACATAATAGTGTCGGTGTGTGCATGTGAAGGGTTGATCCGTACCTGAAGGCGGAAGGCCTATGAGAATGAGCAGATTGGGAAACAAAGAGCAATGGGAGACAGGAGTCGATCACAGTAGGGACACGGTTGAAAATGCAGGGTGTTGTTGGACACTGGTGTTTAGGGTGAAATCAGCAAGGAACAGGGCTCCGAGGCAGGTTTGAAGAGGTGGTGTGATAATTTCCGCAATTTTCAACCCAGCATGGCCAACCAGCAGTAAGTAGGGGAGGGGTAGAGGCGGATTCGTCTTACCCCATCCCCTTATTCATCACCATTGCCTGCTTCAGTCCCTGGAGCAGCAGTAAAAGGCGAAAGAATAGTTCGCTTTGTGCTCAACCCGCACCTTCCGTGAGAGGAAGGGGAACCAACCAGGAGCCTTTATACCCTCCACGGGGACCTCCCTCTTGCGCTGGGGAACCAATGTGGGATAAGTGGTGCAAGGATGGTTGAGTAGACGCTTTTGTAGATCTTGGGAGCCATTTATTACTATAAAGCCTTTTTTGTTTTAGTTTTTTGCTTACACATCTGATTTAGAGAGAAGAACTCAAGGCCATGCATCAGCCCTAACATTAACTCAACCTTGAATTTCCAAGTTTGAAGTTTGAGCATGGGCTCATATGAGAGGCCTTCTATGCAAGAAGCTTGGCATGATGCGAATGCAAGGATGGTTAAGTAGCCTATCTTACTAGAACCAGTTATATAGAGTTAAGAAGTTAGACAATTTTGTGGATATCGGGATTCTCGCCAAGCCATTATAAAGCCTTTTTGTTTTAGTTTGCTAACTCAACTGGTAGGGAGAACTCAACCACGCATCAGCTTCAGCCTTCAATTGCTCTCCTCTTATATACTATCTTCTTCGATGAAGCTTCTCTCGGAATGCCTCTTGTTTGTGAATCGAGCCTTCGGTTGCTCTCCTCTTATATATCATCTTAGCTTGGGAAATAAAAGGGTTTCTCTTCGAATTGAGGTTTCAGTTTAGTGTCCTTAATATTTTCTCTCTTCCTTTTAATAATTACTCTTGTACAAGAGTTGCCAGCAAATTATAGTTACGTAAATAAACCCTAAACCTTCGTCATTACAATTACAATCATAGTAAAGGCTACTGCTCACATATGCATTAGGGTTGTTTGGGAACTCACCATTAGTCCGCATAGAATGCGGCTAACCACAACGAGCTGATCTATCGCTTCCCTCGGCATTGTCATGCCACTAAGGGCTCAATCACCCCAACAGTAGAGACCGAGCAGAGCTATATAGAGATTTACTCCACCTTGCCTACTATGCCTCCTTATATGAATCTAATAAAAAGTTATGGGAAGCTGTGAGAAGCTCATTCATTATGTCTCCCTCTTATTCATATGCTCGGACTTTAAGTGCTTACATAAGTAGGCCACATATGCCTCCGTACGTATATGTGCCTCGTCATGCATCTCGTAAAGTAGAGCAGGTGCATCACTAGCCTACTTGGCAGTATTACATGTGCCTCCTTACACACATGAGCCTCGTCATGCACCTCGTAAAGCAGAGAAAGTGCATCCCTAGCCTACTTGTTGGCGCAGTATTACATGAGCGAATAGGACGAATAATGTTCCTTTTTATGAAAAGTGCCACCAATGCATGTTCCTATGCATCCTTGCCATCCCACCTCGCTTGTTCCACATTGAGAGGTGCGGAGACACATGCCACAATTACATTTGAACTAGTATCACCATTTGAATTACCTGTAATATCCTATGCTAGTGAGGTAGGGCATTCCTTGATGCTTGTAACAACATTCGAAAGCCCATTGGCAAATCAATACATGATACATCATTCGAAAGCCCTTTGGAAAATCCATACATGCTGATGAAGTTGATGATAAGCTCAAGATGCAATGTCAATGATGACCATGTAACATTTATGACACATGCACACAATGGTTACACACTAACCTAAAATTGAACAAAGCCAATTCAAACTGACAATCCCCTAGGATGTCTATGGAAACTTACAACATGCGAATGGGCCCCAAAACATGCCTACCAACGCTGGAACAATGAAGCATATTCAAGATAATAGTCATTGAGTTTACTCAACTAGCCCATTGAAAATTGGGGGGGAACATCAATCACCCATTACATGGTACATTTTTGTTATTATCAAGTTGTTATAATCTATATGTATTTATAATATGTATTTATAATCACTCATGCAATTTCTTGTTTCCAGAATATTATTTACGCTCATGGATCACATTACTTAGAAAAGTATAGTTCCCTCGACATGTGGAGCACCCAAGGGATGGAGAAGTCACATTATAGGACAAAGAGAATCTATTTCAAGAACACTCGTCTCACAGTGGAGGGGTGACGTGAACAAATTACCTCATTGAAATGTTGATTTGGTTTTTTCGATACACAATGTGGAGCATCCAAGGGATAGAGAAGTTATATTATAGGGCACAGAGAATCCATTTCAAGAACACTCATCATGGTGGAGGGGTGACATGAACAATTTACCTCATTGAAATGTTTGCTTGGTTTTTCTAATACACATCGAGTAGAAGCTTATTGAAGGAGAAAGCAAAGGCATCTTAAATTACAAGAGCAGTCCAACTCCGCATGTAGGAGACCAATAAGGCTAAATGTAACCAAAGTAGTGGGCCAGCACATCATGCTGCATGGCATGCTACAATGGTTAGAAATGGTCAATTGTGGGTGAAACAACATTAAATTGTAAAGGACGTTAATTTTTTCTGGGTTTCATACTAAATTATCATTTTTGAAAATTTGACCTAATGTTCAAGTGCCTATAATAAGACTCTATGGCCTCATTTTTGTCATTTCACTTCCACTCTCCCCACTTTCTCACCCATGGCTCGAACTAAGAATCTGCACGTAGAGTACCTTCTCAACTTGCCAATGTTGCTGGTACTAGAAAGCATCCTCACGACCTTGATAGCATGGAATCGTCAAACTGGCAGCAGAGCGAGTAGGGTCCTCCACCATGGGAAGGATAAAATATTCCACCTCCACGAGGGCAACGTGCTAAGAAGACCGTCCCTACTAATATGGGTCCTGTTCCAACACGAGAGGAAGTCCAACAAGTAGGCAGAGGACATGGAGGGTCTACAAGTGAGGGGAGCGTGCCTGGTGTTTTGTATTTACAAGCACCTCCACGACAGCAGGTAGTAGAACCTCCACCAAAACCTCGTCATGGCCGCCCCAAGGGACCTGATTGGAAGAAGGCTCCTCATCCTCCAAGGCCTCAGAACCCGAATATGCCTCCATGTGCACCAAGGAGGAGGAGGAAATATGGAGTCAAGGTACTCCAAGAGATACACAGATTTCAAAAATCTATGGATCTCCTTATTCTCGAGGCACTTTTCACACTTCTTGTAAAAGAAATCCTAGACTATTGTGTGCAAAGCCTTGCCTTGGGAGCTTTACAAGAAGCTACAGAAGCTTTTTTGGTGACCTTTTTTGAGGATGCAAACCTCTGTGCTATCCACACCAAGAGGGTTACTATAATGACCAATCCTAGACTGTTGTGTGCAAAGCCTTGCCTTGGGAGTTTTACAAGAAGCTACAGAAGCTTTTTTGGTGACCTTTTTTGAGGATGCAAACCTCTGTGCTATCCATGCCAAGAGGGTTACTATAATGACCAAGGATCTTAAATTAGCTAGACTTTTGCATTGCCAAGACGTGTAATCAACAGTGCTGCTATGTAAGAATTTATCTTTATCGATAGAAAGCTCAACTTTTTTTGTCTTGTCTCATTTTAAGGCTGTATAGTCATGGATTTTTGTTTGGAACACATTTTGAAATATGTAAGTTTGAAATATATTTTATTAATGTACCATGTGTAAAATTGAACTAGATTGTACCAATTTTCTCACAGTAAGTTATAAAACACATAAGTGCAATTTTTGTAAATTCTTCTAGAGAGTTTATAGATTTATAAAAAATATATATTCAATTGAATTGCAAAATTGAATTCTGAATTTGTAACAAAACTTTTCAAGAAATTGAGATTTTTTTTCAAAGAATCCAAAACATTTTTTTAACCCTATGTAGGTCTTACAAGCCCTCCCCCAGGCCTCGAGGGGACTAGAATCCTATTTGGCCCTAGGTCGCGCCCCATGCTGGCCTGGGGCTTTTTGGGCCAATCCAGTCCCCCCTGAGGCCTGGGGGAGGGCTAAAGGTTCGTCTAGCCCCAGGTCGCCCTATGCTAGTAGCCTGGGGCCTTCTAGGCCCATCCAGCCCCCCCGAGGCCTAGGGGAGGGCTTGGAAGGCCTATATAGGCTTGGAAAAAATGTTTTGGCCTATTTAAATTGTTTTGGAATCAATTTCAAAAATAATTATAAAAATTCAGTAAATTAGGACAAACTCAACTACAAAATTGAACTCACTCGATTCAACTGCAAATTCATAATCACTTCATGTAAAATTCAACTACAAAAATATTGGCCCGTGAGGTTGTACCTTCAGCTTTTTCTACCTCTTCGTGTTGTCGAAGAAGAACCAAGGCCAGAGCTTGCTCCACCACTTGATTAATGAGCTCGGGCTTTGGATCTACCTCCTTACCCTTAACTAAATCAGCTAAGGCAACATCACTGACCTCAACCTCATCATCGGACTCTTGTTCATTCAACATGAGACTGAATGTTGAGATCCATGACAAAAAGTTGGTGCTAATGTTTCCCTTACCAAGGACAGCCATTTCCTGAGTGGAGAGCACCTTGAAGTGCCTATCTTCTTGCGTGGCTTGTTGTTACCTATGTAATCTCTTAGAATAGTTTGCATCGGTTTTGTTGATGTAGGGAGAGGAAGCTCGCAAGGGACCTAGAGAGTGTTATTGTCAGGGATGATCACAACAAAGGGCTTTATGTATGTTTCCATGTACTCCAAGGTCTCTTTATAGTCCTATTTGGTGTGGCGAGGAGGATACTTGCTTTAAAGTTAATGGTGCAAGAGAAAATGTGAAATAGCTCTTGCTGTGGCCAGCCCACTCAGTCTTCTCTAGGGAATGCAAGAAAGTTCTCATACACCATGGAATGATCCATTAGGATCACGATGAGAGTGCAAGCCAAGCTGTAGGGCATGTATGTTAGCAAAGTGCGCACGAGTGCTAGTGATACAAATGACAAAAATGAGGGAGGTTCTCTATTTATACAAAAATTTAGGGTTTGAAATTGAGAATTTCACACTTAATGAAAAAGGGTGGACTACCCAAAATACTTTATTAAATGTAGTCATTTTAATTAAAATAATTAATCCAAGTAATATATTTAATCAAAAGTATCCAAATAATAATTTTGTACAAAGTCATCCGAATTAAACTTATTTTGATCATTCAAGCTTGATCCAAATAGTCCGTGTCATTCATTACATTGTCGACGAAAAAAGGGAAAAGTTGGATTACAAAGAAAAAAAATTACAGTATTACCCAATTACACTCGTAACTATAATTCCAACCCATCCCTCCAAGAATCACGAACCATGAAAGACTTCTCCATACGTATCCCAATCTACACAAACACATATGAACAACCCATCCCTCCAAGAATCACGAATCATAAAAGACTTCTCCATACGTATCCCAATCTACACAAACACATATGAACAAATATCATCAGAGTATGGATGGTTAAGAAAAATCAACTCAAAAATTAATGAGAAAAGAGCTAATATCCTCAAATAATCGAGTAGTAGGTGTTCTCGAACATCTACTATGCTCCATTATTTGCTAGCGTTAAAGGTTAATGGTGCCATTGGGTAGTTTGATCGGTAGTTCTATGGGTGAATTAGCATCCTCAGATGATTGCAATGGTACCCACTCCCCCTTTTTCTTCATCCATCTCTTGTAAAAGAATCAGATGCATAATTTTGAGCGTGCTTTCAAGTATTGAAGTGTGATACTTGAAATCACAACTCTGCAAGAATATACATCGCCCTTATGCATCCCTTCCACTATATCCCATACATTTCCAAATAAACCATTCATATGGTTAGATTGCAATTTCTTGCAAATGAACATTGCTGGAGTGGCTTGTGGCAAGAGCTTACAAAACACGTGCATAAAAAGATGAATGGGAGCATACCAACTAAGACCTACTGAACAAGAGGGCTTTGTAAATTTTAAAGAGGATTGGATATCAATAATCATCTTTTGTTTGAAGGCATCTACACTTCATTTGTATGGGATTCGCCACTCGTTACTACCTAATGAGGGAAATGGAAGCTTTTCAAGTCTTCCATAGTCTTTAGGCCTCTAGAGGGAACTATGTAAGAGTGTGTGAAAAATAATATTCTACTGCAAGAAGTGTCCTAGGGTTCTTGTTGGGAAATAAAACCTCACCTATGGTGGAATGGAAAGTATTGAAGGTCCCTGTTATGCTCTTCAATGGTTGTTTCTACTTGATGGGAATATATCTGCATACACACTCCTGAGGAGGCTTGTGACACCTTGGTGAAGATATATAGCACAAACACCCAAGCTCAGAAGATATAGCTAAAGCAGGAGAGCTGCATTATGTGACTAGAGGAAAGTTGAGTATAAATGATTACTTAGGGAAGAGTAAAGGGCTTATAGATACCCTTGCTTGGACCACACATGGAGTAGGTAGAATTTACTCTTGCACACTCTATTGTGACATTGTGGATATGGCATGACATTGTGGGCTCCAAGATTAGTGCAGATGGTTATGGAAAGTGGGGTAGCTACATAGCCATCTTAAGTTCATCTTTATGGCTGATGAGCTAGAAATTACAACTATGTAACAATTTTTAGTTTATCTATGGGGTGGCATTGACTATGATTATTGAAAAGATGCAGGGGGGAAGAGAGCTTGAGCTCTTGCAAGCACACACACACACTTACAAAACCCTAATAGAGAACACACAATGTGAGAGGCTGAAAATCTTCTTCTTCTCTACTCTACACTCAACACACCATATACAACATAAGAGTACACAATAATATGAAAGGTACTCAACCAATACATACACGGGTTCTCTATAGTGTGAACCCGACTAAATGAGCTGGCGCTATAACTATGCCAGTCTCTAGAGTGGCTGTCACACAGTCTGTCATCCCACTGGCCGCATATCACCCAAGATCTCACCAACCATGCCAGTGGTGTAAGTGTGGGGCCTATCCCCCAGGCGGGTCATCAGTGTCCACCGCCTCACTAGAGCTCGATATCTCAACACTCCCCCTCGAGCTCAACTCCATCTCATGTACACCAAGCGAAGCTCTGAATCTGCGGAGCTTCTCTGTACCCAATGCTTTGGTGAAGATGTCAGCTACTTGATCCTCTGTGCTGACATAAACAAGGTCAAGGTCTCCTGCCAAGACCTTCTCTCTGACGAAGTGGTAGTGGACCTCTATGTGCTTCGTACGAGCATGAAAGACTGGGTTCCTGGCCAACTGTATACTGCTAATGTTGTCACAGAAAATGACAACTTGTCTATCCACCGATAGACCCAAATCTGCAAGTAGCTTCCTCAACCAAGCTACCTCACATGCTGCCATAGCAGCTCCTCTGTACTCGGCCTCTGTACTCGATAGAGCAATCGTAGGCTGCTTCTTGCTGCTCCAAGTCACAGCAGCACTCCCCAAAGAAAACATGAATCCACTGGTAGATCTTCTATCTGAGATACTACCAGCCCAATCAGCATCTGTGTACCCATGTACACATATCTCTGTCCCAGTCTCATAGAATAGTCCACAATGCAAAGTAGACCTCACATACCTCAGTATGCGTCTCACAGCATCCAAATGCGGTTTCCGTGGAACCTGCATAAACTGACTCACCAACCCAACAGCATAGTTCAAATCTGGTCTGGTGATCGTCATGTAGATCAAACTTCCTACTATGCTCCTGTACATAGTAGGATCCTCCAAGATCTCTCCTGAATCTGCACTCAACTTGCCATTCTGATCCAATGGCACAGAAATAGGCTTACAGCCTGTCATACCATACTTGGACAACATGTCCAAGCCATACTGTCTCTGCAGTAATCCAATACCATGTGGTGACCTAATCACCTCAATGCCCAAGAAATATCTGAGCTCCCCCAGATCCTTCATCTCAAACTTCTGTCTAAGCAAGATCTTTACATCAAAGATCTCTGCATCATGGTCCCCCGTAATGATCAAGTCATCTACATAGATGACAACAAGCACAACTCCTCTATCACCATGTCTCACATACAATGAGAAATCTGCATTGGCTACATGAAAGCCAATAGTGACAAGATATTCAGAAATCTTGTCAGACCATGCTCTTGGTGCTTGCTTTAAGCCATACAAGGCTTTCTTCAACTTGCAAACATGCTCGGGGTGACCCACATCCTCATAACCAGGTGGCTGCAACATATACACCTCTTCTTGCAAATCCCCATGCAAGAATGCATTCTTTACATCCATCTGATGTAAAGACCATTGCTTTGACGCAGCCACTGCTATCACAACTCTCACCGTTGCCATCTTGGCAACTGGGCTGAAAGTTTCCTCATAATCAATCCCATATGTCTGCGCATATCCTTTGGCTACCAATCTAGCCTTGTACCTGTTTATGCTTCCATCACTGTTATGTTTAACTTTGTACACCCACTTGCAGCCAATGGCTTTCTTGCCTTCAGGCAATTGCACTAAATCCCAAGTTTCATTTCCATATAGTGCATCCATCTCCTCATCCATAGCTTTCTCCCAATGCACATTTCCAACAGCCTCATCAATGCATGTGGGCTCTACAACCTGCACAACCTTTGCCATATATGCATAGTGATGTGCCACATAACCATCATATGTAAATCTTTGCACAGGGTTCTTCACTCTCCCTGATCTTCGCAGCTTTTCATTCATGGCTTCCATAGCCTTCTTTACACCAGGTGTTCTCATAGCTGGGATCCCAAGCTCCTCATCAAGGCTCATGTCTGAGCCACTAGACTCTCCATCAACATGAGAATGCCCTGCAGAAATGTCAGGCATACCAAGGGGCTCAACCACTTTCTCTTTTCCTTTTCGTGATGTAGTAATCACATTTGCAGGGCTGGTATTATGACGCAGCCTGCCACTCCATGGTCTATCAACAGACCCACTAGATGAGGACTCTCCTGGTCCACTCAAAGACTGTGATTGCTGACCTGCATTCTGTGCAACCACACTTCCACTTACATCAGCCCCAACAGCTTCTTTTTCAGCAGCATACCAGCTGCTCATCTCATCAAAAACAACATCCCTGCTTACCCTCAACTCACGTGTAGCAGGGTTATAACACCTGTATCCCTTTTGCTCAAGGGAATATCCAATAAACACACATTTTTCAGCTTTCGGATCCAGCTTAGTTCTCAGCTCATCTGGCACATGCACATATGCAATGCATCCAAAGACTTTCAGATGAGACAAATGTGGTTTTCTGCCAGTAAACCTCTCCACTGGAGTTACATCATGTATGGCTGCAGTTGGAGTCCTGTTCATGATGTATACTGCTGTAGAAACAGCCTCAGCCCAATAGCAATGCGGCATATTCTTCTCTTCCATCAATGCTCGCGCAATCTCAGCAATGTGCCTGTTTTTCCGCTCAGCAACTCCATTTTGCTGCGGAGTGTATCTGCATGTGAACTGTCTCCGAATACCATTCTTCTTCAAAAATTCAGAGAACTCATTGGAGAAGTACTCTCCCCCTCCATCTGATCTTAGGCACTTGACATATTTCCCTGTTTGCTTTTCAACCAAAACTCTGAAATTCTGAAAGTGAGTAAACACCTCACTCTTCTCTTTCATGAAATATACCCACACTTTCCTTGTGTGGTCATCAATGAAACTGACATAGTACCTGCAGCCTCCCATAGATATGGTCTTCGTAGGACCCCATACATCTGAATGCACAACATCTAGTGCATTTCTGCTCACATATCTGTTACGTGGAAACACATGCTTTGTTTGCTTCCCAAATTGGCATGCTTCACATATTTTTTACATACCTTCCACTTTAAATTTTGGCAGCCCTGTCACAATTCCTTTTGTCTGCATAGACTTCAATCTCTGCACATTTACATGTCCAATTCTTTTATGCCATATGTCTGTGTCTGCAACAACTCCTGAGCCATTTGCAAACATCGCAGCACTCATTTCAGGCATGTCTACATCCAACGTAAACATTCTGCCCACTCTGTTGCCTTTTGCAACCAACCTGCACTTGTCTTTAAAATCTTCAACATAACATCCATCAGGGTTAAACCGAACCTGCAAACCCTGCTCAATCATCTGGCCAACTGAGACCAGATTCTTTGTTATGTTCGGTACATGAAGTACATCTGCAAGGTACTTCACTTTGCCATCCTGCATAGACAATGGCACATCTCCAACGTGGGCAATTGGATGAGCAGTGTCATCCCCTGTTTCCACAAAACCTGGTCTTTCCGGGTTTTTCATTTCCTTGAACCACTCCCCATGACTCGTCATGTGGTTCGAAGCGCCTGAATCCACATACCACACATTATCTTTTTGTGCTGCATCAACATTTTCAGACATGGCATTCACAACATGCTGCATAACAAACAACCTTTCATTATCCTCATTATTTCTGCTTGAGGATGCATAGTTGTTTTGCTGCACTTTCCCATTCTGCATGTCAGCCTGCTTCTTATAACATTCTGACTGCACATGTCCAGGCTTACCACAATAATAGCATTCACGTGCATCATTATATTGCCTTTGCCAATTTCCACGGCCTCTTTGACTCCCCCTGCCTCTGAATCTGCCTCTTCCACCTGCGTGTTGTTGTTGTTGTTGATTCTGGGACTGTTGTTGTTGTTGCTGCTGCTGCTGGCCATAATTCTGATTACCTGTTCGGCCACCTCCTTGACCGCGTCCACGGCCTCCTCTACCTCGTCCTCTTCCTGAACTCGTGTAGAAGGCCTGTTGCTCTGAACTGTTTTTGCTTTGTGAAGACTGTTGGTCTTCACCCAAGCTCTTCTCTTCGATAATCAGCATAGACACCAAATCTGTAAAGTTGGGAATGTTTTCCCGAGTCTGAATGGACGTCTTGAACGCCTTGTATTGTGGCCCGAGACCACGTAGACAGACCTCCACCTTATCATCATCATCTACTGACACACCAATAGATGCAAGGGATTCCACAATACCCTTTATCTTCAACGCATAGTCATTCACAGACATGCTCTTTTTCTCCACAGTATGAAGTTCATTCTTCAACTGTATCTTACGAGCCTTGGTATTTGTTTCATAAAGCTTTACCAAGGTGTCCCACGCCTCCTTGGGGGACTTGGCATCCTGAATATGCCCAATCATGGTGTCCTGTATACTAATGGAAAGCCAATACATAACCTTCCTGGCTCCTTGGTTCCAGTCTTTAAACTCTTTCACATCTGCAGCAGTAGGATTTATATCCGGTATCTCCGGTGCCTCTTCATGCTCACCTTCTATGTAGTCCCAATAGCCTTTTCCCATCAGGAAATTCGTTAACCTGAACCTCCAAGCATGGAAGTTATTCTTGTCCAGCTTCTCAGCCACAATTTGTGTTATGCCATCATTAGACATCTTGCCAAACACACAATTTTACCAGAAACTGCACTCTGGTTTTTCTGCACAACCTGCAGTATTTTTTGCACAGCGGTACTGTAGTACTCAAATGTCACAACCAGTGACTTCAATGTGCATACATACACCCAATGGCAACTGTAGACCTCTTTGCAGCACCCACAGTGTCTGCACAGTCAATCTGTCTTCCTGCAGTTCTTAAAACAGAGTTCTGCAGAGAATCAATGACTTACCCGCAGTGCTCGAAATCGCCTGCTTTCTGAAAAACGGAGGTCCAGACGCGCCCAAAACGCGTTTTCGGCCCGGAAAATTCAGTCCGTAGGACTCAGTCCGTAGGACTATATAGTTGCCCTATAGCTTCACTCCCGCGAAGAAAGCTCCTCAATCGGAGATCGTTTGCCGGTGCCTCCCGTAGAGCTCCCGACAAGGGTGTAGTCACCAACACAATAGGGAATAGTAGTTGAAGCTCTTACCCTCGTACCGCTTCCTGTGGTTCTCTTGCTTGCAGCTCAGCCCTTAGCACGAACCAGGCTCTGATACCATGAAAAGATGCAGGGGGGAAGAGAGCTTGAGCTCTTGCAAGCACACACACACACTCACAAAACCCTAATAGAGAACACACAATGTGAGAGGCTGAAAATCTTCTTCTTCTCTACTCTACACTCAACACACCATATACAACATAAGAGTACACAATAATATGAAAGGTACTCAACCAATACATACACGGGTTCTCTATAGTGTGAACCCGACTAAATGAGCTGGCGCTATAACTATGCCAGTCTCTAGAGTGGCTGTCACACAGCCTGTCATCCCACTGGCCGCATATTACCCAAGATCTCACCAACCATGCCAGTGGTGTAAGTGTGGGGCCTATCCCCCAGGCGGGTCATCAGTGTCCACCGCCTCACTAGAGCTCGATATCTCAACAATTATGGACCTACGTGGTCATGCCATGGTTGCTGCCTAAATAGATACACATCCAAGCCATTTCTCTATACAATTCATCAGCCACCATCACTGAGTTTACTCCAGCATATAGCCTCCACATATACATGCCTAAATAGCCACCACTATGAGTTTACTCCCTAGATTCTACTAGCATATAGCCTCCATCTTAGTAGTTCCAAATCAACCATCACTATGAGTTTACTCACTAACTTCTAATAGCATATAGCCTTCATCTTAGTAGTTTTAGATCAGTCATCGAAGCTCCCTTCACAAGAGCACATGGATGTGGGGTTTTGTCATAATATGTAAGATACCTCGTACCATATATAAATATAAAGCGGGTATCACGTTATATGGTGTATATTCTAGAGAGAGACTAGAGGGAATTGTCAAATTAAGATAATTGATTAAAGTCAAATTAACACCTCGAGAAAAATGTAGACACTGGGAATATATGATTAAACTCAACTTTAAGAAATTGTATTGAGATAGTGAGTGCATAAGTTTATTGGGTGCATGTGCACATAGATAGTGAGTGTACAATTTTGTTGGGACCCTGCTATGTGCACATGTGTACGTGTGCACCCTCCAACATATTAAATGGGTAAAACGGGGGAAATATCATAAAAAATATTATGGATAATTTTAATAAGAAAATTAAAGTAACCAAACATTAATAGAAATACCTCTCAGGCTGCCTTGGCTTGCATAACTTCCTTCTCAAGCCAACCACTAGCTCATGGTTTACATGTAGTTTTTCCATGCCAAAAAGAATGAACCCACATGAATCATAGGGTTTGTTGCTTCATAGGTTTAGTTACTTATCCACAAAATCAACTAAAAGTGATGCCCTGATCTCACCATTGATTTGCATGTCTCCAAGCTTTTATTGCTTCCTCCAATTCATTAATATTATATTGTTGACTCATAGCATTACGACATTTTGCAATTCCCTTCAATGTGTTGGGCTAGAATGCTCTCTCCTATTGATGGTGGGACAACTCAGCTCCCTTATCTTCCTGCAAAGTGGTCATCTCTTTACTACTGTGTTTCTATTCTATTTCATTGAGGCCTCCCCGTCACTTGTAAGCAGTCAAACCACACACTCGAGGTCATGGACATCTTCTTGCACCTTGTCCTAACCCTCACATTGTTTCCCTAGATATTTCACTACACTTGAACAAGATACCCTCATTGAATTTTTTTGGTTCTTTTATTAGACGAATTCCCAAACAAAAATATACAATCAATTAGTCTTCAACATGATAAAATATTATGTTAATGCCCAACATGATACGCAGGAAGTATTTTTATCTTGGTTTAGGTAGTTCTTTAAGATTCTTCTTGGTTTATCTTGGTTTAGGTAGTTCTTTAAGATTCTTTTTCTTCTTCCCTTAGTAGGACTCCATATGATCTAGCTTTTGAGAAATTATTTCAATTTCTTACATAAGAATAATCTCCCATGTGCTTGAAGCAAACCGGGTCATCAAGTCCTACCAAAGAAGTCTTGGAATTTCATCTAGCCAAAGGACAAGAGGCTTACACAAGGCATTCCAACAAAACAAAGGGCAATTTCCAATTGTTGAAAGGGGATGGGATGTACCTCTAAATAATGAAAGGGGATGGGATGTACCTCTAAATAATGAAGCAAATATTAAAGCAAGTAGGTAAGCAATGATTAAAGCAAGTGGGTAAGCAATCATCTCACAATTTTATATCATTTTCAATTATGAAGAAAATTAATGACATCTTCATGAAGCTCTGACTTCAACCACTTAGATAATGCATGATGTTTTCCATGTTAGTGTTGTCATTGAAGCCATATGTAAGTCCTTTGGAGAAGGTGCCCTTTTAAAGCTATGTTTTGTTCACATCTATTTGTTGGTTTTGATATTCTAGGGATTTTTTTGAGAAAGAATGGTATTGGCTAGCATGTGGCATTTATTGCTAGCTTAGCTTGCGTGGTTATGTAAATACCTTAGCTTGTGTGATGCCTATCTTATGGCCCATGATGCCATGCAGTATATGAAGGACAATATGTGTATATGTAACTTTGCCTACAAGGGGGATATATAATATTTACAAAGTATTTTTGAAAACAAAAATCTGTACATAAGCCCTACTATGTCCAAGGTTTTGAACGAGCTGAAACCAAAAGTGATAGAAAAACTAGAAATTGTGATTCTAGAGAAGATATTCCTCCATTTATTCAAGCATGGCTCTAACTTTCGCAAGCATCAATACCTCACAAAGTTCCAAAATTGAGGGACATATGAAGCTGTTTGACTTGATGAGGAGGAGAACCCAACATTGTTAACGGACTACCTAGATGCAATGTAACTCTTGTCAACAAGCTAAGCAAGAAGGAATATCACGTGCATCCCCGCACTTGGATGCTACATGAACATACTATACAGACGAGTTCAAGGACCTAAGGTCAGATATTGTCCTTGTCTACCGAGTGGTCAGTTAGTTGTGCAACTCTCACATAAGCCACACCAAATGTAATCCTCTTGTATAATGTAATGATATAAAACTTTCATTTATTAGACCTAAACCCACATAATGAGCCCAGTTAGAAGTCAAACTCAGTGTTAGAAGTGGGGTGAATGCGAATCCATTGTCAAAGTACTATAACAACACCCTAGGGGATAAGGTAGGATACTTTAGGGCTTGCTACTATAGGCTATGGGGACAACCCAAGGGTGGCCCCATGGGTAGCCCATATTGTCCCCAAGGCCTTTCCCAAGAAGCCTAAGGCAACATGAACCCCTATATAAGGGGTATTTGGGGGCTAATTCCTCCACCTCATGCCTATAAGGACCCATGCATAAAACGTAGCCAAAGGTAGTGTTTTGTGCGAGAAAACACAATTGCATGTTGCAAGGATGAAAATGACATGCTTTGTTAACATCCATAAATACAAACATTCAGAGGGTTATTTGTTGGGACCTACTAATCATGGCTCTCTCTCTCTCTCTCTCTCTCTCTCTCTCTCTCTCTCTCTCTCTCTCTCTCTCTCTCTCTCTCTCTCTCAACACACACGCACACATAATGAAAATATAAATGGAATATTATCTACACAAACTAACAAGCAAAGTTCTATCAAATACGAAAGAGTATGCCTTCGTAAGAGAGATAACAGAGCCAATGCTTAGCAAGCAAGGTAAAAATTAAGAAGATGCCTTTATGGAAGTGTAGAATAATTGGTTAATCTTTTTCAAAGGGTGCTTGGAAAGTACTGAAAATATAAACGAAATATTATCTACACAAACTAACAAGTAAAGTTCTATCAAATATGAAAGAGTATGCCTTCGTAAGAGAGATAACAGAGCCAATGCTTAGCAAGCAAGGTAAAAATTAAGAAGATGCCTTTATGGAAGTGTAGAATAACTGGCTAATCTTTTTCAAAGGGTACTTGGAAAGTGTTAATAGTTGGGCGAATGAAACTTTGTATAAAGATAAAAGTAGTATTAGCCCTTATGTAACTTATGAATTATCTTGCACAGTAGATGGACTCAAAATCACCTATATACGTTTTGATTATGTTAAAACATTAAGTTCTTAACTTTGAAACCCTTATATATGCTCCCCAATTTGTAGGGCTAAAGGTATACCCTTACATGTGAAACATATGGAGGGGTATTAGAATTTGGCTCTGGACAACAAGCACTCAACAAAATTTGGCTCCCTTTGGAAGCAAGCCCTACTAGGAGACATGAGGAAGCTCATAGAAGTAAGCCAATGGATTCGAGAAATTGTGAAGCTTGAAACAATGTGGTATTCTCCAAGATATCAAGAGCTCAATGTAAGGCGTGCCCTCTCCCTCAATGTGTCTCTTTTTCCCTCATTTGAATCTCCCTCAACACCTCCATCTCTCTCACTCTAGATGAAAAATATCCAAAGATGTTTGATGTGATGTAAATAACATATTTATTTTTTTGTCCTTAATAAAGATTGGCACTTGAATTACTTATCAGATTTTGGATGGTTACAAGGATTGGTCTACCCTATCCTTGTGATTTTTTTATTTTGTAAGAAGTGGAATAATTAGACCAATTTATGCATGAGTAGTAGGAATCAGTTTGTATATAAAAAGGACACATGTGTTACAGATACCTATTTTGTTAATGACTGATATGATTTGGCAAGTCTATTGTCCAAATAATATGTTTAATTTCTCAAGCGTTGGCTCCTTGTTAAGTGTGACACAATGTAGTCTAAACTTGAGTCTTGTAATTCACTGTGAGGTCACCACTAGTAAGGAGATGAATTATAACCTCCTCTTAGTCAGTCCACCACTCACACCATTGGCTTGGTGCCCAGTGCCCAATCCACATGGCCACATCTCTTATTAGTCTAAATTTGAAATAGATCATCTTTGGTTTTACCTCTTATCCCCCCACCTTCTTCCTTCAGCTATGTCGTTCCAGGACCCATTATGATTATCGCTTTATTATCCATGTTGGCATTTGTGTTCCTCTAGTTTCCCATCCCTACTACCATAATAGTACCTAGAACATACCTAATGGAGGACATCTTCATGCACATGTGGGTTCTCAGCTCCTTTTAAACTTGGCACAACATTAGAGTGATGAGGAGGATGAAAGCAAACCAATCTGGGGCCACCTCCATGTAAATCTGCAAGAAATATGGGCAAGCAGGGCCACATCATAGAATTTTGCCTTCATGAGACCATGGCTTCATTTTGCTTGAGTTTGTCAGGGAGGGTTGCCAAGAGTGTCCTAAAGAGGACACCCTAGCATTACACAATGTTTGAAGATGAGAAGGGGGGATGCCATATGCATTAGTCCACAGATGCTTGTCATGACTCTTCAGACCACATATTGTCTAGCTTGGGAGAGATGGTGACCATAGTGAGTTCTACTAATAGAGTAGAAATTAAGTCATAGTAGAGAGCACATAATAGTGTAGGTGTGTGCATGTGTAAAGGGTTGATCCATACCCCGAGGCGGAAGACCTATGAGAATGAGTTAGAGTTATGGCATATTCATAGCGCTAGCTCATGTAGTCAGTTTCACACTAAGAACTAACATTTGTATGTTATAGTAGGAGAGTACTTTTCCTTATTGTATAGTATTGTTATCTACATGTTATAGTAGGAGAGTACTTTCCCTTATAGTGTAGCACTCTTATCTATATGGTATGGTTGTAGAGAAGACAAGACAATACGTTATAATTGGTGCAACGTGGTTTGGTTTTATAGACTATAAGACTATTGCTACACCAGTAGAGGTAGGTACAGTCAATCTCCAGGATGCAAGTGAACCATTTGCTGCATCACTTTATCAGGTTGTTGTGTTGAGGTTATTGTTGGGTGCCTCATCTATCTAATTTGATGCAAGGCCAAACATTCAATTTGAGGTCTCCCAGTGGTTGAGCATGTTTATGCACAATCCGAGAATGAGCACATTAGTAGGGCTACCAAGCTAGTATTTTGATACTTATAGGGCACTCATTTCCTTGGGCTATTCTATGCTAAGAGGGTTGATATTCATCAGTTAAATGCTTTCAGTGACTATCAAAGTCATTGGGCTATTATGTGTGTATTCAAGTAACCTTTCTTAGGAATTTTGAAATTTTGTATAGTCCTTGACAATGGTAGTACCATAGAGGAGTTCTTTGAGATATTAAGTTAATGTCTCTACCTTGTTGCTTCGAAAATTGCTATCAAAACTTCTTGATGATGCCAATAATAACTTGGTAAAGAGTCTTAAGTTTCCTCCATATATGGTGGGATTTGGTTTGAAGTCAACTTCATACCTATAGTTCCTCAATTAATACTTGATTGATTTGTGTGGACTTCTACATTATTGTGATGTCTGAATTTGATTGGCTCTGATGAGTCCCAATGGATATTTTACATTATCTCACGCATCTCAAATTTTGAGTTTTGGTCCCAAATTTTTCAACAATACTACACTAAGCTCATGAATTGATATCTGAGAAATTAGTTACTTCTTGCGAGATGGATAAGTTTCTTAGGTAGTTTATGTTACAACTAAAGAAGTCTTTGCTTGTTTTCCAAGTAGAAGGTCCTAAGCAATAAATATAACCAAGTTACTTACTGTAGAGTTTTTCCTTATTTTCCAAGTGGAAGGCCCCTAAGCAATAAACCTCACAAAAATCCATCAACTCAAATTCTGGTGGGCCCAAGAAGGTGTAAATAGACCACAAGAACCTTTGAGTCCTTAGTTGTTGGGGAAGGCACAAGAGCGTGTGTGCAAGATAAGGGCAAACAAATGGTAGTCTACCCTTAACCAAAAAAGAAGCCACACCATAAGAAATTGTGCACATGAGGGCAACACTTCACTCACCCACCATGACCTCACCATCAAGCCCTCTCAACCTCCCTAATATTAATAAGTACAAAAAAGATGGTAACAATGCAAGTGCCCTGGAAGACTTCATCCGCATATCTAAGCAATTGATTTAAGAGGGGGAGCTGTGTGTAAGGCATCAAAGACTTTGATACTATAACATCACTACATAATTCTAATGGCATTAAACTTAAGTGTCATTGCCATGATAACATCTCAAGCCTCATGATAAGCTAAATCATCATGGGATTTGAATCAGAGTAGCTTACCAAAAGTGCTTGTGTTTGAAAAATGTGAAGGACATTATTCAAATGTCAAATAAATTATTCAAATGCCAAAGAAATTAGAAAGTGCTAGGAGAAAATGAAGAAAGAAAAGACAAGAAGATAACAAAAGAGCAGTAAAGATAATAAAGATTGAGTTGGACAATTAGAAAATAAACTTTGTATTCATTATAGCCCTACATTGTAGTAGCCTCGCACAACCTACCAACCATCTCACTACATCAACATCATCACCCAAGTGTCAATGAACCATGGTGGTGTAGCCATTTATATGCTAGTGATGTGTGGATGTAGATATATGATGTACACTAATAATGGGCCATGCCACTTCACTTGTAATTCACTTATTATCATCAATTTACTTTGAATTTTATGTTTCTCTGCATCTATTCTTCCTTGTTTCACATGTGTGTATGTTGCTACCTTTGTCTCCACTCCAACAAGTAGTATCAGAGTAGGTTTTCTTGGCTCTCACCTCCATCCTTATCTCTCATCATCACTTCCTAGAGCTACTCTTCAGATTAGTAGAGATTGAGCTATCCTCTTAGGTGGAGAAGGTAAACCGTATAGTGTTTTGTTAACTTTCTTAACAACAATTTTTTGTAACTTTTGGGCCATTTTGGTGGGCGTGTTTTGGGGCCTATTCACATGTTATAAGGTTTCACATAGACATCCTAAGGGAGTGTCAGTTTGAATCAGCTTTGTTCGATTTTAGGTTTAGTGTGTAACCATTGTGTAAGAAAGGGGCTACTCATGGCATGGAATAGGCATGGGTGTAGGTCACCATCCTAAGGCAACACTTAAGTCATGGAGTAGGCATGGATGTAGGTCACCATCCTAAGGCAATAGCCAAAAAGGCCATGGAAGTTTGGGCATGAGCACCAAGAAGACATAATGTTTATAAAGTAAAATATGATCAAAAAGGTACAATGCCCATGAGACCTATGCCTAATATAGCCCAATGCCCCCAAAAGTACACATGTAAATGACCCTAAGCATAAGTACCTAGGCCCCATCATCCATGACCAAATCTACTTCATTACAAAAAATCCCCTCCTACAATGATTTCATCCTTGAAATCGAAGAATGGTCATGCACAAAACAAATACAAAGGCTATATATAAGAAAGCACAATATGTGAGCAAATGTCACCATCCTAGAGAGCCAATACCAATACGTGAGCAAATGTCACCATCCTAGAGAGCCAATACCAATACATGCATCTCATGACCCCCGACGTCAATGGGAAAAGATAAAGGAATCCTGTCAATGATGAGGCTAGTCGAATATCCTCCACGGTCATATGAAAAATCTACAAGTATTTCCCCGAAGATGAGGTAATCCATGCAACTGTGATCGCATGGATGAAATGTAAATCCAAGCCATGTAGAATCCAAAGAAATGGCTCTCATATTGCTTGGATTGAATAGAGAATATAGAAAGCCCATGTTGGGGACACGATTAGCCAATCCTCATGGATAAAAGGAATAGACTATTAGACTATTGCTACACCAGTAAAGGTAGGTACGGTTAATCTCCAGGATGCAGGTGAACCATTTGATGCATCACTTTATCAAGTTCTTGTAGAGGTTATTGTTAGGTGCCTCATCTATCTGATTTGGTACAAGGTCAAACATTCAATAGTTGAGGAGGTTTATATACAGTTCGAGAAGTAAGGACATTAGCATGGCTACCAAGAGAGCATTTTGATACTTAAAAGGCACTCATTTCCTTGGGCTATTATATGCTAGCAGTGGTGATATTCATCAGTTACATGCTTTCAGTGACTCCGATTGTGCTAGATGTCATGATATGCGAGCTTCCACTAGTGGATTTTGCTTTCATCTTGGTGATTCATGTATATCATGGCTCAACAAACAAGTAGTAGTCGCCATTTGGCCACTTTGAGTTGTGAAGCTGAGTATGTGGCACCTTTCACAAATAACTATGGAATGTGTATGGCTCAAATGCCTTTTTTGTAGATCTTATTGTCGGACTATAGCACCCCACCTCCATCTTTACTGATAGCAGCAAGAGTACATTAGCAGTATGAGTGTTTCATGCTCATACAAAAAGCACATTAAGGTGCATTATCATTATGTCAGGGGAGAGGCTCATTTTTAAGAGATATTAGCCTGGCTTATGTCTCGACATATGACAATGTGGTAGATATGTTCACGAAGGCTCTCTCCTCCATGACAGAACTTTGAAAATTTTCATAAAGCTTTGGGCTTAATGCTGCCATTTGGGGATTAATCAACCACATGATCTCCCTATACATGTTGACATCAATGTAGCCATTTATATGGTGGTGATTTGAGGATGTAGAGGCTAATAATAGGTTGGGGTAATTTTTTCCTCCTTTGGAGGTATGAGTGAGTGTGTAAATGACCTTATCATATAATTTCATTTGTACTCATTCTCATGAATCTACTTTGAGTGTTGTGCTCAAATGACCTTATAATATAATTTTATTTGTACTCATCCTCATGAATCTACTTAATTTATACTTCACTCATTCTCATGAATCTACTTTCAGTGTTGTGCTCCTCTGTTCTCTATTTGCTCTTTGTTTACATGCTACATATGTGTGTGTTTCTACCTTTATCTCCACTCTAACATACACATGATCCATAGACCAATCGTGCATAAATTTAGATTTTGACATAAATGATCGGCCCAAAACGACACCATATAAGAGTTTGCTTAAGAAACTTCATCACCACACAAGTGTGATGATGCATAATTTACATGCTACATATGTGTGTGTGTTGCTACCTTTATCTCCACTCCAACATACACATGCTCCATAGACCAATCATGCATAAATTTAGATTTTTACATAAATGATCGGCCCAAAATGGCATCATAAGAGTTTGGTTTGCTTAAGGAAGTTCATCACCACACAAGTGTGATGATGCATAATTGAGAAAATCTTTACTCTCAAGCATAAAGTATTCTCATTAGTCTGGTAGTAGTACCATCACCAGACCTGTGATGATGCATAATTGAGAAAATCTTTACTTTCAAGCATAAAGTATCCCATTGGTTTGATAGTAGTACCATCACCCATTTTGACAATGAGCTTAGTTTATTCTAAAGGAGGTCTTCCCCATTTCTAAAAGTATTCATAAAGTTTTCCCATTGGTCTAGTAATAGTATCATCACCCAGTTTCACAATGAACTTAGTCTATCCTAAAGGAGGCCTTCCCTATTTATGCTAGTAGTGCTTGGTAGTTATCATCACACCTGCACCACTATCCATGATGCAAACCCTTATAAACCATGATCCCAACCCTTATTACAAACCACTAGTGGTATTGCATTAGTGTCATCCTTTCATAACAATCTCTGAAATTTATTAACTAGAATGTTGGCCAAGTCTTATCCTTCAAGTTTTTAAATGTCACTTGGTTCTTGCTTGGTTAGCACAACAACCTCATTTTCAACTTGTAGGTTGCCATCCATCCAATATTTAAGGTCTATTTCTTAGCTCGTAAGACTCAGATATATCCCTAGAGAGCAACGACCCAAGAGGCATTCCAATCTTTGAAGATAGAAAGGTTATTAGTCTAGTGATGTCCCTTGGGTACTGTCTCTTAATCATCTCATTAATCCCACCATATTACTAACTCAATGGTTAGGATATGTTCACCTCTTTTGGAGCCACATGCCATCCTTATCAACATCTTAGACATCAAGTCATGTTTTAAATTTCTTTTGATTACTCTTTAGGGACTAATAAGTATAGAATTTGACTTGATATATCCACATGTTTCATATGTTATTGTGCTAATAACACCATTGGATGTATTATTTATATACGCTATAAATTTTTCCTTGCACTCACATACCAAGTTTGTAGTGTCTTCTAGTCAACTCATCTCTTGTCTAGGATAATCTCTCATTCCTTTTTAAACTTTAGGTTGAGTCTCTTTCACACCAAAGTAGGTTTGGCATTGATCATAGTCTACTTAACCGGTTCCAGTATTGGATCCTTTAGAGGGAGTGGTTAGAGAGGTGGTAGATGTGTCTTCATTGGAGCCACTTTGGACACACTGAATCTATCTTCTCATTTACCTACCTTCTTCTTCTTCTTCTTCTTCATTAAGACACTTTGGACACATTGACTCTATCATCACGTTTACCCACCTTCTTCTTCTTATGGGTTTTGGTGCATCCCCATTTTGACACAATAATTCCTACAATATTGTAAGTTCACGCAAAGAAGTTGCAATAACTTTTGCTTATTATATTGAGAATGTGGTGGTGATGTGGGTGGATCAATAAAACTCACCTTAGGAGCCCACATTGGACACAATTCCACCTCACACTTATCACATATCAAAGTCCTTGGGCTATTATGTGTGTATTAAACTAAACTTTCTTATGAATTTTGAAACTTTGTACAGTCCTTGACAATGGTAGCACCATAGAGGAGCTCTTTGAGATATTAAGTTGATGTCTCTACCTTGCTTGGAAAATTGGTATCAAAACTTCTTGATGAGGCCAATAATAACTTGGGAAAGAATCTTGGATTTCCTCCACATATGGTGGATTTAGTTTTAAGTCAACTTCATACTTATAATTCCTCAATTAACACTTGATTGATTTGTGTGGCCTTCTACATTGTTGTGATGTTTGAATTTGATTAGTTGTGATGAGTCCCAATGGCTTACTGTGCATATCTTACATTATCTCATGCATCTCAAATTTTGAGTTTTGGTCCCAAATTTTTCAACAATACTACAATAAGCTCATGAATTGATATCTGAGCAATTAGTTACTTCTTGGGAGACGGATAAGCTGCTTAGGTAGAAGGTCACTAAGGAGTAAATATCACCAAGTTACTTACTGTAGAAGTTTTTCCTTATGTTCTAAGTAAAAGGCCCCTAAGCAATAAATATCACCAAAAACCTCACAAAAATCTACTCCATAAACTCAAATTTTGGTTGCCCAAGAAGGTGTAAATAGACCGCAACAACCTCTCCTCAGTTGTTGGGGAAGCCACAAGAGCTGTGTGCAAGATAAGGGCAAACAAATGGTAGTCTACCCTGAATAACTATGCAACCAAAACATATACCACACCACAAGAACATGTGCACATGAGGGCAACACTTCATTCACCCATCATGACTTGACCATCGAGCCCTCTCAACCTCCCTAATATTAATAAGTACAAAAAAGATAGTAACACTGCAAGTGCTTAGAAGACTTTATCCATGTATCTAAGCAATTGATTTAAGAGGGGGGTTGTGTGTGCGGCATCAAAGACTCTAATACTACATCACTACATAGTTATAATGGGGCATTAAACTTAAGTGTCATTGCTATGACAACATCTCAAGCCTCACGACGATAAGCTAAATCATCATGGGATTTGAATCATAGTAGCTCACCAAAAGCGTTTGTGTTTTTAAAGAAAAATGTGAAGGACATTATTCAAATGTCAAAGAAACCATTCAAATGCCAAAGAAATTAGAAAGTGATAGGAGAAAATGAAGATATAAAAAAGACAAGAAGATAAGAGAAGAGTAGTAAAGATAATAAAAATTGAGTTGGAGGATTAGAAACCAAACTTTGTACTCATTATAGCCCTACATTGTAGTAGCCTTGCACAACCTACCAAACATCTCACTACATCAACCTCATCACCTAAGTTCAACTTCATCACCCAAGTGTCAACCAACCATGGTCGTGTAGCCATTTATATGGTAGTGATGTGTGGATGTAGATATATGATGTACACTAATAATGGGCCGGACCACTTTTCCCTCCTTAGAAGGTCTTTTTCCTTCGAGCATGTGTAAACACTCTTAGGAGTGTGTGTGTGTGTAAGTGATATGATAAGTGACCTTATCATGTCACTTCACTTGTAATTCACTTATTATCAACAATCAATTTACTTTGATTGTTGTGTTTCTTTGCATCTATTCTTACTTGTTTCTCAGCTTTGATAAGGTCACTTATTATCAATCAATTTACTTTGATGTTGTGTTTCTCTGCATCTATGATAAGTGACCTTATCATGTCACTTCACATGTAATTCACTTATTATCAATCAATTTACTTTGATTGTTGTGTTTCTTTGCATCTATTCTTATTTGTTCCTCTTGGAACTTTATGAGGTACTGATGCTTGCGAGACGGTTAGAGCCACGCTTGAAGAAACGGAGGATATCTTGTCTGGAATCACAACTTCTACTTTGTCTATCACTTCCGAATTAAGCTCGTTCAAAACCAGCTAGCACATGTACATGGGAAGTGCAACTAAACACTTTCAAGTGTGCCAAATCTATTTTTTTGCAAGTAAACTTATGTCCAGGTGTCATGCCATGAATTGGATTGCTTTAGCCCAAAATAATGAGGCCTCTCTTTCTCAATCAATGCATGGATAACTTTTGTAATCTGCATGTTCTTTCTTTCTGCAATGCAATTTTGCTTTTGGGGTGTATTTGCATGTGAATTACCTCTTTATTCTATACTCTCTTAGATAATCAGTGAGTTGGGAAAATATTTTCCCCCACCATGCGATCTTAGTGTAACGTACCCATCTTCACTAATAAAGAAATGTCCATGTAATTATGAGTTTTTATGGTATAAATATCAATGATTTTATTATTTGAGTCATTTCTACTTAGAATCTTCAAATTTTGAGCCCAAATTTGGAATCTGCGTGCGATTTTACCCTAATATAGGATTTTACAGCATCCAAAACGGACATCGGATCAAGCCTATACGCTAATTTCAATCATTTTAGTTAAAAAACGGCGACCTTTAAACCTTAATAAATGCACGACCGCACGTCCGATTGACGAACGGTCTGAACCCCTGCGACCAGGAGAACCTCCCGAACAAAAAAAAAATTTCGCCCCCGGGGCGATCCGGCACGCAAATCGAGGCGGGCGTCCCAAATTTGGGTATCCCGTCCCAAAATTTGGTCCGTACACACTTACTAGGGCGCCCCGTACAATGGCCGCCCAAGAACCAAAGGACGACCGCCCACTGTATGGTCCACGCGTACCCTTAGGTGGACACCCAGCCCAGATAAGGTACATGCGTACCACTCCTTTCCCAGACAACCGACACCGTACCTTTCCCGTAGACCCATGCAGGCCACTGATCCATAGCCTTTGAAGGTACACCGTCCTTTCGTCCTTGCTTTGTGCAGCGCCCGTACCCTCACCCCTCAACTATATAAACCCCCGGGGTGCTCCTCAGTCGGCACGCATTTCTGTGTAGCGTATGCCCTGTTGTGTCGCCGTCCGTACCGTCGTAGCGTACTTGCTGCAAGTACAGCCGCCCTTGCAGCCACCCCTCTCACACCCCCTCATTTGGCTCTTTTCAGATAAGCCAATTTTCCTCCATCCCCCTCTTGCTAGAGGCCAGTGTCCTTAACTCTTCTCCCCCCCCCCCCCCCTCGGTGTGAATAGACTTACAGAGAGGCTTGCAGCAACCCCTCCCAACCCTCTCCACGTTTTTGCCTTTGCCCTTAAGGACATCTCACAATCCCCCCCCCCAATTTGCGTAGACTTTAGTAAGGGATTTTTGACTCAAGCGAGGGTTCGTGCGCCATATTCTTTTGCTCGTACGGTGAGCAAACGAGCTCGGAATTCAGATCCGACTGAAGCTTTTCGATCGTAGCAGCGAGCTCTACAAGGCGACGTCTAAGATGGCCTCATCTCGGAGACGACAAAATATTTCCTCAAGAGGAACACGTAACAACGAGATGGGGGAAGATGCACCCAACGCGGCTCCAGTCCCCGCCCTTTTCAAGCCCCTCAAGGAAACGGTGGCCAGGTTAGCTTGGTTAATTTTCAAAAGAAGAGATTTTTCCTTAAATTAGTATTAATGAATGGTGTCTTTTTCTTTTAAAATGAGGACATAAAAATTTATATGAAGTTACGAATTATGTGATGTTGTATTCAATAAATTACGTTGAAATTGTCATCTTCACGAATTATGAATGCTATATTTAGTAAATTGCATTGAAGTTGTTATCTTTAGAATTCAAGATTTTTTGGCTTCAACGCTAACTCCGTTCCGTGCTTGTGTAGCCGGGCGGCGTCGTTAGCAAAGCCCGGGAATGGCCCAAGGTATCCCTCATACCTTTGGGAGAATAAGGATCGCCGATTGAGGCGAGAGATTATGAGGCTGCCTAGTTCTGAGGGCCCAGGCTAGTGCGGTAAATAAGCCCACCCTAGTGTGCAGACATCCCTCTGAGGGGCGGGAGGATCGAGCGATGGAGCCTGAGAGGGCGACAGGCCGGCTTGAGTCCTCGCCAGCGGTCGACGATGAGGTGTATGGTCCCGTAGGGTTTTGCCCAGCATGTAGAGGCTGGAAGGCCGAATTCTAGATCATCAGCAGAATAAGAATAAGAGAGCCAGTTTGGCTTGTATGGAAATGGATTCATGTATAAACTTTTTATATAATTACATCTTGTCTTTGGTATGAGTGTATTGTGTAAGAAGGCTGTTTTAACGAACCTTGTGAAGAAGGGCCTTAATTAAGGAATATGTTTATTTATGTCAACAGTGTGGTAGTATTAATTAGAGAACAAATTGATGCGTGAGTAGGGTGGAAAGTGGGAGGATGGAATGCCCTGACGGCACCATCCTACGGACGGGTGGACCCGATTAGTCGGGTAGCTTTCCAATAGATTAAGTGAAAGCCCTACGTTAGATAATTAGGTTCTTGGGCAACTCTACTCTAGAGGACTAGGCCAGCGGCTGTGCCTTGCATAAAGATGAGGAAAAAAGCGTTGTCTCTAGAAATCAAGTCTAGTAGTTGCCCAATTTTTGATCAATTGCCCTATGGGTGATTTGATGTTTAGAAGATCATGCTCCCCCTGCGGGATAGAGCTAGGTCATACCTATAAATCGTATCCTTGAATCTCTACAGGTCAAGGTGTCGATGAATAGGAAAATTTTTCCAAGATAAGACTTAACGGACTATCTTAAGTGTTTCTCCCATTTTTAAAGGGAGGAACCTTACAATTGGTATCAGAGCAAGTTTGGCTCCTAGGAATTGCAGTTTAAGGACTGTTTTGTAATAAATGTTTTACCTAACGTAATGCTAATTAGTAAAGACATCCTACTAAAACAAATAAGTTAAATTGATGTTTGAATGATTGTAGGAAGAGGAAGATGCCTACTCCAAATTTCTAGTTTTCCAATGCATCTTCGAGACTGCTAGTCACTCCTCGAATTTCGAGTTCCGCGACACCATGGTGCAGATATTAGAGAAGATATCCCTCCCTCATTTCTCTCGTATTCAGAGAGGATGGGGTAGAGATTTCTGGAGTCGTGGGCCGAGATACTTCATCATCCGAGCAGATCAGATTGGGAACCTCACCACCGACCTTAAGCGGATTCGTTGGATTGAGAAGCTGAAGATGATCCGCTTATTTTGGTTCGTCGGTACCCCCAGGGCCGACACCTCAGTGACTATAGATGGGGTTCGCATACCTCAGGATCGTTGGGTGTATGATAAAGTGATGTAGGTCTTACCTGCTGATAGAGTAGCAGTGTTGGGACCTACCCCAATCCAGAGTTTACCACCCTTACCATCAATTTTTAGAGTCTTAGAAACTACAGCGGAACCCCCATATTTCACCTATGTGGACCGCTCTACCCTTATGTCATAGTCAAGCCTAGGAATTTCCCTTCATAGCAAATAAGACTGATTATAGTCTCAGAACTTTGTAATAAAACTTGTCCTTGTAAATATTTGGAAATAAAATAATTTCAATGTTTTACTCTCCAAAAAATTAAGTGTTAAAGAATCTTGTAATCTTAAAATTGTTTTTACAATGATGGCCAGGACGACCACCCTCCACTTCCCAATGCGCTTTACACCGATACCCAGGAGAAGAAGCTCCTGCTCAAGCAAATGCAACCTCCCTCCTTTAAAGGAGAAGGTTCAAATGTTGAGAAGGATGCTAAAGTCTGGATTGAGGCGATGGACGATTATTTCTCTGCTGCCAGTACTGGAGTAGCAAATCAGTCTATGCTCGCACGGTTTCGCCTCATTGGAGATGCTAAACTCTGGTGGAAACAGTGGTGCCGTGACAAGGAAGTCACCGAGCATTCTCAAACATGGGAAGACATCAAGCAGGCAGTGAAGGAAAGATATCTTCCTCCATCCCATGAGTCCATAAAGATGAATGAGTTTTTTAGTCTTAGACAGTGCAGCTTAACTCTTGAGGACTACTATTCCAAATTTATTACCCTTCGGAAGTATGCCCCAGCTATGACTACTTCCCAGCAAGTGGCTCGTTTCTGCCAAGGGCTAAATGAACCCCTAGATTCCCGCCTTGAAGCAATGAGGCCAAGCACATTACAGGATGCTCTCATACGAGCAAAGCCCCTTGTGAAAGAAATAAAGGCTAACAAACCAAAGAATCAAAAGAGATCTTACCCTGAGGCAAACCTTAGAGATCAACCCTACAAGAAACCTCAACAGAATTTTCCCTACTACAACAGAGGGCGACAAGGCAACTCTTTTGCCCCCTGCTCGTATGCTGCTTCTTCCAGAGAAGGCCCTCTGTGTTTTGAGTGCAATGAGCCGGGACACTTTAGAGCCAACTGTCCCAAGATGGCAACATCATTTCCCCAAAGTAACAGAGGAAATCAAGGCCGTGGAACCCCTACCCACCAAGGTGCAAGAGGCAGTGGCTGTGGGCAGAGGCCGCGGAGGAGCAGTTGCTAGAACTGCATGTGTTATAAGTGAAGAACCGACCTTGGAAACGGCTAAAGAAGAGCGCGCCACCGTCCATGCGGCAGTAGAACACCAAGGTCCGAATAAACAATTTGGTGTAATCCAAACCCCCGCCACTCATCACGGTAAGCCATTTCAGCTTTTGATTGATTGTGGTAGTACCCATTCATTCCTTTCTCCTAGGTGCTTGCAAAAATTAAACTTGAGTCAAAAAACAGCCAGAAAAATGATTGTAGAGTTAGCCAGTGGGAAAGAAGTAGTATCTCGCCACTCTATAGGAAACCTTGATTTTGAGCTGGGTAATGAGCAAACTCATGGTCACTTTAGAGTCTTGCCACTAGGAATTTATGATGGAATCCTTGGGATGGATTGGTTAATTGCAAACAAAGCTAGCATTCATTGTAACCGGGGGAGTATCACTTTTGAAAATGAGCATGGCCAAGTAATATCTGTTCAGGGGATCACAGGAAAACCTAAGTCTAGGGTAGTCAAGGCAAAACATCTTCTCAAGGGAACACGTAAGGGTCAGCAAGTTTTCTTAGTCAAACTCAACAAAGTCATTGAACCTAGTATGGAGACAGAACCCTCTTGGCTCCAAGAATTCTCTGACATCTTCCCTGACAAGCTTACAGGGTTACCGCCTTCTCGAGAAGTCGACCATGAAATCAAGGTGATCCCTGGAGCTCAACCCGTCTCAAAAACTCCCTATAAAATGTCCCTTCCTGAAGCCATTGAGCTTAAGGAGAAACTTTCCCAACTCATTGAACAAGGATTTGTACGCCCCAGTAGCTCTCCTTTGGGGAGTACCTGTTCTTTTCCAAAAAAAGAAGGACGGGACTCTCCGCCTCTGCATAGATTATCGAGGGCTCAATCAAGTCACTGTCAAGAATAAGTATCCTATCCCTCGCATCGATGAACTTCTTGACAAGCTTCATGGGGCCAAAGTCTTCTCAAAAATAGATTTGAGGTCTGGTTACTATCAGATCAAAGTCAAGGAAGCAGATATACCCAAAACAGCCTTCAATACCCGTTATGGCCACTATGAGTTTACTGTAATGTCATTCGGGTTAACCAATGCTCCTGCAACCTTCAACCGCCTAATGCAAGATATATTCCGTCCTTACCTGGATGAATTTGTGCTTGTTTTCTTTGATGACATCTTAATCTACTCCAAATCAATGGAAGAGCATGAGGAGCATGTACGTAGAGTTCTACAATTGCTGCGCACACACAAACTCTATGCCAAGAAGAGCAAATGTACCTTCTTTACTCATCAAATTGAGTATCTTGGATTCATCGTCTCCAAAGATGGCATCTCAGTAGACCCTGCCAAAGTCAAGGATATTCTAGAATGGCCACCCCCTAAATCAGTTCGTGAAGTTCGTGGATTTTTGGGAATCACGGGTTGGTATAGGATTTTTATCAAAGATTATGCCTTGGTAGCTGCACCCTTGACAGATCTTCTTAAGAAGGATTGCAAAATAGTGTGGCTGCCAATCCATCAAAACAGCTTTGATCAGCTGAAAGTCATTATTACTTCTGCCCCAGTCTTAAAGCTTCCTGATTTCTCTAAGGAGTTTGAAGTGGTTACCGATGCTAGTAGTCTAGCACTTGGTGGTGTCTTAGGCCAGTCTTAAAGCTTCCTGATTTCTCCAAGGAGTTTGAAGTGGTTACCGATGCTAGTAGTCTAGCACTTGGTGGTGTCTTAGGCCAAGAAGGAAGACCAGTCGCTTATACTTCCTGCAAGCTGAAGCAATATGAAGCAAACTATGCCACCCGTGATTTGGAGCTCTTAGCAGTTGTTCATTGCCTCAAATTATGGAGACATTATCTCTTGGGAGGCAAATTCCAGCTTGTAACTGACCACAAAAGTCTAAAGTGGATCTTCACCCAGCCTAACCTCAACATGCGGCAAAGGAGATGGATTGAAATTCTACAAGAATATGATTTCGACATCAAATTTCGCCCTGGGAAAGATAATGTGGTAGCTGATGCACTTAGCCGTAAATCTTTCTTGAATGCAATTTCAATGCCAAATAATCCCATACTGGTCAAGGTGGAAGAAGTCTCATCTCATGACCCAGATTATCAGAGGATGATAAAGTTAGTAGAAGAAGGGGGACATTCAGAGAAAGAGAAGAATCTAATCAAGGGATACTCCACTCATGAAGGAAGCCTTTACTTCAATCACAGGCTATGTATCCCTAAGGATCCTGCTTTAAAGAAACTAATCCTCCATGAAGCTCATGATAGCCCTGCTGCTGCAGGACACCCAGGTTATGCAAAAACATTAAATGCGGTAAGAAGGAGTTTTCATTGGGCAGGCTTGAAAAATGATGTGCTTCGGTACTTGAAACAATGTCTCTCATGCCAAAGGATCAAAGCTGAAAGGGTCAAGATGCCTGGAAAACTTCAACCCTTAGATATTCCCCAAATGAAGTGGGAATGCATTAGTATGGATTTTGTCACAAGTCTCCCCACTGTTCAAGGAGGATATGACTCCATTCTAGTAGTAGTGGACTTACTTACCAAAGTAGCTCACCTTATACCAGCAAAGAAGACCTTCAAAGCTTCTGATGTTGCTCGAATATTCATCAAGGAAGTCCTCAAACTTCATGGTCTCCCAAAAAGGATAGTAAGTGATCGGGATTCTGACTTCACCTCAAAATTCTGGCAGTCTTTATTCCAAGCTCTGGGGACTCAACTTTGCTTTAGCACAGCTTATCATCCAGAGACCGATGGCCAGACTGAGAGAGTCAATCAAGTAATTGAAGACATTCTCAGAGCATACTGTGGACGGGAACCAAGAAGGTGGATTCAATACCTTCCTCTGGTAGAATTTGCCTACAATACATCTTATCATCAAAGCATAGGAATGTCACCATTCAAGGCACTCTATGGGTAAGAATGCCTGTCTCCTCTAAATTTCTCTGATCCAACCATAAGAGTTGAGGCATCCAGAAAAATGCTCGAAGAAATGGAGGAACAAACCAAGGCAATCCAAAAAGATATTAAAGCTGCCCAAGATCGACAAAAGCTTTATGCTGACAACAAGAGGTCTGAAAGGATCTTCAAGGAAGGAGACAGAGTTCTTCTACGAGTGCGACCCAAACGAAGTTCTCTATCACTTGGGAAATATAAGAAGCTCAGGTATTGTGGTCCTTATACAGTTATCAAGTGTCTAGGTAAAAGTGCCTATAAACTCCAACTCCCAGCCCATATCAAAGTCCATAATGTATTTCATGTAAGTTTGTTAAAGCCATATGTCCCCAGTCTCGATCATATTCTTGATGATGAACAAGTTGTAATCCCTACTCAAGGAGTCCTTGAATTATAGCCCAGTAGCATCATAGATTCTAGGGAAAGGCAACTCTGAAATAGAGCTCTTGTAGAACATCTAGTTCAGTGGAAAGATTACCCTGAAGAGGATGCAACTTGGGAAGATGAAGCTACATTCTTAAAGGATTATCCCCAATTCATGACGAGATGAGGACATCTCGATTTCTTTAAGGGGGGAAGGATGTAACGTACCCATCTTCACTAATAAAGAAATGTCCATGTAATTATGAGTTTTTATGGTATAAATATCAATGATTTTATTATTTGAGTCATTTTTACTTAGAATCTTCAAATTTTGAGCCCAAATTTGGAATCTGCGTGCAATTTTACCCTAATATAGGATTTTACAACATCCAAAACGGACACCGGATCAAGCCTATACGCTAATTTCAATCATTTTAGTTAAAAAACGGCGACCTTTAAACCTTAATAAATGCACGACCGCACGTCCGATTGACAAACGGTCTGAACCCCTGCGACCAAGAGAACCTCTCGGACAAAAAAAAAAAAATTTCGCCCCCCGAGGCGGTTCGGCACGCAAATCGAGGCGAGCGCCCCAAATTTGGGTACCCCGTCCCAAAATTTGGTTCGTACACACTTACTAGGACGCCCCGTACAATGGCCGCTCAAGAACTAAAGGACGGTCGCCCACTGTATGGTCCACGCGCACGTTTTTGCCTTTGCCTTTAAGGACATCTCACAATCCCCCCCCCCATTTGCGTAGACTTTAGTAAGGGATTTTTGACTCAAGCGAGGGTTCGTGCGCCATATTCTTTTGCTCGTACGGTGAGCAAACGAGCTCGGAATTCAGATCGGACTGAAGCGTTTCGATTGCAGCAGCGAGCTCTACAAGGCGACATCTAAGATGGCCTCATCTCGGAGACGACAAAATATTGCCTCAAGCGGAGCACGTAACAACGAGATGGGGGAAGATGCACCCAACGCGGCTCCAGTCCGCCCTTTTCAAGCCCCTCAAGGAAACGGTGGCCAGGTTAGCTTGGTTAATTTTCAAAAGAAGAGATTTTTCCTTAAATTAGTATTAATGAATGGTGTCTTTTTCTTTTAAAATGAGGACATAAAAATTTATATGAAGTTACGAATTATGTGATGTTGTATTCGATAAATTACGTTGAAATTGTCATCTTCACGAATTGTGAATGCTATATTTAGTAAATTGCATTGAAGTTGTTATCTTTAGAAATTAAGATTTTTTGGCTTCAACGCTAACTCCGTTCCGTGCTTGTGTAGCCGGGCGGCGTCGTTAGCAAAGCCCGGGAATGGCCCAAGGTATCCCTCATACCTTTGGGAGAATAAGGATCGCCGATTGAGGCGAGAGATTATCAGGCTGCCTAGTTCTGAGGGCCCAGGCTAGTGCAGTAAATAAGCCCACACTAGTGTGCAGACATCCCTCTGAGGGGCGAGAGGATCGAGCGATGGAGCCTGAGAGGGCGACAGGCCGGCTTGAGTCCTCGCCAGCGGACCGACGATGAGGTGTATGGTCCCATAAGGTTTTGCCCAGCATGTAGAGGCTGGAAGGCCGAATTCTAGATCATCGACAGAATAAGAATAAGAGAGCCAGTTTGGCTTGTATGGAAATGGATTCATGTATAAACTTTTCATATAATTACATCTTGTCTTTGGTATGAGTGTATTGTGTAAGAAGGCTGTTTTAACGAACCTTGTGAAGAAGGGCCTTAATTAAGGAATATGTTTATTTATGTCAACAGTGTGGTAGTATTAATTAGAGAACAAATTGATGCGTGAGTAGGGTGGAAAGTGGGAGGATGGAATGCCCTGACGGCACCATCCTACGGATGGGTGGACCCGATTAGTCGGGTAGCTTTCCAACAGATTAAGTGAAAGCCCTACGTTAGATAATTAGGTTCTTGGGCAACTCTACTCTAGAGGACTAGGCCAGCGGCTGTGCCTTGCATAAAGATGAGGAAAAAAGCGTTGTCTCTAGAAATCAAGTCTAGTAGTTGCCCAATTTTTGATCAATTGCCCTATGGGTGATTTGATGTTTAGAAGATCACGCTCCCCCTGCGAGATAGAGCTAGGTCATACCTATAAATCGTATCCTTGAATCTCTACAGGTCAAGGTGTCGATGAATAGGAAAATTTTCCCAAGATAAGACTTAGCGGACTATCTTAAGTGTTTCTCCCATTTTTAAAGGGAGGAACCTTACACTTAGGAATTTTATATGCATGCCTTTATTTTTCTCAAGCATTTTCTGCTCGAGGGGTTGAAGCAGGCAATGGTGATGAATAAAGGTATGGGGTAAGACGAATGTGCCCCTCCCCCCTCCCCTACTTACTACTGGTTGGCCATGCTGGGTTTAAAATTGTGCAAATTAGCACACCACCTCTTTAAACCTACCTCTGAGCTCTGTTCTTTGCTGATTTCACCCTAAACACCAGTGTTTAACAACACCCCGCATTTTCAATGGTGTCGCTACTGTGACCAATTCTTGTCTTCCATCGCTCTTTGTTTCCTGATTTGCACATTCTCATAGGCCTTTCGCCTTCGAGTACAGATCAACCCTTCACACGCACTCACCTCATCAAGCCAAAAGGCTTCATGTATCCCTCAATTTCGGAACTTTTCAAGTGTGTGCATGCTTGGAAGAGCTCAAGCTCTCTTCTCCCCTGCATCTTTTCATGGTATCAGAGAGCCTAGTTCATGCTAAGGGCTGAGCTGCAAGAGAAGCATAGGAAGCGATACGAGGGTAAGAGCTTCATCTACTCTTCCTATTTGTGTTGGCAACTACACCCTTATCGGGAGGAGCTCTACGGGAGGCACTAACAAACGATCTCTGATTGAGGAGCTTTCTTCGTAGGAGTAAAGCTATAGGGTAACTATATTGTCCTATTGGATAGGTCCTATTATCGGACAGAATTTTTCGGACCAAAAACGCGTTTCAGGCGCGTTAGGACCTCCCTTTTTTAGAAAGCAAGCGATTTCGAGCACTGCAGGTAAGTCATTGATTCTATATGCAGTACTCTATTTTAAGAACTGCAAGAAGACAGATTGGTTGTGCAGACATTGTGTGTGCTGCAAGGAGGTCAACAGTTGCCATTGGGTGTATGTATGCACATTGAGGTCACTTCTTGTGACATTTGAGAGTGTAGTATAGTACCGCTGCAGAAAATACAACAATTTGTGCAGGATAAACCAGAGTGCTGTTTCTGGTAAATTTGTGTGTCTGGCAAGATGTCAAATGATGGCATAAACCAGATTTTTACTGAGAAGCTTGATAAGAACAACTTCCATGCTTGGAGGTTCAGGTTGACAAATTTCCTGATGGGAAAGGATTATTGGGACTACATAGAAGGTGAGCATAAAGAGGCACCGGAGATACCAGAGATCAATCTGACTACTGCAGATGTGAAAGAGTTTAAGGATTGGAACCAAGGAGCTAAAAAAGTTATGTATTGGCTCTTTATTAGTATACATGACACCATGATTGGGCACATACAGGATGCCAAGTCCCCCAAGGAGGCGTGGGACACCTTGGTAAAACTCTATGAAATGAATACCAAGGCACGAAAGATGCAGTTGAAGAATGAACTTCATACTGTGGAGAAAAAGAGTATGTCTGTGAATGACTATGCATTGAAGATCAAGGGTATTGTGGAATCCCTTGCATCTATTGGCGTTTCAATAGATGATGATGATAAGGTGGAAGTCTGTGTACGTGGTCTTGGGCCACAATACAAGGCGTTCAAGACATCTATTCAGACTCGGGAAAACATTCCCAATTTCACAGATTTAGTGTCTATGTTGATTATAGAAGAGAAGAGCTTGGGTGAAGACTAACAGCCTTCACAAAACAAACACAGTTCAGAGCAACAGGCCTTCTACACAAGTTCAAGAAGAGGACGAGGTAGAGGAGGCCGTGGACATGGCCAAGGAGGTAGCCGAACAGGTAATCAGAATTATGGCCAGCAGCAGCCGCAACAACAGTCCCAGAATTCACAATAACAACAACACGCAAGTGGAAGAGGCCAATTCAGAGATAGGGGGAAATTAGCAAAGGCAATATAATGATACACATTGATGCTTTTATTGTGGTAAGCCTGGACATGTGCAGGCAGATTTTTATAAGAAGCAGGCTGACATGCAAAATGGGAAATTGCAGCAAAACAACTATGCATCCACAAGTAGAAACAATGAGGATAATGAAAGGTTGTTTGTTATGCAGCATGTCGTTAATGCCATGTCTGAAAATGTTGAAGCAGCACATAAAGATGATGTATGGTACGTTGATTCAGGTGCTTCGAACCACGTGACAAGTCATGGGGAGTGGTTCAAGGAGATGAAAAACCTTGAAAGACTAGGTTTTATGGAAACAGGGGATGACACTGCTCATCCAATTGCCCATGTTGGAGATGTACCATTGTCTATGCAGGATGGCAAAGTGAAGTACCTTGCAGATGTACTTCATGTTTCGAACATAACAAAGAATCTGGTTTCAATTGGCCAGATGATTGAGCAGGGTTTGTAGGTTCGATTTAACCCTGATGGTTGTTATGTTAAAGACTTTAAAGACAAGTGCAGGTTGGTTGCAAAAGGCAACAGAGTGGGCAGAATGTTTACATTGAATGTAAACATGCCTGAAGTGAGTGTTGCGATGTTTGCAAATGGTTCAGGAATTGTTGTAGACACACACATTTGGCATAAAAGAATTGGACATGTGAATGTGTGCAGAGGATGAAGTCTATGCAGACTAAAGGAATTGTGACACGGTTGCCAAAGTTTAAAGTTGAAGGTATGTAGAAAATATGTGAAGAATGCCAATTTGGAAAGCAAACAAAGTATGTATTTCCACGTGACAGAAATGTGAGCAAAAATGCACTAGATGTTGTGCATTCAGATGTATGGGGTCCTACGAAGACCATGTCTATGGGAGGCTGCAGGTATTATGTGACATTTATTGATGACCACACAAGGAAAGTGTGGATATACTTCATGAAGGAGAAGGGTGAGGTATTCACTCATTTTCAGAATTTTAGAGTTATGGTTGAAAAGCAAACAGGGAAACATGTAAAGTGCCTAAGGTCAGATGGAGGGGGAGAGTACTTCTCCAATGAGTTCTCTAAATTTTTGAAGAAGAATGGTATTCAGAGACAGTTTACATGCAGATACACTCCGCAGCAAAATGGAGTTGCTGAGCAAAAAAATAGGCACATTGCTGAGATTGCGCGAGCATTGATAGGAGAGAAGAATATACTGCATAGCTATTGGGCTAAGGCTATTTTTACAGCAGTTTACATCATGAACAGGACTCCAACTGCAGCCATACATGATGTAACTCCAGAGGAGAGGTTTACTGGGGCAGAAAACCTGATTTGTCTCATCTGAAAGTCTTTGGATGCATTGCATATGTGCATGTGCTAGATGAGCTGAGAACTAAGCTAGATCCAAAAGCTGAAAAATGTGTGTTTATTGGATATTCCCACTGAGCAAAAGGAATACAGGTGTTATAACCCTGCTACACGTGAGTTAAGGGTAAGCAGGGATGTTGTTTTTGATGGAATGAGCATTTGGTATGCTGCTTAAAAAGAAGCTATTGGGGCTGATGTGAGTGGAAATGTGGTTGCACAGAATGCAATTCAACAATCACGGTCTTTGAGTGGACTAGGAGAGTCCTCATCTAGTGGTTCAGTTGATAAACCATGGAGTGGCAGGCTGCATCATAATACCAGTCCTGCAAATGTGATTAGTACATCACATAAAGGCAAAGAGAAAGTGGTTGAGCCCCTTAGTATGCCTGACATTTTTGCAGGGCATTCTCATGTTGATGGAGAGTCTAGTGGCTCATTTATGAGCCTTGATGAGGAACTTGGGATACCAGCTATGAGAACACCTGGTGTAAAGAAGGCTATGGAAGCCATGAATGCAAAGCTGCGAAGATCTGGGAGAGTGAAGAATCCTATGTGCAGAGGTTTACCTCTGATGGTTATGTGGCACATCACTATGCATACATGGCAAAAGTTGTACAGGTTGTAGAGCCCACATGCATTGATGAGGCTATTGGAAATGTGTGTTGGGAGAAAGCTATGGATAAGGAGATGGATGCACTATATGGAAATGAGACTTGGGATTTAGTGCAATTGCCTGAAGGCAAGAAAGCCATTGGATGCAAGTGGGTGTACAAAGTAAAACATAACAGTGATGGAAGCATAAGCAGGTACAAGGCTAGATTGGTAGCCAAAGGATATGCACAGACATATGGCATTGATTATGAGGAAACTTTCAGCCCAGTTGCCAAGATGGCAACAGTGAGAGTTGTGATAGCAGTGGCTGTGTCAAAGCAATGGTCTTTACATCAGATGGATGTAAAGAATGCATTCTTGCATGGGGATTTGCAGGAAGAGATGTATATGTTGTAGCCACATGTTTATAAGGATGTGAGTCACCCCAAGCATGTTTGCAGGTTGAAGAAATCCTTGTATGGCTTAAAACAAACACCAAGAGCATGGTCTAACAAGATTTATGAATATCTTGTCACTATTGGCTTTCATGTAGCCAATGCAGATTTCTCACTGTATGTGAGACACAGTGATAGAGGGGTTGTGCTTGTTGTCATTTATGTAGATGACCTGATCATTACGGGGGAACATGATGCAGAGATCTTTGATGTAAAGATCTTGCTTAGACATAAGTTTGAGATGAAGGATCTGGGGGAGCTCAGATATTTCTTGGGCATTGAGGTGATTAGGTCACCACATGGTATTGGATTACTACAGAGACAGTATGGCTTGGACATGTTGTCCAAGTATGGTATGACAAGCTATAAGCCTGTCTCAATGCCATTGTATCAGAATGGCAAGTTGAGTCAGATTCAGGAGAAATTTTGGAGGATCCTACTATGTATAGGCGCATAGTAGGAAGCTTGATCTACATGACGATCACCAGGCCAGATTTGAGCTATGCTATTGGGTTGGTGAGTCAGTTTATGCAGGTTCCTCGGAAGCTGCATTTGGATGCATTGAGACGCATACTGAGGTATGTGAGGCCTACTTTGCATTGTGGACTATTTTATGAAATTGGGACAGAGATATGTGTACATGGGTACACAGATGCTGATGATTGGGCTGGTAGTATCTTAGATAGAAGATCTACTAGTGGCTTCATGTTTTCTTTGGGGAGTGCTGCTGTGACTTGGAGCAGGAAGAAGTAGCCTACGGTTGCTCTATCCAGTACAGAGGCCGAGTACTACAGAGGTGCTACTATGGCAGCATGTGAGGTAGCTTGGTTGAGAAAGCTACTTGCAGATTTGGGTCTATCAGTGGATAGACAAGTTGTGATTTTGTGTGATAACATTAGTAGTATACAGTTGGCCAAGAACCCAGTCTTTCATGTGCTCTCATGAAGCATATAGAGGTCCACTACCATTTTGTCAGAGAGAAGGTTTTGGCACGAGACGTTGACCTTGTCTATGTCAGCACACAGGATCAGGTCGCTGACATCTTCACCAAAGCATTGGGTACAGAGAAGCTCCGTAGATTCAGGGCTTCACTTTGGTGTACATGAGATGGAGTTGAGCTCGAGGGGGAGTGTTAAGATATCAAGCTCATCTAGTGAGGCGGTGGACACTGATGACCCGCTTGGGGGATAGGCCCACACGTACACCACTGGCATAGTTGGTGAGATCATGGGTGATATGCGACCAATGGGATGACAGGCTATGTGACAGCCATTCTAGAGACTGGCATAGTTATAGCACCAGCTCATTTAGTTGGGTTCACACTATAGAGAACCCTAGTATGTATTTGGTTGAGTACCTTTTCATATGGTGTGTACTCTTATCTTTGTATATGGTGTGCTGAGTGTTGTGTGAAGAAGAAGAAGATTTTTAGCCTCTCACCTTGTGTATTTTCTTTTAGAGTTTTGTGAGTGTGTGTGTGTGCTTGCAAGAGCTCAAGCTCTCTTCTCCCCTGCATCTTTTCAAGGGTGCCCACCAACAGCCTGGACAGTATGCGCATAGGTGACTAGCCTCCATAGGTGTGAAATGATGGGTTTTTATTAGCATTAAATGCTATTGTTGTTTGTTGTGAGCTTTTTTCAGGCTGCCCCCACCAACAGCCTGGACAGTATGCGCATAGGTGACTAGCCTCCATAGGTGTGAAACGATGGGTTTTTATTAGCATCAAATGCTATTGTTGTTGGTTGTGAGCTTTTTTCAGCAAAAAGGTTCCTGTAGAACTAGTCGACCAGCATTTTGAAGGGGTATATAAAGCCCAGCCATATATATATAAAGCCATGAAGGTGCTGTAGCTACTCAAGGGCCAGGATAGCCAAGGGAGAAGCTAACGCAAGGGTGAAGGTTTGAAGGTCAAGGGCAAAGATCTATCTCAGCTAAAACTAGTTCAGTTAGAATTTCATTTTTAGATTTTACATCATTCTAATAAAAGCAAACAGACCATTTGTGGTGGGGGCCATACAGAGGGTATTCCAGACCCAATATTGTGTCCTCTTCTCCCTCCCCCCTCTCTCTCTCTCTCTCTCTCTCTCTCTCTCTCTCTCTCTCTCTCTCTCTCTCTCTCTCTCTCTCTCTCTCTCTCTCTCTCTCTCTCTATTTTTTGCACATCTATTTTCAGTTTTGTGTGTTATTCTCGTCGTGAAATGTTTGCTGATTTCTGAGCATTGAAGTTACTTATCTCCCCCAAAGCTTTTGCATGTTACACTTTTTGTCACCTGAAATAAATTCCCAATATCCCTTTCCCATGAGAAAGTTTCTCATCCTAAAATTACATGCTTGGATGTTGTTCTTGTCTAGCCTTCCTGGCCATGGCGGCTTCATTCTACTCGAGTTTGATGGTGAGGGCTTGTCCAAGAGTCTCTTATAGAACCCTAGCATTACATAATGTTTGAAGATGAGAAGGGGGGAGCCATATACATCATGCCTCCAGATGATGTGTCATGACCCTAAACCCTATACCATACCTCCCTCCCTCTCCCCTCTCTCTCTCTCTCTCTCTCTCTCTCTCTCTCTCTCTCTCGTAATATAAGATATACTACCAAAAATTATTTTACAAATGGCCACATGGCCCCCATATGATGTACTAGCTTTCCCTCATTAATTACTCCAAACCACACGTGTAGCTTAGAGCACTCTCATCCAATATATAGCCGTGTCATTCTCCACCAAATGAGTTGACCACAATGAAGAGACTTGCTACAATAGTAGCCCTTTTATATGACCTATGTGAGCTATAATACCCACTTTTACATTAAGTACAAAGTTATTGCTAATTAACTAGATATGACACAAACCTGTCCACCTGAAAAAATCAAGGAAAATTGAATGTTTTGAGTTATCCGGCCTATTTGGAATCTTGCCAAAAATTTTGTATTTAACCTTTATGGGCCTATTTGTCAATAGAATCCATATGTGAGAAAGGATATCCCACACCTTCTTTGCCACACCGGACATGAAATGAAAAGATGTGGGCATGTTTCCAAGCATGTAGTTTGAAATAGACAATTACCAGAAGCAATCCGTCGCTTTTGCAACTGGTCCCCCAATGGTAGGCCTCCAACTAGCATGCGCCATAGGAAAACCTTCCCTTGATATGGAATCTTAGACCACCAGCCCTGTAAGATTACTTCCTTCCACTAGGCCCTAATTCTTCTGATGTTCCATACCCTATTAGCCTTCTCAGTGATCCAACACTTATCTTCCACCATCATATGGTACACTTGATTTGTTGTATGCTGGACAATGTTATGAGGCTTTCTAAATGCCCAATCTAACCAAGGTTGCTAATCCTTCAACTGAGGAATATCACCAAATGGTGTAAGGCATGCCCTCACCTTCTTCCATAACTGTGCATATCCACGATATTGACGGATTTTTTGAAAAGACGATAAGCGGCCTCTATCTGGAAAAAAATCATTCATTATTCGCACAAGTCTCAATCAAGCCATTCTTTTGAATTTTGGCCACTCAACAAGTTTGTTAGGCCACTCCAAAAGTCGCGAAGTAGCCAACACCTCACCTACCATAGAATTCAATTGCAACCACCAATGATCTAAAGGCTTCCATTTAGTGTGTGCCAACACCTTCTTCCATGAGATCATCAAATGAGAAAGGAGAGGTGAAGCCACCACTCGAACCTGTTGGGAACCATTCACTACATTCCACCATGTACCATCAATCCTAGTATTACCATGCACAAGTGTGACCTCCTCTATGAGATCCTTAGCCATTACCACCATGGCTCTTGAGATAGACACATATCTTGCAATAAAGGCCATCTCCTAGTGACCATATATAATTTGACATCTAATAAGGCTGCTCCTCCACTCCTCGTCGGAGTAGTAACATGTTCCCAAGAAATCCACATCTGCCCTATGTTATTTCATGCTCTTTTCCATAGAATAAATCTAATTGGCTGTTGTATCTGATGCAAAGCTTTGCCCGTCCATGGAAATAAAGGCAAGAAAAAAGATATCATGCTAATCATAAGGATTGTGCCATTTTGAGCCGAACATGCATAGGCCAATCCTGAGTTTTCCAATACACAAATTTATCATTTATCCTTGCAGAAATCCATGCCAACCAAAACCTGTGAATTAACATCAACTCCAATCAGATAACCCAAGTGGCATGTGATGCATCCCCTTTGTATGACTTGCCCATTCCATCCCAAACCAAGCAAATCACTCTCAGTATAGCTTATCACAGCATATTTTTGCATATTAATGTATAATCCTAAAGCAAGACCAAAGTATGTCAAACAGCCATAGCTTTCTGAACATTATCTATTTGAGCATTAAGGAACATGAAAGAATTATTTAACCAATGCCTAGCTAACCATCTGCTCTCTTCTTGGAAAAGTAAGCCCTACAACTTAACCATCCTCTAATAGCTTATCCCACATCGAGATAAGATTGGATGAGTAAGAATTGTAAACAAGAGAGGGCTAAGTGGGCATCCCTGTCTGATCGATCTCCTCAAATGAATGGGCTTAATCACCCCACCATTAATCGTAAGCCTAGCCACTGCATGCTGGTTAGGCTTACGATAATATAAATCAAAGAAGACAAGCGAGGGCCAAATCCCATAACCTGCATAAGCTGTGAAAGAAATGACCAACTAAGACTTTTCAATATCTAATTGAATCATAACCAATCTTGCCTCAAATCCCTTGCATAATCAATTCCGATTTGTACATTCAGTATATTATGCAAAATATTCTGGCCTTTAATAAATCCATATTGCCTTGGATGAATCAAAGTAGGAAGAAATCGTTGCAACCTATCAACCAAGAACTTTGCAAATATCTTATACATGGCCCCCATCAATGTGATTGGTCTCCATTGACATAAATTAACTGGGGATGGAACTTTTCGCAATAAACATACAAGCCTAATCTTCCGACTTGCAAGCATGATACCTGTATTCCACACCTCCTGAAAAATAGAAGCGAGAGGGACCTTCAACTCATTAACATACTTCGTGGTGAGAATCTCATTGGGGAACCCATACCATCCTAGATTTTTCCCTTTAGGCAAATGCTTCAACACATCTTCCACCTCATCCACATAAATATCTCTTTCCATTTCATTTGCAGAAACATCTAATACCTGGTGACAAACCAAGTGAAACAAAGACTCTCTAGCTGCAAATGACATCAGGAGACATGACCTCCGCGGACCCAACAAATGGTGATAAAAGTCCATACATACATCTAGAACACAAGTAGGATCAGTAATCAATACTCCTTGCCTATCTTGCATCCTGATAATATTCTCACATGCGCTCTCTCTCTCTCTCTCTCTCTCTCTCTCTCTCTCATGGGAGAAGAGAATGAAGAAGATTAAGAGCATATAAGCATAAACACTCTCAAGAGACAGACATTAATCCTACTCACATGCACTTAGAGTATAAGAACCAAGCAACACAATAGCACAAGAGAGATCAAACACAATCACATCAATTGAATTCAGTTAAAATAAGAGGTCTAGCCCCACATGATCAAAGTGCTTGCTAGAATATGAGAAGAGAATGAAGACGAGGAAGAGCATATTAGCATACACACTCTCAATTTATTCTTTTTTATCCTCTTCCATTATCAAACTCTTAATGCCAATGAAGGTGGGGTTTGGTTGATTCTTCAAAGTCAACACAAGTATATGAAATTCCTAGTATTCTCTTTAGTAGAATGGCTATTTCTCTTTGGCATGCTTCACATACTTTGTGTATTCTATCCACTTTTACTTTGGAACCTATAATAATGCTTTGGGCCTGCATTTTCAGCTGTCGTCTCACTCAATATTGACATAATGAATACGCTTATGCCAAATGTCAATGTCTACACTCACACTTATATCATGTGTAAACATTATAGCCTTTACTTTAAGTATATTTACATCGAATGTAAACATTATGCCAATTATGTTGCCTTTTGTTAAATCTCACACTAAAGAACCTTGCTCAACCATTTGTCCAATAGACATCAGGTTCTTTATAATGTTTGGAACATGAAGCACATTAGCCACATACTTGATTTTGTCATGCTACATAGACAATGGCACTTACCAACATGTACAAGAGGATATGCAGTGTCATTACCAGTTTCCACATATCCTAGTTTTTCCTTTTTCTACATATCTCTAAACAACTCTCCATGAATATCAAGTGGTTAGAAGTACCCGAATCAACATACCATACATCTCCAGGGTTTCTTTACGTCTGTAGTCATAGAACTAAGCATAGGACATTGCATCACAAGAAGCTGCTCACTTCTATCTTTGGCTTGCTTGAATATGTATAGCTCCCTTACTATAGGCTTCCTACTTTTAGTGTCATTCTACCTTTTATAGTAATTCTTTGCCATATTACTTTGTTTTACACAATAATAGTACTCTGTGTTATTTTCATTGTGGTTTCTTTGTCGTCCATCTCAACCTCTCTAGCTCCCTCAACCTCCAGAGTGGCGTATTCCTCCCATTTGTATGTTAGATTCTTGTTGTTGCTGCCCATGATTTTGTTTCCAAAACAGCATATACCTCGGCCTCTAAATGATGAATTGCCTCTACCTCTAGTTGTGTCTATGTAGAAGGCCTATCCTAGCTATTTCTAAAAGATGATTTACTCTTGACATTCATCTCCTCAGTGTGATAAGAAGGCATGCTCGCATATTTCAAAAAGAGGATATACTCATGACATTCATCTCCTCAGTGTGATAAGAAGGGTTATAAGATTCTTAAAGTTTGTGAAGCTTTCAAATAGATGCTTGATGAAACCATACTCCTTGCCAAATACATTCAATCTGGCTCTAACACTATATTATCATCGGTTCAACAGGAGCTCCAATAGAGTTGACGGCTTCTGTAAGCCCTTTTAATGAGTAACACCGATACTTATTGAAACTAATCGTACTCCTTGTTTCCCAATCACATTCAATGTGGCTGACACTAGGTTATTGTCATTAACAAGAGCTCTAATAGAGTCAAGGGCATCTACAAGCCCTTTCAATGAGTAATCTGATACTCATCTTATTCCTTTGCACATTATACACTTCTTGTTTCTTTAACTGCATCTTTCTTGTTTTACTTGTGCTATAGGGCTTAACCAAGGTATCCCATGCATCCTTAGGTGTCTCGCTGCATCCTCTATGACCAATCATGGCATCCAACATGCTAATAGACAACCAAAAGAGATTTTGTTGGCTATCTCATGCCACAGCTTACAAGCTGGAGCGCTTATTGAGGAGTGACATTTTCTTTCGAAAGCTATGGCTCTTTTTGTCACCATGCATCCTTAGGTGTCTCGCTGCATCCTATATGACCAATCATAGCATCCAACATGCTAATAGACAACCAACACATCTCTTTGTTGGCTATCTCATGCCACAGCTTACAAGCCGGCGCGCTTATTGAGGAGTGACATTTTCTTTTGAAAGCTATGGCTCTTTTTGTCACCGTGCATCTCGCACTTAGATGCCACGTGGACATATCTGAACAAGAAGGTGCAGGACGGAGTGGAAAACTAGTCCCATGTAAGCTCAGTCCAGGGAAGGATGAGTCAGCTAGGTTTCTACTCCATGCATCCGAGGTCAGGTGTGCATTGTTCTGCATATGCGTCCGAGGTTAGGTGTGCATTGTCTTGCACATGACGTAGTGCAAGTTTGTGCTGTGAGTCTCCCTTTGGAATGATGTCAGTGGTTCTATGTATCTGATATGATACTGGATGCCAGACCTTTGTGTAGACATGTAGCTTGCATGTAGAAGGGGGTAGCCATTAGAGTTACCCCAGAAAGGGGTATTATATCTCATGAATGGACAAGGGATAGGCCCCCACAAGAGGCCCATGGCCTCTTTCCACCAGCCAAGGATGCGGTGGTTCTGTCGGCTAGGCCATAGAAGAGCCTGGCTAGCCAATCGCTTTGAAGGCTAGCCTAGCCAATTGGCTAGCCCATGGGCAGCCAAGACTATAGGCAGCTAGGGCATAAGGGCTGCCTAGCAGCCTCGATAGTATGTGCATAAGTGGCCAACCTCCATAGGTGTGAAATGATGGGTTTTTAGTAACATTAAATGCTATTTCTGCTGGTCGTGAGCTTTTTTCAGCAAAAAGGCTCTTGGAGAACTAGCCGACCAGCATCATGAAGGGCTATATAAAGCCCAGCCCCATAAATTTAGTTCATCTCATAATTCACAAGGTGTTGTAGCTACGCCAAGACAGCCAAGGGAGAAGCTAACGCAAGGGTGAAGGTTTGAAGGTCAAGGGCAGAAATCTATCTCAGCTAAAACAGGTTCAGTTAGCCTTTTATTTTCAGATTTTATATCATTCTAATAAAAGCAAATACACCATTTGTGTTGGGGGTCCTATAGAGGGTATTCGAGACCCAATACTCTGTCCTCTTCTCCCTCCCTCCCTCCCTCCCTCCCTCTCTCCCTCTCTCTCTCTCTCTCTCTCTCTCTCTCTCTCTCTCTCTCTCTCTCTATTTTTTGCACATCTTTTTTTTTTTCAACAGGAGCTCCAATAGAGTTGATGACTTCTGTAAGCCCTTTTAATGAGTAACACCGATACTTATTGAAACTAATCATACTCCTTGTTTCCCAATCACATTCAATGTGGCTGACACTAGGTTATTGTCATTAACAAGAGCTCTAATAGAGTCAAGGGCATCTACAAGCCCTTTCAATGAGTAATCTGATACTCATCTTATTCCTTTGCACATTATACACTTCTTGTTTCTTTAACTGCGTCTTTCTTGTTTTACTTGTGCTATACGGCTTAACCAAGGTATCCCATGCATCCTTAGGTGTCTCGCTGCATCCTCTATGACCAATCATGGCATCCAACATGCTAATAGACAACCAAAAGAGATTTTGTTGGCTATCTCATGCCACAGCTTACAAGCTGGAGCGCTTATTGAGGAGTGACATTTTCTTTCGAAAGCTATGGCTCTTTTTGTCACCATGCATCCTTAGGTGTCTCGCTGCATCCTATATGACCAATCATAGCATCCAACATGCTAATAGACAACCAACACGTCTCTTTGTTGGCTATCTCATGCCACAGCTTACAAGCCGGCGCGCTTATTGAGGAGTGACATTTTCTTTTGAAAGCTATGGCTCTTTTTGTCACCGTGCATCTCGCACTTAGATGCCACATGGACATATCTGAACAAGAAGGTGCAGGACTTGGAGTGGAAAACTAGTCCCATGTAAGCTCAGTCCAGGGAAGGATGAGTTAGCTAGGTTTCTACTCCATGCATCCGAGGTCAGGTGTGCATTGTTCTGCATATGCATCCGAGGTTAGGTGTGCATTGTCTTGCACATGACGTAGTGCAAGTTTGTGCTGTGAGTCTCCCTTTGGAATGATGTCAGTGGTTCTATGTATCTGATATGATACTGGATGCCAGACCTTTGTGTAGACATGTAGCTTGCATGTAGAAGGGGGTAGCCATTAGAGTTACCCCAGAAAGGGGTATTATATCTCGTGAATGGACAAGGGATAGGCCCCCACAAGAGGCCCATGGCCTCTTTCCACCAGCCAAGGATGCGGTGGTTCTGTCGGCTAGGCCATAGAAGAGCCTGGCTAGCCAATCGCTTTGAAGGCCAGCCTAGCCAATGGACATGCTTTGAAGGCCAGCCTAGCCCATTGGCTAGCCCATGGGCAGCCAAGACTATAGGCAGCTAGGGCATAAGGGCTGCCTAGCAGCCTCGATAGTATGTGCATAAGTGGCCAACCTCCATAGGTGTGAAATGATGGGTTTTTAGTAACATTAAATGCTATTTCTGCTGGTCGTGAACTTTTTTCAGCAAAAAGGCTCTTGGAGAACTAGCCGACCAGCATCATGAAGGGCTATATAAAGCCCAGCCCCATAAATTTAGTTCATCTCATAATTCACAAGGTGTTGTAGCTACGCCAAGACAGCCAAGGGAGAAGCTAACGCAAGGGTGAAGGTTTGAAGGTCAAGGGCAGAAATCTATCTCAGCTAAAACAGGTTCAGTTAGCCTTTTATTTTCAGATTTTATATCATTCTAATAAAAGCAAATACACCATTTGTGTTGGGGGTCCTATAGAGGGTATTCGAGACCCAATACTCTGTCCTCTTCTCCCTCCCTCCCTCCCTCCCTCCCTCCCTCCCTCTCTCTCTCTCTCTCTCTCTCTCTCTCTCTCTCTCTCTCTCTCTCTCTCTCTCTCTCTCTCTCTCTCTCTCTCTCTCTATCTATCTATTTTTTGCACATCTTTTTTTAGTTTTGTGCATTATTCTCATCGTGAAACGTTTCTTGATTTCTAAGCATTGAAGTTACTTATGTCCCCCAAAGCTTCCGCCACTTTTTGTCACCTGAAATAAATTCCCAATATCCTTTTCCCATGAGAAATTTTCTCATACTAAAATTACATGCTTGGAAGTTGTTCTTGTCTAGCCCTTCCTAGCCATGGCTTCATTTTGCTCAAATTTGATGGTGAGGGCTTGTCCAAGAGTCTCCTATATAGAACGCTAGCATTACATAATGTTTGAAGATGAGAAGGCGGGAGCCATATACATCATGCCTCTAGATGATGTGTCATGACCCTAAACCCTAAACCTACATCCCTCCCTCCCTCGCTCCCTCCCTCTCTCTCTCTCTCTCTCTCTCTTTCATAATAGAAGATATACTACCAAAAATTATTTTACAAATGGCCACACGAACACCATATGATGTACTAGCTTTCTCTCACACTAATTACTCCAAACCACACGTATAGCTTGGAGTACCCTCATCCAATATATAGCCGTGTCATTCTCCACCAAATGACCTGACCCGCAATGAAGAGACTTGCCACAACAGTATCCCTTTTATACAACCTATGTGAGCTTTTTGCATCAAATATGAAGGCATTCCTAATTAACCAGATATGCCACAAACCTGTCCACCTAAAAAAATCAAAGAAAACTGAATGTTTTGGGTTATCCAACCTATTTCGAATCCCAAGGATACCCAAGTTTCCTTGGATACAATGTTGACTCTAGGAATAAGCATTGCTTTTTTCGATTCAAGTTTTTCCATAGGGAAATAAAGCCAAAATTAGAAAAGCACCTCAAATGAAATCATGGATGTCTTAATTTCACCTTTAGTTTTAGTTTCCCATTCACTTTGAGATTGAAGCATTGAATCCTCATTCCCTGGTTCACTCTCAAAGAGTTGGTCTAAAGCATGGTTTTCCTTAGTTTAGCTCTCAACATTCTCAAGATTATCCAATGTGGTGCTCAATGTATACAATGGCATTGTAGGTCCCCTTTTACTGTGCTTACTCTCTCTGAGACTTTTTTAGAAGCTTGTGAAGACCTTGGAGGTTTAAGTGTGGCAGCATAATACCCTTCTATGTACGTATAATTAGATTGGAGGGGTGTAAAGATGGAAGCTACATCCTTGATGCCACAGAGTCTCTAGATCTTTCAATCTCACTTAGTACTCACTTGTAGTATCATTTATAGATTCTTCTTTTGATTTCTTCTTTTCATGGTTCGATGGATTAGTTTTGGTAGATAGTGCCTCTTCCTCTTGGAAAGGAAATCGGTACTCCTCTTCTTGTTGGTTTTAGGAAATCTTTCGGGTGTAACCGTAAATGTGGTTCAATGTCAACTAATGACCCCCCATTCAACAACTCAACAAATTTGATCATGGTCTCTTGAGCGTGTTGTTTGCTAGGGATTTTAACGAGAGTCGTGTCCCGTGGCTTAGTATACCAAATAGCATAGTGATGTCTCCATAACTCTAATCATGAACTGTATAGCTCCCATCATTTATTTTGCCCACTAGGCTTGCATTAGCAACAATGGTAGAGAATCACACATAAACTATTTGAATGCTTATCACACAAACAAGAATTTTGAGAGAGTGATTATCCCACCATTTTAGCAGTTGAGCACAACCTTACCAAATCCTTTCACTAGATATGAGGAGTTGTTTGCACATGTGAATATGTCTCCTTTGAGGAGAAACCTCAAGGGAGGAAAACAACCCAACTTGAGAAGTAATGTGCTTACTAACACCACCATGAGAACACTAGAAATGATGATCTATCACTAACATCATGCATACATAATGGATAGAGGGGTCATAATCATATTACACAATCAATTTCCAATCATTATGTGCATAGCTCACTGACTCCTTCTTTTAAGCACTCGATTAGTCATCCTTTCTTGACTCTTTCTTCTTCTCCTTCTCCAGTCTTTTCTACATTCATTGATACAATGGCATGACTTATGATGATAGTTGCATTTTCCTTTATTCTAAGGCTTATCACCCCTTTTCTTAGCATCCGCTAGAAGATTGGGATGATTCTTCCTTTGGCTTGTAGTAGCCACCCTGAAAGAAGGTAAAGGGTTTGCCCTTATCTTTTTAACTGTTAGTGAATGCATGATCACCCACTAAGCTCTCTTAAAAATATTATTATACACTTTTGGATAATTTGAGGATGCTTGGATTATCTTTGTGAGGAGGAAAGTGATCATGTTAGGTGCACTTTCAAAGCTACTTTACGTGCCCAAAGTTCCTACTGAGATTCACGAATTAGTTGAAAGGCGTTCACTTTCCAGAACTATGATAGTGGCAAGAAAGATGCGCGAATGTACTTGTAACCATTTAATTAAAAGTGCTACTTTGTGGTGGAATGTGATCAAGCAGGGCAAACATCGACCTACGACATGGAAGGATTTTTGGAAACTTTTAAAGAAACATTTTCTTCCTTCTCAATATATACAAGGCTAAAGCTCCTCAACAATGGGATACTTTATATGAGGTTGAGAAAAAGAATGTCTTAGCTTACGTTGATAAATTTTGGGATATTCTTACAAGTTCAAGAGATCCAGAAGGTCAGAGAAAGAGAGCACAGAAGAAAATTCATTGCCAATCTCAAGCCTACTATTAGGGCCGATGTTAATATGTTTCATCCTCATAGTCTTAGTTCTGCTATGGATCTTGCTCTAAATTTTGAACATAAAACTTCTATTTCTAGAGATTCTAGAATGCAAGAAAAGTCTTTTACGAAGTCTTCTAAACCATCTCTTCCTTCGAGTAATTTTGATAAATCCAGGATACATAAGGGTAAAAATGTAGCCAAAGGAGATGTTCAAAAAGACAATAACAAAAAACCCTCAAATGGTTAGTTGAAGAATCGTACCATCAATTGTTTCAAATGTCACAAGGAAGGTCACCTTTGCACCAGACGCTCGTCTCAATGTTGTTGAAGAGGACGACAATGGTTCTTCCAAGCAAGAGGGTAATTCTGACCTTGACTTTTTGGATGAAGGTAAGATTCCTATTCATGCTTTGTTGATAATTCCAGGAAGAATAAAAGGAAAACCGATTTCTATTTTGCATGATGATGATAGTTCCCCTGACTTCATTTTTTACAAGTCTTGAAAGCACTTAGAATAGATGCATCGTACTCTAGCTATAAAGTGAAAGCTACATTTCAAGGAACTAAGTACATTGAATTGGAAATGGATTCATTCAAAGAAAAGATAACATTTTTAGTTACTTCTTTACAAGGTGTTGATGTTATCTTAAGAATGCCATGGAGACATGAACATAATCCTCAGACTGATTATGACATCCATACAATATGGTTAATGAAAGATGACGAAGAAATTTGTCTCCAATATCAGACTAAGGGTAACTTAGGTTCTCTTTTAACTCACACCCAAGCTAAAAGAGCTACAAGGAAGAAGGAGCACATTTTTTATTCTTGTCAACCAATTTAGAGCTCAGGATTACTCTAAACCAAACATGTCTCATGATCCTTTCATTTCTAAGTTCTCTAAACGACTTCATAGATGACCTACCTCCTGGTTTACCTAATTCTCGTCCAAAGGAGTATATAATTTAAATAATCCTTGGAAGCTCTCCACAATGTAAAGCTCCTTATATCGAGTTAACATGTTTGAGCACAAAGATATTAAAAGACAAGTAGAAGAATTATTAGAGAAAGGACTGATTAGACCTAGTAGTTCTCCATTTGGTACTCCAGTCCTTTTTGTTAAAAAAATGGGACATATCAAATGTGTATCGATTATCGTGCGTATGTGTATCGATTATTGCTTTAAACAAGATAACTGTCAAGAACTAATATCTAATACCACGAGCGGATGACTTGCTAGACAAGCACAAGGGAGCACAATTTTTTAGCAAAATTGACCTCAAGTCCCATCAGATTCGAAAGGATGAAGGTGTTTTCAACCCTAATTTATTGTTTTTACATATGCCATTTGGTTTGACTAATGCCCCGTACTATAGGAAGTTCATTAGAAATTTCGTATATACTGCATATCCTTTAATCGAACTCCTTAAGAAATCTAGACATTTTGATTGGACTAGTAGATAGGACCATTTTGATTGGACTAGTAGACAAGACCATTCCTTCTCTAAGCTCAAGAATGCATTGACTCATACACCCGTTCTTACATTACCAGATTTTTAATAAACGAGCATTCTTTGTGGTAGTAACTAATGCAAGTGGACATGGTTTTGGTGCTGTTTTGCAAGATGGACATCCCATTGCTTATGAAAGTTGTAAGCTTAAACCAGCAAAAATAAATTATAGTACATATGATAAGGAATTAGCTATTGTCGTTCATGCCTTAAGACTTTGGAAACATGGTTTAATGGGATCTAAATTTTTAATCAAAACAAACCAATGGAGTATTCATCATTTGCTAACCCAACCCTTTGATTTTTGAGCGACATATCAAATGGGCTTCATTTATCCAGAGTTTCCAATCCATGATTCAATATCAACAAGGGAAATAAAACGTTATAGCAGATGCTTTAAGTAGACGTCCTAGTGTACACAACATCTTTGTGATTCAAAGTGAACCTTTGAGTCCTATAAAAGAGTCTTCTACGAATGACCTAAATTTCTCTGAGGTGTGGATTAAGCTTAGAGACATTAATTGGAATCTTGTTGGTGATTACTCATGCCATGATGGTTATCTTTTCTTCCGAAAGAAATTGTGTATTACACATTTATGACAATTTATATTTGATATGCATCAACTGCCATACATGGGTATGCCATGACGGTTACCTTTTCTTCCGAAAGAGATTATGTATTACACAACGTTTATGACAGTTTATATTTGAGGATATGCATCAACTGCTATAAATGGGTCATTAAGGTGTTTTAGCTACTTTACAGTTAGTCTCTCTAGAGAATTCTTTTGGCCTTATCTTAAATTGGATGTAGCAAATTTATGACTAAATGTTCTATTTAAAGCTATAAAGGTAAGACCCAAGTATTTCTTACACCTCTACCAATCCCTAATGATGCTTGGGAACAAATATCAATGGACTTCATCACAGATTTACCTACTACATCCGGTCATAGTGACATGATTTGGACTATAGTGGATTGTTTAAGTAAGCAACCTTATTTCTTATCTCGTAAGAAAACATTGACTTCTCAGCAAGTCACGACTATGTTTATCAAGAAAATCTTTGTGCATCATGGATTACTAAAAGTCATTGTTTCTGACAAAGACTCTAGATTATGCACTAATTTTTGGATCACTCTTTTCTCCAACTTAGGCACTAAGATAGATTTCTCCACAGCTTTCCTTGTGGAAATGACTAAGATGGACAAACTGAGACTACTAATAGCACTATCTCGGATGTGCTCAGAGCCTATGTTTCCCAACAACCTAATTCATGGGATAAGTACATTCATCTTCTATATCTTGCTTACAATAATACTCCTAATTTGGTTACTGGTCAAGCACCTTTTGAAATTGTGTACGGAAAACCTTTGCCTATTCCACTTACTAGGCTTTCCTACAAAATCGAAGCTGTTGATCAATTCACTATCGATTTGAATTATGTAAGACATTTTACTACACATGCTCAAGAGTAATATATTAAGAAAGCAAACCATAAACGTAAAGCTATCTCTTTTGAAATTGGAGATTATGTACTTTTGAGAATTGCAAAACGTAGACTTAAGAGTTGACAAATTCCCAGCTCTCAAGCTCTCCCCAAGATTTTATGGGCCTTTTAAGGTGATTCACAATGTTGCTTTTACAAACTAGAATTACCTTCTCATTGGCAGATTCATAATTCATTTCATGTGAGTTTGTTAAAATCTTTCAAGGAATCACTTCTCACTCATCCTCTATATGAGGATCCACCTCTTATTTTGAGGGTAAGAAAGAAGTTTAAATTCTCGATACTATCATTGACCAATAGATTACATCGACTCGTACACTAGAATCAATATATAAAATACTTGGTGAATTTTCAAAATAATCCTCATGAATATGGGTGCCTGATAAATATTTCCGTGCCTGAGATTCTCCATTTTTTTCAACAAACCCACAATTGAGAACAATTGCAAACTCAAGCAAGAGGGAATGTTTTGAGAATGTATTTTAAGCTCTCTTAAAAATATTATTCTAATCTCTTACATAATTTGTGGACGATTGGATCATCTTTACATCATGCCAAATCATGTTAATATCATGGGTGATGCCATTATAAATATTAATACGTTTGGTGTACATTGACTTGTGTTTGGAGCCTCCAATGTTTAGTGTACATTAATACGTTTGGTGTACATTATAAATATTAATACGTTTGGTGTACATCAATACGTTTGGTGTACATTGACTTGTGTTTGGAGCCTCCAATGTTTGTTACAGTTGGTTTGTATGGAAGGGTGATTCTTGGGTTACTTATGCCTGGAAAATATTTGTGTGATGATAGTTTATATACTTATGGAATATTTGTTTATTAATTTATTGACCATATTAGGGAGTTTGGTAAAATTTTAGTTCCCATTTTGCAAGATTAAAAAAAGAGAGGACGCAATGAAACCCTTTAAGATTTTGTCAAAACCCTAATGTGACATATAGTTGAAAAGCTCTTGAAGAGTAGGCTCTAAAACCACATTCTCTGATAACTTTGGAATTGGTATACTCAAGATACACCAAAAGTTGAATAAAAAAGCTAACTCCAAAGTAATGGGATTTTCCCAAACTCCCTAATATGGTCTTGGTCAACGAAACTCAAGACTCTTAATAACCATGCTCGGAATTCATTTGGAATTGCAGTAAAGGGCCGTGCCAACCTTTTGACAAATTTAAAACCCGAATTCAATGCGGTTAAAGAGCTAAGTTTTCTGTCTTTATTTATTTATCTACATCATAAATTATATTTTCTTTATTTGTTTATTTGCAGTGGCCAATTTATCTACACAACCCACTATGCAAGAGTAAATTTTTACACTTTAAGAGCAAATTGCAAGTGACCGTGAACTCGAACATGAGTTAGAGTGACATATGAAGCGTTCTAAGCGTAAACGTAACTCTTCCAGCTCTATCGAGCAAGAAAGTGATCATGGTAGGCGCACTGTCAAAGCTACTTTGCATAGCCAAAGTTCCCGAAAAGACTCATGGATTAGCCGAAAGGTGTTCACTTTTTTGAACAATGATGGCAAGAAAGATACACGAGTAGTTATTGCATGGCTTAGTCAACTGGATGACTATTTTTCAGGGGCAAAAAATTCTCGAAAAAGCACAAGATTAAATGTGCTTGTGATCATTTGATTGGAAGTGCTGCTTTGTGGGTGGAATGTGATCAAGCAGGGCAAACATAGACATGCGACATGGAAGAAGTTTTAGAAATTTTTAAAGAAACATTTTCTTCCTTCTCAATACAAAGTTAAAGCTCGTCAATGTTGGGATACAATATGCCAGGTCGAGAAAGAGAATGTCCAATCTTACATTGGCAAATTGTGGGATATTTGCTCGATATTTGTAGGTTTAAGTGGTCGAGAATGTCAAAGAAAAAGAGCAAAGAAGAAAATTCATTGCTAGTCTCAAGCCTATTATTAGGGCGGATGTTAATATGTTTTATCTTCATAGCCTTAGTTCTGCTATGAATCTTTCTCTAAATTGTGAATGCAAAACTTCTATTTCTATAGATTCTAGAATGCATGAAAATTCTTGTATGAAGTCTTCTAAACCATATTTTGCTTCAAGCAATTTTGATAAAAAAATCCAAGATGCATAAGGGTAAAGATGTAGCCAAAGAAGATGTTCGGAAAGAAAATAACAATAAACCCTCAAATGGTCAGCTAAAGAATCATACGTGACGTGTTTCAAATGTCACAAGGAAGGTCACCTTGCACCAGATTGTCCAGAGAAGAAAAAGAACTACGCACTTGTGGCTCGTCTGAAAGAATAGAAGGAAAACCAATTTCTATTCTGCATGATGATGATAGTTTCCATGACTTCATTTCCGAAAAGGCATTGAAAGCACTTAACCTAGAGCATCGTGCTCTAGTTATAAAGTGAAAGCTGCACTTCAAGAAACTAAGTAGAGGTTACGAGTCTAGAATTGGAAATGGATTCATTGAAAGAAAAGAGAACATTTTTAGTTACTCCTTTGCAAGGTGTTGATGTTATCTTAGGAATGCCATAAAAACATGAACATAATCCTTAGAATAATTATGACACCCATATAATATGGTTAATGAAAGATGACAAACGAATTTATCTCTAATGTCAGACTAAGGGTGACTTAAGTCCTCTTTTAACTCACACCTAAGCTAAAAGAGCTATAAAGAAGGAGAAGAGATTTTTTATTCTTGTCAACCAGCCTAGTGCTCAGGCTGACTCTAAACCAAACATCTCTCATGATCCTTTTATTTCTAAGTTCTCTAATTTCTTTATAGATAACCTAGCTCTTGGTTTACCTATTAGAGGATCATAAAAATAAAATAATGCCTGGAAGCTCTCCACTATGTAAAGCTTATCGAGTTAACATGCGTGAACAGAAAAAGATTCAGAGACAAGTAGAAGAATTGTTAGACAAAGGACTAATTAGACCTAGGAGTTCTCCATTTGATGCTCTAGTTCTTCTTATTAAAAAGAAAAATGGGATATATTGAATGTGTATCGATTATCGTACTTAAGAACCGAAATTCAATACCACGAGTGGATGACTCGCTAGACAAGCTCAAGGGAGCTCAATTTTTTTGCAAAATTGACCTCAAGTCCGGTTACCATCAAATTCGAATGGATGAAAGAAATATTTTCAAGACTTCTTTTAAAGCCCAAACTAGTCTCTAATTTTAAGTTATGCCATTTCGCTTGACTAATAGCCTAGCTACTTTTAATAGAATGATGAATAGAATACTCTTGAAACGCCAAAGTTTTATCATAGTGTTTTTTGATGATATCTTAATTTTCAATAAGAATCGTCAAGAGCACGAACAACATTTGAAAAAAGTGTCAGCTCTATGTCGACGGACATATTATTTCGGTTGATGGTATTCAAGTAGACCCCAAAAAGATCGAAAGCATTGCCAACTAGCCCAAACCGTATGATATTCACGAACTCTGATCTTTTCTTGGAATCAGTAGCTACTATAGGAAGTTCGTCAAAAATAAGTTTACATATATTTCACATCCTTTAACTAAACTCCTTAAGAAAGCTAGACATTTTGATTGGCCTAGTAGACAGGACCATTCCTTCTCTGAACTTAAGAAAGCATGGACTCATGCACCAGTTCTTACACTACCAAATTTTCAACGACCTAGCTTGGACATGGTTTTGGTAGTGTTCTCATGCAAGATGGACATCCCATTGCTTATGAAAGTCATAAGCTTAAACCAACAGAAAGAAATTATAGTACATACGACAAAGCATTTGCTGTTGTCGTTCATGTCTTAGGACTTTGAAAATATTATTTAATGGGATCTAAATTTCTAATTAAAACAGACCAACAAAGTATTAGTCATTTATTAATGCAACCCTTAATTTCTGACCGACGTATCAAATGGGCTCCATTAATCCAGCATTTTCAATCCATGATTCAATATCAACCAAGGAAAGAAAACGTTATGGGCAGATGCTTTAAGTAAATGTCCTAGTGTCCACAATATCTCTATGATTCAGAGTGAAGTCCTAGCTTGGGAGAGATGGTGACCAAAGTGAGTTCTGCTGATAAAGAGAAGAAATTGAGTCACAGTAGAGATTCAGGTTTGCACATAATAGTGTCGGTGTGTGCGTGTGAAGGGTTGATCCGTACCCGAAGGCGGAAGGCCTATGAGAATGAGCAGATTGGGAAACAAAGAGCAATGGGAGACAGGAGTCGGTCACAGTAGGGACACGGTTGAAAATGCAGGGTGTTGTTGGACACTGGTGTTTAGGGTGAAATCAGCAAGGAACAGGGCTCCGAGGCAGGTTTGAAGAGGGGGTGTGATAATTTCCGCAATTTTCAACCCAGCATGGCCAACCAGCAGTAAGTAGGGGAGGGGAGAGAGGCGGATTCGTCTTACCCCATCCCCTTATTCATCACCATTGCCTGCTTCAGTCCCTGGAGCAGAAATGCAACCTTCATTGAGCCCAGAACAGCAGCAAGGAAGGAATCGTCAACTGGAGTAGGGTTGAAATCCACAGTCCGGTATAGGTACTTGCTGCCATGAGCCAGTGAGGAGAGAGAGAGAGAGAGAGAGAGAGAGAGCACGAGTGCAGTCGTTTAGAAAGGGAATGTACCACTCACTGCTGTGAGGCAAATGTATACTCACTCGCCATGGTTGGGAGCCCGGAGGTCTCAAGCAGCAGCCAAACATAGGGCAAGCTCTGGCAGGCGGCCCACAAAGATGCCTGTGTTTTAATCGGGCACGGCCAAAGAGCAGGCCGCCCCCACCGTTGTGATGCAGTTGAGCTCTGGATCTCCACTGACGCGTCTGCAGCTATCAATCAGTAAGCTCCAGTTTTTCTAGAGGGAGGATGAGCTACAAGCAGCTAGAGGCCACAACCAGGCGAGTAGCCTACCTAGTGCTATTAAAATGCATAGAGCATCTTTACTTTTGGCATCATTTCTAGTATTTGGTGCAAACCAGTACAACCAGAGCAACCAGGCAAAAGTAGCCTACCTAGTGCCATTAAAATGCATAGCATCTCTACTTCTGGCATCATTTCTAGTATTTGGTGCAACCTGGTTTGAAGCTAGAGAGTCCACAAGTGTCCGAACCCGCTGAAAGAGCCTCGAGGAGCAGCACATCTAAACGAGAAACACACGAGCGGAAAAAGAAGAGGGCAGCAGCAAGCCAGAGGACTAAGGTTCTTCTAGCCCTAGTTCTCAGTGCATCTCCATTCCAGTCAATCCGCTCTGCCATGGGTAAAGTTGCTGTGGCCACCATAAGAAAATGAGGAGAGACCGCTGCTAAGCGACGAAGCACCTACCTGTGTCTGGGAGTAGGGAACCTTGCCTCTCTCAACTGTGCAATCAGACATAGGCTGCAAGAGAGCTCACTCGATCTAAGGTGGTAAAGTGTGTTTCTGCCAGGGCCATGCGGCTAGCCATTCCTCTGCTTCTTCTTCTTCTTCTTCTTCTAGGTCGATGATGTTGGTGAAGCTTTGGCTCCTTCTTGAGGATCCAAAAGACAGCCTTCGTCTCCTAGGACCCCCTGAGCCATCGATGGTGTGGTGCTGCCCATCCTTTCTCACAACAACCACATCGATGCTGTCTCAACCACGGCTTGTGCAGGCCTTCGTGCAATGAGGGCGTTGTCACGAAAGTGGACATACAAACCAGTGTGCTCATGTTGTGGCGGCCTGGTGGGCATCCAATCCAGGTCCATGGAGGTCCCCCATGTCCTTGACGACGGCCCGAACTAACCACCCATGGCGATGGCGCAGAACCTGCACAGTCAGGAGGACGAGAGCGACGGAAACAAACGAACAGAGCGTTACCTCTCACCTGCGAGAGCCGAGCGAGCGAGCGAGCGGAAGACACAGACGGAGACCTTGTTGTTGTTTTGGACGTACGTTTGGGGAGGAGCTCCTCTCCCTGGAGAGAGCAGCCCGCTGCAAAAATTGGGATATGGTGCTTGTGTTGGGCCGAGCACACGGCATTCTTTAGTAAAAGGCGAAAGAATAGTTCGCTCTGTGCTCAACCCGCACCTTCCGTGAGAGGAAGGGGAACCAACCAGGAGCCTTTATACCCTCCACGGGGACCTCCCTCTTGCGCTGGGGAACCAATGTGGGATAAGTGGTGCAAGGATGGTTGAGTAGACGCTTTTGTAGATCTTGGGAGCCATTTATTACTATAAAGCCTTTTTTGTTTTAGTAGTTTGCTAACACATCTGATTTAGAGAGAAGAACTCAAGGCCATGCATCGGCCCTAACATTAACTCAACCTTGAATTTCCAAGTTTGAAGTTTGAGCATGGGCTCATATGAGAGGCCTTCTATGCAAGAAGCTTGGCATGATGCGAATGCAAGGATGGTTAAGTAGCCTATCTTACTAGAACCAGTTATATAGAGTTAAGAAGTTAGACAATTTTGTGGATATCGGGATTCTCGCCAAGCCATTATAAAGCCTTTTTGTTTTAGTTTGCTAACTCAACTGGTAGGGAGAACTCAACCACGCATCAGCTTCAGCCTTCAATTGCTCTCCTCTTATATACTATCTTCTTCGATGAAGCTTCTCTCGGAATGCCTCTTGTTTGTGAATCGAGCCTTCGGTTGCTCTCCTCTTATATATCATCTTAGCTTGGGAAATAAAAGGGTTTCTCTTCGAATTGAGGTTTCAGTTTAGTGTCCTTAATATTTTCTCTCTTCCTTCTAATAATTACTCTTGTACAAGAGTTGCCAGCAAATTATAGTTACGTAAATAAACCCTAAACCTTCGTCATTACAATTACAATCATAGTAAAGGCTACTGCTCACATATGCATAAGGGTTGTTTGGGAACTCACCATTAGTCCGCATAGAATGCGGCTAACCACAACGAGCTGATCTATCGCTTCCCTCGGCATTGTCATGCCACTAAGGGCTCAATCACCCCAACAGTAGAGACCGAGCAGAGCTATATAGAGATTTACTCCACCTTGCCTACTATGCCTCCTTATATGAATCTAATAAAAAGTTATGGGAAGCTGTGAGAAGCTCATTCATTACGTCTCCCTCTTATTCATATGCTCGGACTTTAACTGCTTACATAAGTAGGCCACATATGCCTCCGTACGTATATGTGCCTCGTCATGCATCTCGTAAAGTAGAGCAGGTGCATCACTAGCCTACTTGGCAGTATTACATGTGCCTCCTTACACACATGAGCCTCGTCACGCACCTCGTAAAGCAGAGCAAGTGCATCCCTAGCCTACTTGTTGGGCAGTATTACATGAGCGAATAGGACGAATAATGTTCCTTTTTATGAAAAGTGCCACCAATGCATGTTCCTATGCATCCTTGCCATCCCACCTCGCTTGTTCCACATTGAGAGGTGCGGAGACACATGCCACAATTACATTTGAACTAGTATCACCATTTGAATTACCTGTAATATCCTATGCTAGCGAGGTAGGGCATTCCTTGATGCTTGTAACAACATTCGAAAGCCCATTGGCAAATCAATACATGATACATCATTCGAAAGCCCTTTGGAAAATCCATACATGCTGATGAAGTTGATGATAAGCTCAAGATGCAATGTCAATGATGACCATGTAACACTTATGACACATGCACACAATGGTTACACACTAACCTAAAATTGAACAAAGCCAATTCAAACTGACAATCCCCTAGGATGTCATGGAAACTTACAACATGCGAATGGGCCCCAAAACATGCCTACCAACGCTGGAACAATGAAGCATATTCAAGATAATAGTCATTGAGTTTACTCAACTGGCCCATTGAAAATTGGGGGGGAACATCAATCACCCATTACAAGGTACATTTTTGTTATTTTCAAGTTGTTATAATCTATATGTATTTATAATATGTATTTATATACACTCATGCAATTTCTTGTTTCTAACATATTATTTACGCTCATGGATCACATTACTTAGAAAAGTATAGTTCCCTCGACATGTGGAGCACCCAAGGGATGGAGAAGTCACATTATAGGGCAAAGAGAATCTATTTCAAGAACACTCGTCTCACAGTGGAGGGTGACATAAACAAATTACCTCATTGAAATGTTGATTTGGTTTTTTCGATACACAATGTGGAGTACCCAAGGGATTGGTTTTTTCGATACACACTTCTTGTAAAATAAATCCTAGACTATCGTGTGCAAAGGCTTGCCTTGGGAACTTTACGAGAAGCTACAGAAGCTTTTTTGGTGACCTTTTTTGAGGATGCAAACCTCTGTGCTATCCACACGAAGAGGGTTACTATAATGACGAAGGATCTTAAATCAGCTAGACTTTTGCATTGCCAAGACTTGTACTCAATAGTGCTACTATGTAAGAATTTATCTTTATCAATAGAAAGCTCAACTTTTTTTGTCTTGTCTCATTTTAAGGTTATATAGTCATGGATTTTTGTTTGGAACACATTTTGAAATATGTAAGTTTGAAATATATTTTATTAATGTACCATGTGTAAAATTGAACTAGACTGCACCAATTTTCTCACAGTAAGTTATAAAACACATAAGTGCAATTTTTTGTAAATTCTTCTAAAGAGTTTATAGATTTATAAAAATTATATATTCAATTGAATTACAAAATTGAATTCTGAATTTGTAACAAAACTTTTCAAAAAAATAGAATTTTTTTTCAAAGAATCCAAAACATTTTTTTAACCCTTTGTAGGTCTTACAAGCTTGCATTTTGTACTTCCTCAAATTGAGTAGTAGGTGTTCTCGAACGTCTACTATGCTCCATTCTTTGCTAGCGTTAAAGGTTAATGGTGCTATTGGGTAGTTTGATCGGTAGTTCTATGGGTGAATTTGCACCCTCAGATGACTGCAATGGTATCCACTCCCCCTTTTTCTTCATCCATCGCTTGTAAAAGAATCAGATGTATAAATTTGAGCGTGCTTTCAAGTATTGAAGTGTGATACTTAAAATCACAACTCTGCAAGAATATACATCTCCCTTATGCATCCCTTTCACTATATCCCATACATTTCCAAATAAACCATTCATATGCAATTTCTTGCAAATGAACATTGCTGGAGTGGCTTGTGGCAAGAGCTTAAAAACCACGTGCATAAAAAGGTGAATGCGAGCATACTAACTAAGACCTACTGAACAAATGAACATTGCTGGAGTGGCTTGTGGCAAGAGCTTAAAAACCACGTGCATAAAAAGGTAAATGCGAGCATACCAACTAAGACCTACTGAACAAAAGGGCTTTGTAAATTTTAAAGAGGATTGGATATCAATCATCATCTTTTGTATGAAGGCATCTACACTTCATTTGTGTGGGATTCGCCACTCATTGCTACCTAATGAGGGAAATAGAAGCTTTTCAAGTCTTCCATAGTCTTTAGGCCTAGAGGGAACTATGTAAGAGTGTGTGAAAAAGAATATTCTACTGCCAAGAAGTGTCCTAGGGTTCTTGTTGGGAAATAAAACCTCACCTATGGTGGAATGGAAAGTATTGAAGGTCCCTGTTATGTTCTTCAATGGTTGTTCCTCTATGTAACTTGATGGGAATATATCTGCATACACAAAACCACAAAAAAAAAAGTGAACAACAAGGGTATAAGAGTGATCTACACTTCATTTGTGTGGGATTCACCACTCATTTTGTTTGAAGGCATCTACACTTCATTTGTGTGGGATTCGCCACTCATTACTACCTAATGAGGGAAATGGAAGCTTTTCAAGTCTTCCAGAGTCTTTAGGCCTAGAGGGAACTATGTAAGAGTGTGTGAAAAAGAATATTCTACTCCCAAGAAGTGTCCTAGGGTTCTTGTTGGGAAATAAAACCTCACCTATGGTGGAATGGAAAGTATTGAAGGTCCCTGTTATGTTCTTCAATGGTTGTTCCTCTATGTAACTTGATGGGAATATATCTGCATACACAAACCTCACCTATGGTGGAATGGAAAGTATTGAAGGTCCCTGTTATGTTCTTCAATGGTTGTTCCTCTATGTAACTTGATGGGAATATATATGCATACACAAAACCACAAAAAAAAAAGTGAACAATAAGGGTATAAGAAAATGATTTCAATAGAACCACATTAGTAATAAAATACTTAAAATTACAAGGAAACTTGGTTTTTGCTATTCGCGAAGGAAGATGAATGTTTGAAGCCATGTAGATATGTTGAACCACTGCCACCATGCCTTCATTTTGAGTTTTCTTGAAAGCTAGGAATCTTCCCTTCCAATGATGTTCCAAATCACCACAAGTTTTGACTCTATGTGGCCCTCTTGAGCTTGGCTGTAAGTAAACCCACTCATTAACCCTGAATCTCTCTCCAACCCACATACCTTACTCATTCCTAGATTTGTTAAGAACATACTCAGAGATGGAATCACTAGGTCTCCTATTCGATGTTTCAATGACTGAAAACTTGCTTACAAGAGGATAAAGTGAGTTAAGTGGGATTAGAGGAGGAATAGGGAGGTTAGAAGGTTGCTAGAGGATTAGACAAGAGCTTAGAGAGCCATTAAACCTTGCAACAAGATTTACAAGTGGTTAGAGAGGGATTAAAGAGGTTATAGCAAGATTAGGAGAGATATGGAAGCTTGCAAGAGGATTAGAAACTTGTTGCAAGATTAAGGAGAGATTAAAGACACATAAGAGGATTAGAGAGAGATTACAAGCTTACAGCAAAGATTAGAAACTTGTTGCAAGATTAAGGAGAGATTAAAGACACATAAGAGGATTAGAGAGAGGTTACAAGCTTACAGCAAAGATTAGAAAGAGATTAGAAGGCTGCAAGCAAGATTAGAGAGGTTATAGCAAGATTAGTAGAGATATGGAAGCTTGCAAGAGGGTTTGAAACTTGCTGCAAGATTAAGGAGAGATTAAAGACACACTAGAGGATTAAGGACACCCAAGAGGATTGAAGAGAGATTACAAGCTTAGAGAAAAGATTAGAAAGACATTAGAAGGTTGTAGACAAGATTAGAGAGGGATTAGAGAACTCTAGGACTAATGGTTTACATGTGTAATTAGTTTAAGAGCATAAAAAGGGGCTAGAAAGCTTGGGGAATCCTTTTTTCACTATAGAATAATATGGAAGCACTTTTTTGGGGATAAAATCAAATTTTTGGAGGGAAACAAATTTTTTAAAATTTTTAGGGTTACTTTTTGGCTGTGTAGGTCTAGTGAGGCCCAAGGGAGGTGAAGTGACACTAGTGGAGCTACTAGATAAAAAAGGTGATGTGATTGGGGTAACTAGGGGGACAAGCCTAAAGTATATCAATAAATATCCCTACTTTAGGTCCTAAAGCTAGTGGATAGAATGTGCACTCCCCCCCTCCCATTGGTCCAAACTTGATTAAAATGTCATTAAAATTAATCCTAAAGGGTCATTTTTGTAGTCCATATTTCCCCTAATGAAGTGAAGTGACATGATAAGGGAAAAAGTGCCTTGGTCCATTATTCGCTTATACCCACACATCACTACTATATAAATAGCTACAAACGCCCCCTGTAAGTGATGATGTGAGCGTGTAGAGGGATCATGTGGCTAATCAAATCTCGAAATGGAAATAAGCCCAAAGCTTTACAAAAAGCTTTAAACTTCTCTCGCATGAGAGAGTCTTCATAAAAATATGTTTGTAATGTTATCGTGTGTAGAGACATAAGGCGGGTTAATCTCTCGTGCAACATGAGTCTCTCCCCAACATTGTTGTATGTAGAGACGTAAGCTAGGCTAATCTCTCTTGCAACATAAGCCTCTCCCTCACATAATGATAATGCACCTCAATGTGCTAGAGACTGAGCTTAGCACCCATCTGTACACTAGCATAATAACTTACAGTATTCTCTTTATAGTACCAGAGCTCCAATTTATATGAGAGCTATGGAGGCAAGAAAGAGGCTAGCAAGGAAGCAGTATGCAACTAATGGTATTTCCATCTCTTTCCCTCTTTGATTTTGGAGCAACACCTTCGGTAGGTATGAGAGCTATAGGCAAATGGAAAGTCATTGTCTCAAATTGAGGCATCCTCTTGTGGGTGAAGGAAGAAGACCATATTGTGTGTATTCAACTAAATGACTTGAGTTTGTGCATGTTTCAATGCAAATTGAGCACATTTCAGGCATGGTTTGGCTCTGTAAGATGCCACTCTATGAAAGTGTCGAGTTTGAGTGTATATGCTCAATTTCTCGTCGAAGCAAAGTTGTAGCAGAAATTTGGTCACATGACAATCTGTGTAGAGTCTCTAAGTGTTGCAAGTATTTGTGGATGTACGTTTATGTGACATACAGTGACATTATAAAAACAAGTTTACAGCACCACTATTGAAGGTTACAGATTTGCTATAAGTTTAGATGCTTTTTTTTACAAGCTAATCTATCACACATTGTGAGCAAGAAGCTAGACAAGACTAACTTCTAGGCATGAAAGTTTAGGATAACCAATTTTCTTATGGGAAAAGGATATCAGGAGTTCATCATTAGGTGATGAAAAGGAGCTAGAGATTGCTGAAGAAAATTCAACCTCATAGAGCAAGTGTAGGCATAAAGAGCATGGTATGAAAGAGCCAAAAAACTAGTTATTTGTCAATGTGATAGATTCTATGATTATGCATATACAGGAAGCACAAATGCCTAAGGAGGCTTGTGACACCTTAGTGAAGATGTATAGCACAAACACCCAAGCTCAAAAGATATAGCTAAATTAGGAGCTGCATTATGTGACTAGAGGAAAGTTGAGTATAAATGATTACTTAGGGAAGAGTAAAGGGCTTATAGATACCCTTGGTTCTATTGGATTACCAGTAGATGATGATGATGAGTATAAAAATGATTACTTAGTGAAGAGTAAAGGGCTTATAGATACCCCTGCTTCTATTGGTATTATTAGTAGATGATGATGATATGATTTCAGTGACCTTGAATGGCCTTGGCAAGGAATACAACCAATTTCAGACCTCTATTGGGTTCAAGAGAAATTTATTGATTTTTAAGAACTAATTTTCATGAGGAGATTAATATTGGGAGAAGTTCATCCTCTGGAAATACAAATGAGTATGCCTTCTACGCAGATATAAATAGAGGTAGAGGCAGATCGTCATCTCAAGTCCGAGCTAGAGGCCATTTGGAAACAGAAATCATGGACAACAACAAAAATAGGAATCAAATGTAACAAAACAGGTGGAAGAGGCTACCCTAGAGGCAAGGGGAGCCAAAGAGATTGGGGTGGCTAGCAAAGAAATCAAAATGCAAATAGCATAGACTGCTATTAAGTTATGGAAAACTAGGGCACCTGGCAAATGACTGCTACAGAAAACAGAATGATACCAAAAGTGGAAAGTTACAGCACGGTGATGATAGAAGTGAGCAAGCTGGCTGTCTGTGATGCAACATATGCTCAACTCCACGACATGATATATTTCAAGATTAAGAGATATTTAGTATATGGATTTTGGTGCCTCTAACCACATGACCAGTCATGGTAAGTGGGTTAGAGATATGCAAAAAATGGAAAAACCATGATTTATAGAAACTCCATGATAGGAGATATGTCAAGATCAAGAGATATTTGGTATATAGATTCTGGTGCCTCTAACGACATGACTAGTCATGATAAGTGGTTGAGAGATATACAAAAAATGGAAAAACCAAGATACGCAAAAACAAGTGATGATACTGCATATTCCATTGCACATGTTGGTAAAGTGTGATTGTCTATGTAGGATGGCAAAACTTGGTATATATACTTCATGTTCTAAATATTATCAGAACTTGGTTTCTGTTGGACAGATGGTTGACCAGGGTATAAGTGAGGTTTAATCCTCAAATATGTTTTATGGAAGACTTTAAAAATTAGTGCCGCTTGGTTACAAACGCTTGGTTACAAAGGATAACATAAATGGAAGGATGTTTAGTTTGGATCTGAACATGCCTATAGTGAAGGAAACCATGTTTATGCATGGGATAGGTGTCATTATAGATATTGATATATGGCAGAAGCACATTGATCACGTGAATATACACAAAAAAGAATTTTGAAAGAGTGGTTGTCCCACCATTTTAGCAGCACGAACTTACCAACTCCTTTCACTAGATATATGAGGAGTTGTTTGCACATGTGAATATGTCTCCTTTGAGGAATAGACTCAAGGGAGGATATTCCAACTTAATGTAACTATAAATCAAATGCATATTTTTCTTTTGTGAAATAACATACACACTTATATTGCCATACCCATTTTAAGCTATATTCAATATTGTCTTCTCCATGGACACTATAGTTAATATTTACATATGTATAGTATAACTAATGTAAATATTTTCTAGACTTTAAACCTAACTAAACTTATGGAATACTAACTATATAATATACTAGCTTTACTAAATACAAACTTATTATGCGGATATTATACTTAATAGTATACTAAATACTAAATATAAACTATATTATGTTGGATATTATACTCAACACTATAATAAATACTCAATATGCTAAATATAAAATATGTTATTTTGGATATATCAATGCCATATTGTATGCTGAAGTCTCATGTTTGTATAGCTCCCATTACGAGGAGTAGATATGGTTGATTCACCCACTGCCACCACCGGATGCCTAGCATCCTCATATTCACATGGGAAGGTAGCCTAGGAGGCCATATGGTCTAGATACGACTTACATTAGATTTGGCACATTACCATATAGACTACCTTCACATGGGAATTACCATATAGACTACCTTCACATGGGAAGGTGGCCTAGGAGGCCATATGGTTTAGATATGACTTACGTTAGATTGGGCGCACTACCATATAGACTGTTGAGATATCGAGCTCATCTAGTGAGGTGGTGGACACTGATGACCCGCCTGGGGGATAGGCCCCACACTTACACCACTGGCATGGTTGGTGAGATCATGGGAGATATGCGGCCAGTGGGATGACAGGCTGTGTGACAGCCATTCTAGAGACTGGCATAGTTATAGCGCCAGCTCATTTAGTTGGGTCCACACTATAGAGAACCCATGTATATATTGGTTGAGTACCTTTCATATTGTGTGTACTCTTATTCTTGTATATGGTGTGTTGAGTGTTGAGTAGAGAAGAAGAAGATTTTCAGCCTCTCACCTGGTGTGTTCTCTATTAGGGTTTTGTGAGTGTGTGTGTGTGCTTGCAAGAGCTCAAGCTCTCTTCCCCCCTGCATCTTTTCATGGTATCAGAGCCTGGTTCGTGCTAAGGGCTGAGCTGCAAGCAAGAGAACCACAGGAAGCGGTACGAGGGTAAGAGCTTCAACTACTCTTCCCTATTTGTGTTGGTGACTACACCCTTGTCGGGAGCTCTACGGGAGGCACCGGGAATGATCTCTGATTGAGGAGCTTTCTTCGCGAGAGTAAAGCTATAGGGCAACTTTGATGTCCTAGACCTATCGGACAAAAATTTTTGGGCCGAAAATGCGTTTCGGGCGCATCTGGACCTCCGTTTTTCAGAAAGCAGACGATTTCGAGCACTGCGGGTAAGTCATCGATTCTCTGCAGAACTCTGTTTTAAGAACTGCAGGAAGACAGATTGACTGTGCAGACACTGTGGGTGCTGCAAAGAGGTCTACAGTTGCCATTGGGTGTATGTATGCACATTGAAGTCACTGTTGGTGACATTTGAGAGTACTACGGTATCGCTGTGCAGAAAATACATCAGTTTGTGCAGAAAAACCAGAGTGCAGTTTCTAGTAAAATTGTGTGTTTGGCAAGATGTCAAATGATGAGATAACTCAGATTGTGACTGAGAAGCTTGACAAGAATAACTTCCATGCTTGAAGGTTCAGGTTGACGAATTTCCTGATGGGAAAAGGCTATTGGGACTACATAGAAGGTGAGCATGAAGAGGCACCGGAGATACCGGATATAAATCCGACTGCTGCAGATGTGAAAGAGTTTAAAGACTGGAACCAAGGAGCTAGGAAGGTTATGTATTGGCTCTCCATTAGTATACAGGACACCATGATTGGGCATATTCAGGATGCTAAGTTCCCTAAGGAGGCGTGGGACACCTTGGTAAAGCTTTATGAAACAAATACCAAGGCACACAAGATACAGTTGAAGAATGAACTTCATACTGTGGAGAAAAAGAGCATGTCTGTGAATGACTATGCACTGAAGATAAAGGGTATTGTGGAATCCCTTGCATCTATTGGTGTGTCAGTAGATGATGATGACAAGGTGGAAGTCTGTCTACGTGGTCTCAGGCCACAATACAAGGCGTTCAAGACGTCTATTTAGACTCGGGAAAACATTCCCAACTTTACAGATTTGGTGTCTATGCTGATTATCGAAGAGAAGAACTTGGGTGAAGACCAACAGTCTTCACAAAGCAAAAACAGTTCAGAGCAACAGGCCTTCTACACGAGTTTAGGAAGAGGACGGGTAGAGGAGGCCGTGGACGCGGTCAAGGAGGTGGCCGAATAGGTAATCAGAATTATGGTCAGCAGCAGCAACAACAACAACAGTCCCAGAATCAACAACAACAACAACAACAACAACAACAACACGCAGGTGGAAGAGGCAGGGGGAGTCAAAGAGGCCGTGGAAATTGGTAAAGGCAATATAATGATGCACGTGAATGCTATTATTGTGGTAAGCCTAGACATGTGCAGGCAGAATGTTATAAGAAGCAGGCTGACATGCAAAATGGAAAAGTGCAGCAAAACAACTATGCATCCTCCTCAAGCAGAAATAATGAGGATAATGAAAGGTTGTTTGTTATGCAGCATGTCGTGAATGCCATGTCTGAAAATGTTGATGCAACACAAAAAGATAATGTATGGTATGTGGATTCAGGCGCTTCGAACCACATGACAAGTCATGGGGAGTGGTTCAAGGAGATGAAAAACTCGGAAAGACCAGGTTTTGTGGAAACAGGGGATGACACTGCTCATCCAATTGCCCACGTTGGAGATGTGCCATTGTCTATGCAGGATGGCAAAGTGAAGTACCTTGCAGATGTACTTCATGTACCAAACATAACAAAGAATCTAGTTTCAGTTGGCCAGATAATTGAGCAGGGTTTACAGGTTCGGTTTAACCCTGATGGGTGTTATGTTGAAGATTTTAAAGACAAGTGCAGGTTGGTTGCAAAAGGCAACAGAGTGGGCATAATGTTTACATTGAATGTAGACATGCTTGAAATGAGTGCTGCGATGTTTGCAAATGGTTCAGGAGTTGTTGCAGACACATACATATGGCATAAAAGGATTGGACATGTAAATGTGCAGAGATTGAAGTCTATGCAGACAAAAGGAATTGTGAGACAGGGCTGCCAAAATTTAAAGTCGAAGGTATGCAGAAAATATGTGAAGCATGCCAATTTGGGAAGCAAACAAAGCATGTGTTTCCACGTAACAAATATGTGAGCAGAAATGCACTAGATGTTGTGCATTCAGATGTATGGGGTCCTACGAAGACCATATTTTTTGGAGAGTCTAGTGGCTCAGATATGAGCCTTGATGAGGAGCTTGGGATCCCAGCTATGAGAACACCTGGTGTAAAGAAGGCTATGGAAGCCATGAATGAGAAGCTGCGAAGATCTGGGAGAGTGAAAAATCCTGTGCAGAGATTTACCTATGATGGTTATGTGGCACATCACTATGCATATATGGAAAAGGTTGTGCAGGTTGTTGAGCCCACATGCATTGATGAGGCTGGAAATGTGTATTGAGAGAAAGCCATGGATGAGAAGATGGATGCACTATATGGAAATGAAACTTGGGATTTAGTACAATTGCCTGAAGGCAAGAAAGCCATTGGATGCAAGTGGGTGTACAAAGTTAAACATAACAGTGATGGAAGCATAAATAGGTACAAGGCTAGATTGGTAGCCAAAGGATATGCACAGACATATGGGATTGATTATGAGGAAACTTTCAGCCCAGTTGCCAAGATGGCAACGGTGAGAGTTGTGATAGCAGTGGCTGCGTCAAAGCAATGGTCTTTACATCAGATGGATGTAAAGAATGCATTCTTGCATGGGGATTTGCAAGAAGAGGTATATATGTTGCAGCCACCTGGTTATGAGGATGTGGGTCACCTCGAGCATGTTTGCAGGTTGAAGAAAGCCTTGTATGGCTTAAAACAAGCACCAAGAGCATGGTCTGACAAGATTTCTGAATATCTTGTCACTATTGGCTTTCATCTAGCCAATGCAGATTTCTCACTGTATGTGAGACACGGTGATAGAGGAGTTGTGCTTGTTGTCATCTATGTAGATGACTTGATCATTACGGGGGACCATGATGCAGAGATCTTTGATGTAAAGATCTTGCTTAGACAGAAGTTTGAGATGAAGGATCTGGGGGAGCTCAGATCCTTCTTGGGCATTGAGGTGATTAGGTCACCACATGGTATTGGATTACTACAGAGACAGTATGGCTTGGACATGTTGTCCAAATATGGTATGACAGGTTGTAAGCCTATTTCTGTGCCATTGGATCAGAATGGCAAGTTGAGTGCAGATTCAGGAGAGATCTTGGAGGATCCTACTATGTACAGGAGCATAGTAGGAAGTTTGATCTACATGACGATCACCAGACCAGATTTGAGCTATGTTGTTGGGTTGGTGAGTCAGTTTATGCAGGTTCCACGGAAACCGCATTTGGATGCAGTGAGACACATACTGAGGTATGTGAAGTCTACTTTGCATTGTGGACTATTCTATGAGACTGGGACAGAGATATGTGTACATGGGTACATAGATGCTGATTGGGCTGGTAGTATCTCAGATAGAAGATCTACCAGTGGATTCAATTTTCTTTGGGGAGTGCTGCTGTGACTTGGAGCAGCAAGAAGCAGCCTACGGTTGCTCTATCTAGTACAGAGGCCGAGTACAGAGGAGCTGCTATGGCAGCATGTGAGGTAGCTTGGTTGAGGAAGCTACTTGCAGATTTGGGTCTATCAGTGGATAGACAAGTTGTCATTTTCTGTGACAACATTAGCAGTATACAGTTGGCCAGGAACCCAGTCTTTCATGCTCGTACGAAGCACATAGAGGTCCACTACCACTTCGTCAGAGAGAAGGTCTTGGCAGGAGATCTTGACCTTGTTTATGTCAGCACAGAGGATCAGGTAGCTGACATCTTCACCAAAGAATTGGGTACAGAGAAGCTCCGCAGATTCAGGGCTTCGCTTGGTGTACATGAGATGGAGTTGAGCTCGAGGGGGAGTGTTGAGATATCGAGCTCATCTAGTGAGGCGGAGGACACTGATGACCCGCCTGAGGGATAGGCCCCACACTTACACCACTGGCATGGTTGGTGAGATCATGGGAGATATGCGGCCAGTGGGATGGCAGGCTGTGTGACAGCCATTCTAGAGACTGGTGGCATAGTTATAGCGCCAGCTCATTTAGTCGGGTCCACACTATAGAGAACCCATGTATGTATTGGTTGAGTACCTTTCATATTGTGTGTACTCTTGTTCTTGTATATGGTGTGTTGAGTGTTGAGTAGAGAAGAAGAAGATTTTCAGCCTCTCACCTGGTGTGTTCTCTATTAGGGTTTTGTGAGTGTGTGTGTGTGCTTGCAAGAGCTCAAGCTCTCTTCCCCCCTGCATCTTTTCATAGACTACATAATGCTACATTGGGACTCTCATTTCATAATGGTAATGGACCAAGAATTTACTCTTGCACACTCTATTGTGACATTGTGGCTATGGCATGACATTGTGGGCTCCAAGATCAGTGCAGATGGTTATGGAAAGTGGGGTAGCTACATAGCCATGTTTAGATCATCTTTATGGCCGATGAGCTAGAAATTACAACTATGTAACAATTTTTAGTTTGATGCCCTAATCTCACCATTGCACCATTGATTTGCCTTTTGTAATTTCCCCATGCTTTTATTACTTCCTCCAATTCACTAATATGTAACAATTTTAGTTTGATGCCCTAATTTCCCCATGCTTTTATTACTTCCTCCAATTCATTAATATGTAACAATTTTTAGTTTGATGCTTTTATTACAACTATGTAACAATTTTTAGTTTGATGCCCTAATCTCACCATTGATTTGCCTTTTGTAATTTCCCCACGCTTTTATTACTTCCTCCAATTCATTAATATTATATTGTTGACTCATAGCATTATGACATTTTGCAATTCCCTTCAACGTGTTGGGCTAGAATGCTCTCTCCTATTGATGATGGTAAAACTTAGCTCCCCTATCTTCCTGCAAAGTGGTCATCTCTTTACTACTATGTTTTTATTCTATTTCATTGAGGCCTCCCCATCACTTGTAAGCAGTCAAACCACACACTCGAGGTCATGGACATCTTCTTGCACCTTGTCCTAACCCTCACATTGTTTCCCTAGATATTTCACCACACTTGAACAAGATACCCTCATTGAATTTTTCTGGTTCTTTTATTAGACGAATTCCCAAACAAAAATATACAACCAATTAGTCTTCAACATGATAAAATATTATGTTAATGCCCAACATGATAAGCAGGAAGTATTTTTATCTTGGTTTAGGTAGTTCTTTACAATTCTTTTTTTTCTTCCCTTATTAGGACTCCATATGATCTAGCTTTTGAGAAATTATTTCAATTTCTTACCATAAGAATAATCTCCCATGTGCTTGAAGCAAACCGGGTCATCAAGTCCTACCAAAGAAGTCTTGGAATTTCATCTAGCCAAAGCACAACATGCTTACACAAGGCATTCCAACAGAACAAAGGGCAATTTCCAATTATTGAAAGGGGATGGGATGTACTTCTAAATAATGAAGCAAATATTAAAGCAAGTGGGCAAGCAATGATTAAAGCAAGTGGGCAAGCAATCACCTCACAATTTTATATCATTTTCAATTATGAAGAAAATTAATGACATCTCCATGAAGCTCTGACTTCAACCAGTTAGATAATGCATGATGTTTTCCATGTTAGTTGTTGTTGTTGAAGCCATACGTAAGTCCTTTGGAGAAGGTGCCCTTTTAAAGCTATGTTTTGTTGACACCTATTTGTTGGTTTTGATATTTTAGGGATTTTTTGAGAAATAATGGTGTTGGCTAGCATGTGGCATTTTTTGCTAGCTTAGCTTGTGTGGTTATGTAAATACCTTAGCTTGTGTGATGGCCATGCAGTATATGAAGGATAATATGTGTATATGTAGCTTTACCTACAAAGGGGATATATAATATCTACAAAGTATTTTTGAAAACGAAAATCCGTACATAAGCCCTACTATGTCCAAGGTTTTGAACACGCTGAAACCAGAAGTGATAAAAATTGTGATTCCAGAGAAGATATTCCTTCATTTATTCAAGCATGGCTCTAACTGTCTCGCAAGCATCAATACCTCACAAAGTTCCAAAATTGAGGGACATATGAAGCCGTTTGACTTGATGAGGAGAAGAACCCAACATTGTGCAATGTAACTCTTGTCAACAAGCTAAGCAAGAAGGAATATCATGTGCATCCCCGCACTTGGATGCTACATGAACATACTATACAGACAAGTTCAAGGACCTAAGGTCGGATATTATCCTTGTCTTTCGAGTGGTCAGTTAGTTGTGCAAGTCTCACATAAGCCATACCAAATGTAATCCTCTTGTATAATGTAATGATATAAAACTTTCATTTATTAGACCTAAACCCACACAATGAGCCTAATTAGAAGTCAAACTCAGTGTTTATCCAAAGTGGGGTGAATGAGAATCCATTGTCAAGGCATTATAACAACACCCTAGGGGATAAGGTAGGATGCTTTAGGGCTTGCTATAGGCTATGGACAAGGGTGGCCCCATGGGTAGCCCATATTGTCCCCAAGGCCTTTCCCAAGAAGCCTAAGGTAACATGAACCCCTATACAAGGGGTATTTGGGGGGGCTAATTCCTCCACCTCATGCCTACAAGAACCCATGCATAAACGTAGCCAAAGGTAGTATTTTGTGCAAGGAAACACAATTGCATGTTGCACAAGGACGAAAACGACATGTTTTGTTAACATCCATAAATACAAACATTCAGAGGGTTATTTAAGACCTAATCATGGCTCTCTCTCTCTCTCTCAACACACACACACACACATACTCATACTGAAAATATAAACAAAATATTATCTACACAAACTAACAAGTTAAAGTTCTATCAAATACAAAAGAGTATGCCTTCATAGTAACAGAGATAACAGAGCCAATGCTTAGCAAGCAAGGTAAAAATTAAGAAGATGCCTTTATGAAAGTGTAGAATAATTGGCTAATCTTTTTCAAAGGGTGCTTGGAAAGTGTTGATAGTTGGGCGAATGAAACTTCGTATAAAGATAAAAGTAGTATTAGCCCTTATGTAACTTATGGTAAGTGTGAGCACAATGTAGTCTAAACTTGAGTCTTGCAATTCACTATGAGGGTACCTACTAGTAAGGAGATGAATTGTAACCTCCTCTTGGTCAGTCCACCACTCACATCATTAGCTTGGTGCCCAGTGCCCAATTCATGTGGCCACATCTCTTATTAGTCTAAATTTGAAATATATCGTCTTTGGTTTTCCCTCTTATCCCCCCACCTTTTCTTCCTTCAGCTATGTCCCAGGACCCATTATGATTATCGCTTTATTGTCCATGTTGGCATTTGGCTTCCTCTAGTTTCCCATCCCTACTAATAGTCCCTAGAACATCCCTAATGGAGGACATCTTCATGCACATGTGGGTTCTCAGCTCCTTTCAAACTTGGCACACCATTAGAGTGATGAGGAGGATGAAAGAAAACCAATCTCAGGCCACCTCCATGTAAATCTGCAAGAAATATGGGCAAGCAGGGCCGCATCATAGAATTTTGACTTCATGATGACCATGGCTTCATTCTGCTCGAGTTTGTCAGGAAGGGTGGGCCAAGAGTGTCTTAAAGAGGACACCCTAGCATTACACAATGTTTGAAGATGAGAAGGGGGGATGCCATATGCATCAGTCCTCAGATGCTTGTCATGACTCTTCAGACCACATATTGTCTAGCTTGGGAGAGATGGTGACCATAGTGAGTTCTAATGATAGAGTAGAAATTAAGTCATAGTACAGAGCACATAATAGTGTAGGTGTGTGCATGTGTAAAGGGTTGATCCATACCCGTTGATCCATACCCGGAGGTGGAAGGCCTATAAGAATGAGCTAGAGTTATGGCATATTCATAGCGCCAGCTCATGTAGTCTAGTTCACACTAAGGACTAACATTTGTATGTTATAGTAGGAGAGTACTTTTCCTTATTGTATAGTATTGTTATCTACATGTTATAGTAGGAGAGTACTTTCCCTTATAGTGTAGCACTCTTATCTATATGGTATGGTTGTAGAGAAGACAAGACAATACGTTACAGTTGGTGCAACGTGGTTTGGTTTTATAGACTATAAGACTATTGCTACACCAGTAGAGGTAGGTACACTCAATCTCCAGGATGCAAGTGAACCATTTGATGCATCACTTTATCAGGTTGTTGTGTTGAGGTTATTGTTGGGTGCCTCATCTATCTACTTTGATGCAAGGCCAAACATTCAATTTGAGGTCTCCCAGTGGTTGAGCATGTTTATGCACAATCCGAGAATGAGCACATTAGTAGGGCTACCAAGCGAGTATTTTGATACTTATAGGGCACTCATTTCTTTGGGCTATTCTATGCTAAGAGGGTTGACATTCATCAGTTAAATGCTTTCAGTGACTCCAATTGTGCTAGATGTCATGATATGCGAGCATCCACTAGTAACGTTTGCTTTCATCTTGGTGGTGATTCATGTATATCATGGCTCAACAAAAAAGAAGTAGCCAACATTGGGCCACTTTGAGTTGTGAAGCTGAGTATGTGGCACCTTCCACAATAACTATGGAGTGTGTATGGCTTAAATTCCTTTTTGTAGATCTTATTGTTGGACTATAGGACCCCACCTCCATCTTTACTGACAGCAAGAGTACATTGGCAGTATGAGTGTTTCATGCTCATACAAACATGCTCATACAAAGCACATTAAGGTGCATTATCATTATTATGGGGATAAGCTCATTTTTAGGAGATAATAGCCTAGCTTATGTCTCTACATATGACAATGTGGTAGATATGTTCACGAAGGCTCTCTCCTCCATGAGAGAAGTTAAAAGATTTTCATAAAGCTTTGGGCTTTCTACCATTTGGGGATTAATGAGCCACATGATCTCCCTATATATGTTGACATCAATGTAACCATTTATATGGTGGTGATTTGAGGATGTAGAGACTAATAATGGATTCCCTCCTTAGGAGGTATGAGTGAGTATGTAAATGTTTCATTTGTACTCATTCTCATGAATCTACTTCATTTATACTTCACTCATTCTAATGAATCTACTTTTGAATGTTGTGCTTCTCTGTTCTCTATTTTCTCTTTCTTTACATGCTGCAGATGTGTGTGTGTTGCTACCTTTATCACACCACTCCAACGTACACATGATCCATAGACCAATATTGCATAAATTTAGATTTTGACATAAATGATCGGCCCAAAATGGCATCATAAGAGTTTGGTTTGCTTAAGAAAGTTCATCACCACACAAGTGTGACAATGCATAATTGAGAAAATATTAACTCTCAAGCATAAAGTATTCCCATTGGTCTGGTAGCAGTACCATCACCACGTGTGACAATGCATAATTGAAAAAATCTTGACTCTCAAGCACAAAGTATTCCCATTGGTCTGGTAGCAGTACCATTACCCATTTTGAGCTTAGTTTATTGTAAAGGAGGTCTTTCCCATTTCTAAAAGTATACATAAAGTTTTCCGTCGGTCTAGTAATAGTATTATCACCCATTTTCACAATGAACTTAGTCTATCCTAAAGGAGGCCTTCCCTATTTCTGCTAGTAGTGCTTGGTAGCTATCGTCTCATAGTTGCACCACTATCCATGATGCAAACCCTTATAAACCATGATCCTTAGAAGGTCTTTTTCCTTCCAGCATGTGTAAACACTCTTATGAGTGTGTGTGTGTGTGGGTGTGTGTGGGTGTGTAAGTGATATGATTCATGCCACTTCACTCTTATGAGTGTGTGTGTGTGTTTAAGTGATATGATTCATGCCACTTCACTTGTAATTCACTTATTATCATCAATTTACTTTGAATTTTGTGTTTCTCTGCATCTATTCTTCCTTCTTTCACATGTGTGTATGTTGCTACCTTTGTCTCCACTCCAACAACTAGTATCAGAGTAGGTTTTCTTGGCTCTCACCTCCATCCTTATCTCTCATCATCACTTCCTAGTGCTACCCAACAGATTAGTAGAGATTGAGCTATCCTCTTAGGTGGAGAAGGTAAACCCTATAGTGTTTTGTTAACTTTCTTAACAACAATTTTTTGTAACTTTCGGGCCATTTTGGTGGGCGTGTTTTGGGGCCTGTTCACATGTTATAAGGTTTCCATAGACATCCTAGGGGACTAATGGGATGGAATATGCATGGGTGTAGGTCACCATCCTAAGGCAACACTCAAGGCATGGAGTAGACATGGGTGTAGGTCACCATCCTCTCTCTCTCTCTCTCTCTCTCTCTCTTTCTCTCTCTCTCTAACTTTCATTATTGTATGTTTTAGGTAGCTACACTGTGAACACACCTAAATTATATGAATTACTTTCACTATTGTATGTTTTAGGTGGCCATAGTGTGAACATACATATTACTTTCACTATTGTTTGTTTTAATGCGGCCATAGTGTGAACATACATATTACTTTCACTATTGTTTGTTTTAATGCTTTTCCCTGATGTTTGTGTCAGAGATTCATTATTTCCAAGCTAAAATGACAAGTAATGATATGTTTGGGATGCTTTTCCCTAATATAAGAGAATAAGCTTAATGGGACCAACTACCTGATGTGGTCTTATATGAGGCATTATTTATTGACTGTTGCCAAGCTAAAATGATAGGCAATGATATGTTTGGGATGCTTTTCCCCACACTAAGAGGATAAGCTTGATGGGACTAGCTACCTGATGTGGTCCTATATGATGCATCATGTGTTGGTTTGTCAAAGGGCTTTGGAATAGTGTTATAAGCATAAATACATGCCCTACCTTGCTAGCACAGGACATTACAAGTACTTCAAATGGTGATACTAGTTGAAATGTATTTGTGGCATTTGTCTCTACACCTCTCAATGTGGAACAAGCTTGGTGGGATGGCAAGGATGCACATGGACATGCATTGGTGGCACTTTTCTTGAAAAGGAGCATAATTCCTCCTATTCACTCATGTAATACATGCTAGGGATGCACTTGCTTTGCTTTACCAAGTGCACGATTGGGCATATGTGCATAAAGGAGGCACATGTGGTCTACTTATGCAAGTGATTAAAGTCCAAGCATATGAATGAGAGGGAGACATAATGAATGAGTTTCTCACAAGGATCAAAGATCTTGCAAACAACTTTTATGTATTGTGAGGCCTATCCAGACTATTCTCATAGCTTCAAACAATTGTTTATCAGATTCATACAGGGCAAAATAGTAGACCGGAGGAGTAGATCTCTTTATATCTCCGCTCGGTCTCTATTGTTGTGACTAAGCCCTTGGTGGCATGACAATGCCGAGGGGAGCAATCGATTAACTCGTTGTGGTTAGTTGCATTCTATGCGGGCTAATGGTGAGTTCCCAAACAACCCTTATGCATCGTCTTGAAAGGTTAGGATTTATTTAGGTTAGCAATAGTCTTCACTATAATTGCAATCATAATGAAGGTTTAGGGTTATTTATATAACTATAACTAGAAACTCATGTAGAAGAGTAATTCTTAGAAGGAAGAGAGAAAATATTAAGGACACTAAACTCTAACCTCAATTCTAGGAGAATCCCTTTTATCGCCCAAGCCAAGATGATATATAAGAGGAGAGCAACCGAAGGCTCAATTCATAAGAGGAATTCATGAGCGAGGCCACATTGAGCTGTGAAGCTGAGTACATGGCATATTTCACAACAACTATGGAATCTGTATAGCTCAAATGCCTCTTGGCAGATCTTATTATTGGACTATCACACCCCACCTCCATCTTTAGTGAACAACAAGAGTACGTTGGTAGTATGAGTCTTTCATGCTCGTACACAGCACATTAAGGTGCTTTATCATTATGTCAGTTGGAGAGGATTATTTGTAGGAGAGATTAGCATGACTTATGTCTCTACACATGAGAATGTGGTAGATATGTTCACGAAGGCTCTCTCCTCCATGAGAGAAGCTAGAAGATTTTCATAAAGCACATTAAGGTGCATTATCATTATGTCAGTCGAGATGCTTATTTGTAGGAGAGATTAGCATGGCTTATATCTCTACACATGACAATGCGGTATATATGTTCGAGAGAATCTCTCCTCCATGAGAGAAGTTAGAAGATTTTCATAAAGCCTTGGGCTCATTGCCGTTTGGGGATTGATCAGCCACATGATCTCCCTGTCCATGTTGACCTTATCATGTTACTTCACTTGTAATTCACTTATTATCATCAATCTACGTTGATTGCTGTGTTTCTCAACATCTATTCTTACTTGTTTCACATTTGTGTATCTTGCTAACTTTTTCTCCACTACAATAATTGGTATCAGAGCAGGTTCTCTTAGCTTTGGCTTCCATCATTTGCTCTCATCACATCACTTCCTAGAGCTACTCTTATGATCATCTTAGATTGAGCTATCCTCTTAGTTGGAGAAGGTAAACCCTATAGTGTTTTGTTAACAAAATTTTTTTACAACTTTCGAGCCATTTTGGTAGGTATGTTTTGGGGCCCGTTTGCATGTTGTAAGTTTCCATAGACATCCTAGGGGATTGTCGGCTTGAATTAGCTTTGTTCAATTTTAGGTTGGTGTGTAACCATTGTGTGCATGTGCCATAAGTGTTACATGGCCATCATTGACATTGCATCTTGAGCTTATCATCAACTTCATCAGCATGTATTGATTTTCCAAAGGGCTTTCGAATGATGTATCATGTATTGATTTGCCAAAGGGCTTTCGAATATTGTTACAAGCATCAAGGAATGCCCTACCTTGCTAGCATAGGATATTACAGGTAATTCAAATGGTGATACTAGTTCAAATGTAATTGTGGCATGTGTCTCCGCACCTCTCAATGAAGAACAAGCTAGGTGGGATGGCGCGGATGCATAGGAATATGCATTGGCAGCACTTTTCATAAAGAGGAACATTATTCATCGTAATCGCTCATGTAATAATGCCAAGTAGGCTAGGGATGCACTTGCTTTACTTTATGAGGTGCGTGACGAGGCACATGTGTGTAAGGAGGCACATGTAATACTGCCAAGTAGGCTAGTGATGCACCTGCTTTACTTTACCAGATGCATGACGAGGCACATATGCGTACGAAGGTATATGTGGCCTACTTATGCAAGCACTTAAAATCCGAGCATATGAATAAGAGGGAGACATAATGAATGAGCTTCTCACAGCTTCACATAACTTTTTATCAGATTCATATATAGGGAGGCATAGTAGACATGTGGAGTAAATCTCTATATAGCTTTGCTCGATCTCTACTGTTGTGATTGAGCCCTTAGTGGAATGACAATGCCGAGGGAAGCAATAGATCAGCTCCTTGTAGTTAGCTGCATTCTATGTGGACTAATGGTGAGTTCCCAAACAACCCTTATGCATATGTGAGCAATAGTCTTTACTATAATTGTAATTAAATGATGAAGGTTTAGGGTTTATTTACATAACTATAACTGGCAACTCTTGTACAGGATTAATTATTAGAAGGAAGAGAGAAAATATTAAGGACACTAAACTGTAACCTCAATTCTAAGAGAAACCCTTTTATTGCCCAAGCTAAGATGATATATATATAAGAGGAGAGCAATCGAAGGCTCAATTCACAAGAGGCATTCCAAGAGAAGCTTCATTATAAGATTCCTCGCTCCAGCTTTTGATGTGTAAAGGTGTAAGAACCTCCCCTTCTGTTCTTGTAATTATTCCCCTCTCTGAAGTAGAAGAAAGATCTTGTTTTACCCTGTTTTGGCCTAGAGAGAGAAAATGTCTAGAGAGAGATAATCCAAAATTGAGATATCTTTGGATATAAAAATCCTCCTAGTGTCTAAATTGGATTCCCCTAAAACAGAAGTTCAAAATGAACTCTCCAATATGCATTAGGAATTAATTAAAAATCGTATAAGGGACCTTAGCCTAAGGGTCTACATTTTCAGAAATTTTTAGATTATGGTCCAATTAAGGTTCCAATGGGCCAACTGGATTAATCCAAGTGTTGGGATGAGATAAATCCAAGAGAATAAAAGAAAATATCTTAAAATGAGTAAATGCTCACATAAGTTGAAGAGTTGACTGAGTACAAGGTTTATTAGTTAAAAATTATGAGATATTACTAAAAAATGAGATATTTTGGAATAATGATGCATTTTTGTCACCTTGGTAAGGAAAGGGGGGATCTTGAGGTAGATGCCTCTTTCACATGTGTGGAAGGGTTTTTAATTCAAAAAAATTGTGACATTTTTATCTCTCCTCTCTCTTGGATTAAACCAAATAAAAAAGGGAGCCAAACTGGTCCAAATCTTGTCCAAATTGAGTCAAACTGAACCTGAAAAATTCTAGAACCCAGTTGGACTTGGTTAGTGGCCTCCCTCACCTATAAATAGACCCTCAGTCATTTGTAATGGAATATGGAAGCTATACCATACCAGTATTATATTAAAATAATCATATTTTCTATTATCCTTTAAATTTTCCTCTCTCTTGGGAGCTTGGAGCTCTCTTTCTCTACAACAACTCTTGGAGTTGTTCTTCTCCTCTTGGTGGACCAATTGATTGGTCGGGGGCTTTACTGCAGTTAGAGAATCAAGCCAAACTTGGAGGTAAAATCAAATTTTATGGTTTTTTTCAATTTTCTCAATAACTTTCTTCTTCTCAATCCCTCTCAAGCTTGAGAAGCTTTCTAAATGATTGTTTTAACTCAAATCAAGCTTTCCCTAAAGTCTTAATATTTAATTAGGAGAAAGTTAATCTTTATGCTTATTTGTAATGCTTTCTTTAAGTAAATCTCTCTCTCTAAAAGAATAGCCATCTTTATGGCTAAATCCCTTGAAAAAGGATGTTTCTCAATGAAAGTCTCTTAATTCAAAGCTAAACTCTAGGCTTGATAAGCTAGAGATTAAGAAAATGATATTTTCATGAAAGTTGAGAGGCAAGGTTCCCAACTCCCAGACAGGTAGGTGCTTCATCGCTTAGCGGTCTCTCCTCATTTTCTTATGGTCACAGCAACTTACCCATGGCGGCAGAGCGGATTGACTGGAATGGAGATGCATGAGAACTAGGGCTAGAAGAATCACGCATGCTTAGTCCTGTGGCTTGTTGCCCTCTTCTTTTTTCGCTCGTGTGTTTCTCGTTTAGATGTGATGCTCCTCCTCTTTTAGTGGGTTCAGGATGGATGGGAGCTAGCTACACACTTGTGGAGGTTGCACCAAATACTAGAAATGATGCCAGAAGTAAAGATGCTATGCATTTTAATGGCACTAGGTAGGCTACTTGCCTGCTGGTTGTACTGGTTTGCACCAAATACTAGAAATGATGCCAAAAGTAAAGATGCTCTATGCATTTTAATAGCACTAGGTAGGCTACGTGCCTGGTTGGCCTCTACCTGCTTGTAGCTCATCCTCCCTGTAGAAAAACTAGAGCTTACTGATAGCAGCAAATGTGTTAGTGGAGATCTAGAGCTCAACTGCATCACAACGGGGGCGGCCTGCTCTTTGGTCGTGCCCATTAAAACACAGGCATCTTTGTGGGCCGTGCTTGCCAGAGCTTGCCCTATCTTTGGCTGTTGCTTAAGACCTCCAGGCCCCAACCATGGCGAGTGAGTACATTTGCCTCATAGCAGTGAGTGGTACATCCCCTTTCTAAACAACAACAAGAAGAGGAACTCCTCTCCATTTACCACTACAGAGTTAAGCATACTTAGTGCTAACTCGGGCATATCTAGTGTTGCCCCTATTTCATTGGCCTCATCGGCGGGTCCATCCACAGCCACCATTGCTCCCTCTGCTGATGACCCTTCTCCACTGGCCCGTGAGAATGTATCTTCAGCTTTTTCTACCTCATGTTGTCGATGAAGAACCAAGGCCAGAGCTTGCTCCACTAATTGATCAATGAGCTCGGGCTTTGGATCTCCCTCCTTACCCTTAACTAAATCGGCTAAGGCAACGTCACTGACTTCAACCTCATCATCGGACTCTTGTTCATTCAACATGAGAATAAATGTTGAGATCCATGACAAAAAGTTGGTGCTGATGTTTCCCTTACCAAGGGCAGCCATTTCTTGAGTGGAGAGCACCTTGAAGTGCCCATCTTCTTGCACGGCTTGTTTGGTACTTACGTAATCTCTTAGGATAGTCTGCATCGGTTTTGTTGATGTAGCGTAGAAGCTCGCAAGGGACCTAGAGACTGTTACTGTCAGGGATGATCACAGCAAAGGGCTTTATGTATGCCTGCCTAGAGCTTGCCCTATCTTTGGCTGTTGTTTGAGACCTCCATGCTCCCAACCATGGCGAGTGAGTACATTTTTCTCACATCAGTGAGTGGTACATTCCCTTTCTAAAAACGACTGCAGTCGCTCTCTCTCTCTCTCTCTCTCTCTCTCTCTCTCTCCTCATTGGCTCATGGCAGCAAGTACCTATACGGGACCGACCACCTCCTCTGTGGATTTCCACCCTACTCTAGTTGATGATTCCTTCCTTGCTGTTGTTCTAGGGGCTGAATGAAGGTTGCATTTCTGCTCTAGGGGCCAAAGCAGGCAATGGTGATCAATGAGGGGATGGGGTAAGAGGAATCCACCCCTCCCCCCTCCCCTACTTACTGTTGGTTGGCCATGCTAGGTTGAAAATTGTGAAAATTAGCACACCACCTTCAAACCTGCCTCTCAGCCCTGTTCTTTGCTGATTTCACCCTAAACACTAGTGTCCTACAATGCCATGCATTTTCAACGGTGTCCCTACTGTGACCAACTCCTGTCTTCCATTGCTCTTTGGTTCGCGATCTACTCATTCTCATAGGCCTTCCGCCTTCGGGTACAGATCAACCATTCACATGCACGCACCTCATCAAGCCAAAAGGCTTCATGTGTCCCTCAATGTTGGAACTTTGTGAGGTACTAATGCTTGCGACGGTTAGAGCCATGATTGAAGAAACGGAGGATATCTTGTCTGGGAATCACAACTTCTACTTTGTCTATCACTTCCGATTTAAGCTCATTCAAAACCAGCTAGCACATGTACATAGGAAGTGCAACTAAACACTTTCAAGTGTGCCAAATCTAGTTTTCTGCAAGTAAACTTATGTCCAGGTGTCATGCCATGAACTGGATTACTTTAGCCCAAAATAATGAGGCCTCTCTTTCTCATCATCAATGCATGGATAACTTTTGCAATCTGCATGTTCTTTCTTTCTGCAATGCAATTTTGCTTTGGGGTGTATTTGCATGTGAATTGCCTCTTTATTCTATACTCTCTTAGATAATCACTGAGTTCACTGGGGGAAATATTTTCCCCCACCATGCGATCTTAGGAATTTTATGTGCATGCCTTTATTTTTCTCAAGCATTTCTGCTCCAGGGGCTGAAGCAGGCAATGGTGATGAATAAAGGTATGGGGTGATGAATAAAGGTATGGGGTGAGACGAATCCGCCCCTCCCCCCTCCTCTACTTACTACTGGTTGGCCATGCTAGGTTGGAAATTGTGGAAATCAGCACACCACCTCTTCAAACCTGCCTTTGAGCCATAATTACAAGAACAGAAGGGGAGGTTCTTACACCTTTACACATCAAAAGCTGGAGGGAGGAATCTTATAATGAAGCTTCTCTTGGAATGCCTCTTGTGAATTGAGCCTTCGGTTGCTCTCCTCTTATATATATATCATCTTAGCTTGGGCAATAAAAGGGTTTCTCTTAGAATTGAGGTTACAGTTTAGTGTCCTTAATATTTTCTCTCTTCCTTCTAATAATTAATCTTGTACAAGAGTTGCCAGTTATAGTTATGTAAATAAACCCTAAACCTTCATCATTATAATTACAATTATAGTAAAGACTATTGCTCACATATGCATAAGGGTTGTTTGGGAACTCACCATTAGTCCACAGAGAATGCAACTAACCACAAGGAGCTGATCTATTGCTTCCCTCGGCATTGTCATTCCACTAAGGGCTCAATCACAATAGTAGAGATCGAGCAAAGCTATATAGAGATTTACTCCACATGTCTACTATGCCTCCCTATATATGAATCTGATAAAAAGTTATGTGAAGCTGTGAGAAGCTCATTCATTATGTCTCCCTCTTATTCATATGCTCGGCGGATTTTAAGTGCTTGCATAAGTAGGCCACATATACCTTCGCACGCATATGTGCCTCGTCATGCATCTAGTAAAGTAAAGCAGGTGCATCACTAGCCTACTTGGCAGTATTACATGTGCCTCCTTACACACATGTGCCTCGTCATGCACCTCATAAAGTAGAGCAACTGCATCCCTAGCCTACTTGGCATTATTACATGAGCGATTACGATGAATAATGTTCCTCTTTATGAAAAGTGCTGCCAATGCATATTCCTATGCATCTGCGCCATCCCACCTTGTTCTTCATTGAGAGGTGCGGAGACACATGCCACAATTACATTTGAACTAGTATCACCATTTGAATTACTTGTAATATCCTATGCTAGCAAGGTAGGGCATTCCTTGATGCTTGTAACAATATTCGAAAGCCCTTTGGCAAATCAATACATGATACATCATTCGAAAGCCCTTTGGAAAATCAATACATGCTGATGAAGTTGATGATAAGCTCAAGATGCAATGTCAATGACGGCCATGTAACACTTATGGCACATGCACACAATGGTTACACACCAACCTAAAATTGAACAAAGCTAATTCAAGCCGACAATCCCCTAGGATGTCTATGGAAACTTACAACATGCAAACGGGCCCCAAAACATGCCTACCAAAATGGCTCGAAAGTTGTAAAAAAATTTTGTTAACAAAACACTATAGGGTTTACCTTCTCCAACTAAGAGGATAGCTCAATCTAAGATGATCATAAGAGTAGCTCTAGGAAGTGATGTGATGAGAGCAAATGATGGAAGCCAAAGCCAAGAGAACTTGCTCTGATACCAATTATTGTAGTGGAGAAAAAGTTAGCAAGATACACAAATGTGAAACAAGTAAGAATAGATGTTGAGAAACACAGCAATCAACGTAGATTGATGATAATAAGTGAATTACAAGTGAAGTAACATGATAAGGTCAACATGGACAGGGAGATCATGTGGCTGATCAATCCCCAAACGGCAATGAGCCCAAGGCTTTATGAAGATCTTCTAACTTCTCTCATGGAGGAGAGATTCTCTGGAACATATATACCGCATTGTCATGTGTAGAGACATAAGCCATGTTAATCTCTCCTACAAATAAGCATCTCGACTCACATAATGATAATGCACCTTAATGTGCTTTATGAAAATCTTCTAGCTTCTCTCATGGAGGAGAGAGCCTTCGTGAACATATCTACCACATTCTCATGTGTAGAGACATAAGTCATGTTAATCTCTCCTACAAATAATCCTCTCCAACTGACATAATGATAAAGCACCTTAATGTGCTTTGTACGAGCATGAAAGACTCATACTACCAACGTACTCTTGTTGTTCACTAAAGATGGAGGTGGGGTGTGATAGTCCAATAATAAGATCTGCCAAGAGGCATTTGAGCTATACAGATTCCATAGTTGTTGTGAAATATGCCATGTACTCAGCTTCACAGCTCAATGTGGCCCATCGTCGACTTCTTGTTTGCTAAGCCATGATATACATGAATCACCAAGATGAAAGAAAAAGCTAGTAGTGGATGCTTGCATGTCATGATATCTAGCATAATCAGAGTCATTGAAAGCATGTAACTAATCAATATCACCCCTCTTAGCATAGAATAGCCCAAGGGAATGAGTGCCTTATAAACGTATCAAAATACTCACTTGGCAACCTTGCAAATGTTCTTACTTCTAGGACTATGCATAAACTTGTTGGGAGACCTCAAATTGAATGTTTGGTCTTGTATCACATTAGATAGATGAGGCATCCATCAACATCCTGATAAAGTGATGCATCAAATGGTTCACCTCCATCCTGAAGATTGAGCATAGTATCTATCTCTACTGGTGTAGCAATAGTCTTATAGTAGTCAATAAGATAAAACCATGTTGCACCCACCATAACGTATTCTCTTATTTTCTCTACAACTAAATCAAAATGTGTTTGATCCATACCTACATTAAGTTAGAATATCCTCCCTTGAGTCTGTTCCTCAAACGAGACATATTCACATGTGCAAACAACTCCTCATATCTAATAAAAGAAGTTGGTAAGGTTGTGCTCACTCTGCTCTACGAAAATGGTGGGACAACCACTCTTTCAAAAGTCTTGTTTGTGCCAAGCATTAAAAAGAATTTCTTGCTAGCCTCTACTGTAAGATTCCTCCCCCACCCCCTTTTTGATGTCTAGTATCTTTCCCTGTAATCAATCCCTCTTCAGAAATATAAAGACCTTGTTTCTATCTGTTTTAGCCTAGAGAGAGAAAAATATTCTAGAGAGAGAATATTCAGATTTTGAATATTTTTGGATAGAAAAATATCTCTTCTAATTCAGATGAGTTCCCCTGAAACAGAAATTCAAAAAGAATTTTCCAATGTGCAATTGGAATTAATTGAAAATAGCTATAAAGAACCTTAGCCTAAGGGTCTAGATTTTCAGAAATCTTTAGACTATGGTCCAATTAAGGTTCCTATGGACCAATAGCATCAATCCATGTGTAGGGAGGAGATAAATCCAACTTGTAAAAAGAAAATACCCAAAAATGAGTAAATGCTCACATGAGGTGAAGAGTTGAAAATGTACAAGGTTTATTAGTAAAAAAAACTATGAGCAATATTAAAAGTATGACATATGTAAGGAAGAGGAGTTCTTTAAAGGAGGTGCATATTTCACATAAGATGAAGAGTTGAAAATGTACAAGGTTTATTAGTAAAAAATTATGAGCAATATTAAAAGTATGACATATGTAAGGAAGAGGAGTTCTTTAAAGGAGGTGCATATTTCACATAAGATAAAGAGTTGAAAATGTACAAGGTTTATTAATAAAAAATTATGAGCAATATTAAAAGTATGACATATGTAAGGAAGGGGAGTTCTTTAAAGGAGGTGCATATTTCACATAAGATGAAGAGTTGAAAATGTACAAGGTTTATTAGTAAAAAACTATGAGCAATATTAAAAATATGACATATGTAAGGAAGGGGAGTTCTTTAAAGGAGGTGCATATTTCACATGCTTGAATGAGTTTTAAACTCATAAAAATTGAGATATTTCATCTCTCCTCTCTCCTCATTCAAGTCTAGTTCCAAAAAGTTAGCTTAACTGACCTAAAAATGGTCAAATATTGACCAAACTGATTTAGAAAATTCTAGAATCAGTTTGTTTGGTTAGGAGCTCAATTTTTCCTATAAATAGAAGCCTCACCCTTGTTGAAAAATATATAGTGTTTATGCATCGTTACTCTACTCCACCTAAGCCAAGAACTGTGAATTCATTTAATAATTCACTAGTTTTTGGAGCTTCCCTCTTTCTTCAATCCCCATTAGTGGCTCCATCAACATACTTAACCAATTGATTGGTTGGGGGCCTCTACCGTGAACAAAGAATCAAGCAAGTTGTAAGGTAATTAGTGAATATTCATCTTTCTATAATTTCTCAATGTTTCTCTCTTCTCAACCCCTCTCAAGCTTGAGAAGTTTAATTGGTATGGTTTTTTTTTAAATGCTATTGAAGTTTGAATAGTAGTGAAGAGTTACATAATTTAATAAATGCTATTGAAGTTAATTTTTATTTATGTTTAAATTCTAATGATTCTTATGTAAATTCTCTCTCTCACTCAAGAAATGGTCATACTCATGACCCATTCTCAATCCAAATCAAGCTTTTCATAAAGCTTTTCCTTAACCCAAGATAAAGCTATGCTTGAGGCCAAATTAATGGCTTTTTCTTATGCTTTTAGTTTATGTATATTGATGATTCAATCCATTATGGATTAAGGATCCAATTAGAGAATCATTTTAATTATTTCCTTAATGATAAGCTTTATCCCTTAGAAAAATTGAGATTTATCAGTCATAGCAGAGCGGAGCTATGGCAAAATTTTTATAAAAATTATGCATAAAAAAATTTTCATTCAAAGCATAAAAAGAGGACTTCCTACCATATTCTAGGAATCATCATCCTAGATTAATTGAAAGAATTTCATTATAATCATGGAGAAATTGAATTTTAATATTATGCATAAAGGATAAATTTTTATATCAAAAGTGTTATTTTTACCATTTTTATTTTCATGCATAGAAGTATGCATAATGGATAAATTTTTATATCAAAAGTGTTACTTTTATCATTTTTATTTCATACATAAAAGTATGCATAAAAGAAAATTTTTATATCAAAAGTGTTACTTTTATCATTTTTAATTTTCATGCATAGAAGTATGCATAAAGGAAAATTTTTATATCAAAAGTGTTACTTTTATCATTTTTAATTTTCATGCATAGAAGTATGCATAAAGGAAAAATTTTTATATCAAAAGTGTTACTTTTATCATATTGGATTTCATGCATATAGGTATGCATAAAAGATATTCTTTTTATACTAAAAGTATGATTTTCCTCATAAATGGATTTTATGCTTAACTTAGATGCATAAGAGAAATTCTTTTATTCTAAAAGTATAATTCCCTACCAAATTGAAATCATGCATAAGAAGGTGCATAAAAGATTGATTTTAATTTCAAAAGTGTTAGTCTCCTTAAATGGAATTTATGTATAAATAAATGTGTAGAGAAATCTTATATTAAATAAAAGAATTCTCTTTTTTTTTTTTTTAAAGATATGAAATGTGATAAGATGTGATAAGAGGTGTATGAGATGTGATAAGAATTGATAAGATGCGTATGGAAAGTGATAGGATGTGATAAGAGGTGTGTTAAGAGGTGATAAGATGCTAGGATGTGATAAGATGAATTAAGATGTGTATGGGGGAATGAGGTAAGAAGTGTATGTGATAGGATAAGATGTATATGGGTTGTGATAGGGCGAGAATGGATGTGATGTAAAAGATTAGATGTGAAGGTATATGGGGTTATATAAATGGGAATGTGAAAATGGATATATGCATGAAGATGTATATGCATAGATGTAAAATGTAGATGTGGATGTATAGATGTGAATGGATGTGGATGTATAGATGTGAATGGAAATGTGGATGTGGATGTATGTGAATGTGGATGTAGATGTGGATGTATAGATGTGAATGTGGAATGTGGATGTGGATGTATGTATGTATGTGGATGTAGATGTGGATGTATAGATGTGAATGGGAATGTGGATGTGGATGTATGTGAATGTGAATGTAGATGTGAATGTGGAATGTGGATGTATAGATGTGGATGTATGGGAATGTGGATGTGGATGTATGTGAATGTGAATGTAGATGTGGATGTATAGATGTGAATGTGGAATGTGGATGTGGATGTATGTATGTATGTGGATGTAGATGTGGATGTATGGATGTGTATGTATGAATGTGGATATGGGATGTGGATGTATAAATGAGGATGTGAAAATGGAGGTAAGCATGTAGATGTGGATGCATGTATGTGAATGTGAATGTAGATGTGAATGTGGAATGTGGATGTATAGATGTGGATGTATGGGAATGTGGATGTGGATGTATGTGAATGTGAATGTAGATGTGGATGTATAGATGTGAATGTGGAATGTGGATGTGGATGTATGTATGTATGTGGATGTAGATGTGGATATATGGATGTGTATGTATGAATGTGGATATGGGATGTGGATGTATAAATGAGGATGTGGAAATGGAGATAAGCATGTAGATGTGGATGTATGGATGTGAATGTGGATGTGGATGTGGATGTATGGATGTGGATATGGATGTGAATATATGATATGTGATGTGAAGGAATCTGAAGTGAAGAGATGGAAAAGGAGGTGATTGGATGAGTACACATATACATGGAATGTGGAATAAGTAATGTGGATTAATGAGGGATAATGTGGAAAAATGAGAGTTAATATAGAAACTGTATTTGTAAACTGTTTGTAAATGCTGTTTGTAAATGGCTGTTTTATGTCAAGAATGCTGGGGAAGCATTTTGACCGTCTTGTGATTAAGGTCGTGGAGACCTAACTGATAAAGTTGCAACTGCTGACGGAGAGTCAATGGAGGACGTCTCGCGTAGCAAGGTCGACCGAGGTCTTGACCAGCCTCGGTTCGATTAAAATGGTGAGCTTCCGGTACGGTGGATGAGGGACCAAGGAAGCGGCCTATGAGTGAAGCGCTAGGTCACCTGCGAAGGATCCTAGAGGGTGCTGACCATACGGTGCTCGGGCTCTGGGTCGCCTAGGATACCCACGCGTGCGTCGAGGAAGATATTGGAACAAGGAGTAAGAGTTGTTTTGTGAAACCGGGCATGGATCTGGTTGACTGACCTTGCTGGTCCTCAACGGATGAGTCCATGGCTCTTTTATATGGATCTGTTGGTTGATCTTGCTGATCTTCAACGAGAGTCCATCTTGATAAGTGATTATATTGCCGAGTATTATGGGCTAGGAACTATGGAAACGGCCTCTGTGTGGACAGGTGGTGAGCGTTCTAGTTGCCAATGATGGAATAGATACTCTGATGAAGGAATGATGGGAAATTATGAATCAACTGGATAAATTGGGAGATTATGATCAGTGGTACTATGGTTTCATTAAAGGATTGTTTTAAAGTTAGCTGATGCTAAGAAAAAGGCAATTTTCATATTGGGTGTGTAAGTGGTGTGGCTAGTTTTATGTTTGCATGAAATTCCGGCTAGGGGGCCTTGGAACTCTTTTCCTTGGTACCCAGGACAAAACCTAACCAAATTCCAAATTGGATCCCATCACTACAGTGGTTGGGCGGTTGGCTAACCCATGGGATCGGATGGGGTTAGGCTGGACTGATGGATCCATAAATCGAGACTCAACTTTGTTTTTACGATAGATAAAGTAAATCCCGGATAGAAATTGTTCTATGGATAGGAATCAACGGCTGTGCCTCTTGATGGGGAAAAAAGCGTTGATCCCAATGATCCAAGTGCAAGTTTCTACCTTGATTTGACCAAGTACCGTTAAAGGTGCAATCAGATCAGTTGATCCGTAATGATCTTGACTACGTTAGAGTAAAGAGTTATCCTGGTGGAATCGCCCATGCTTTCCGAGTAAAGGAAGTTTTTCCAGTTTCGGTTTTGGACAAACCGACGGATTAGTCTCTTGTCCGGATATCCGTGGGCGAGGCCCCGAGTGTGAGACCCCTACCCACGCATGATGTGCTACTTCCGCTGCTAGTACCCCGAATCCGTTGATCGGTGGGGAACAGGGATCTCACAGTTGGTATCAGAGCCGCTTTTGAAAGCTAATAAAGATAATTAAATTCTTATCTGAAATTGGTAATAAGAATTCAGAAACAGCATTTTCATAATGTATTTTCATCCCGTAAGCTTCTTTAATGAAGAAATTTTAATCAAAGAAATTGTTTTTATAGATGGAAGTTCCACATTTATCTGGTATTCCCGACCTCACCCAGTCTCAAGATATGATTGCATTTGCCTTCGAGCATCTCATCTCTTCCGCTTCAACTCAAACAAGCCGAGTAAGACTTGCACGCCATTTCAAGGATTTATATTTTCCTACCCAAGTGGAGAGAATACAACATAAGTGGGTTGCAGGGCAATATGTCCACGCTCATTGCAACCGCCGTACAATGCTGTGGCAGAATCTCTCATTGACTATGATCCTGTTAAAGCTGAAAATGGTGCGTGGTGTCATTCTATATCATTCGACACCTCGAAATTTCAGACTTTCATGTCAAATTTATAGACTCCTTAGTCGATTTATCCCTAAGGAGAAAATAATAACTTCCTTCGCAGTTAGAGAACTTATGTAACAGGGCATGACTATGGCCCAGTACCGTCGTCTTATACGTCTCTCGAAGAGATTTTGAATTTTGGAGCCGAACCACTCTATGTAATTATTGCAACTTGTATATAAATATACAAATGTTTTTTTTACGGACGATCGGATAAAGAAAAATCTATTTATCAGACTTAAGTCATAGATCTCCAATAAGATCAACTGAGGAGCAAATTATGTCAAAAGTTTATCAAGACGCACAAAAAGGTTGTAATTGTTTGATATAATTCATACAAATTGTTAATTCAAATTGAAATTCGTAAATTAGTAATTGGGTCTTCAATTGGAAGTACCGCAATTGTATGGAACCCTGACTTGCTTGAGACCTAGACATGATGGTATTTACCTTATAGTTTCGAGTATCATGACTATCCGTATATACCGAGGGTATAACTGCAGCTCTTTACCGATAGTATATACGAGTAAATCTAAGACTTGAAATTATAAGCGTTAATGCTATCCAGATGATGATTTCGAATGTGGTTGATATGATTTTTAATTCTGTTTGAGAATTGATGAATTGAATTGGATTCTGATTGAAAAATGACGATTTTCGAAATTTAGTTGAAATGTAATAAGCTGAGCGAAACCACAATGAGGATGAATGGGACGAGTCCCAGTGATGATATTCATAACTGGAATGATGATAATGATTTCAGCAAATCACTATGAGATTAGTGGATTGTGCTGTCAGATTGCTACTGTTAACACTTGAGACGGTAGATTAAGTTAAGGGATGACAAATTGAGAACTTGCTTAACTAAAATTCCTGTGGAGGAATGTTCAGAAGGAAAATTTCCAGACTAATGGACCATTATCGTGTTAAAGATATGAATGATATGATCTGAATGAATTGTTATTTAATGATGAGTTCTATATAAGGGATAATTATCCCCGTATTCTGTTGGGTTGACCAGAATATAAGGAACCCCAGAATAAATTGGATCTTAAGAAAAAGAGTTGTCCTCTACCTTGCGAGATGAGGACATCTCGCACTTTTCAAGTGGGGTAGAATGTAAGATTCTCCCCCAGCCTTAGAGGTATACAGGAGTAAGAATCTCCCTTTCTGATCTTATAATTATTCTCTCTCTAAAATAAAAGAAAGATTCTGTTTAAAAAAGGAAGAACCTTTTTCCTGAATACTTCTCAAGAGTCCCACCTGTTTTAAGATTCAGAACAATGAGTTCAGAAGTGAGAATCGATGTTTTGGATATCAAGGTTTTGGTCTTCATTCGAGTACGGCCCAAAAGAAGTTCTTTATCTCTTGGGAAGAAGTTATCTCCCAGATATTGTGGACCAAAGAAAGTAGGTGATTTAGCTTACGAACTTCTTTTATCTCCTCATCTCAAAGTTTGAATGCCTTCTATAGAAAAATGTGCCAAACCCAAATCATGGAAAGACGGTAAAACTTCAGTGGCAAGTTACCGTTGGCTTCTAAGTTACGCTAGCTCCTTCCTTTATATAAGTCGTAACTTTTACTTGTCGTTCACAGTAATCTTACTTCCATCGATCTCCTTTCTTTCTTAATCTCCTTCATGGCTTGGCAACAAGAATTAGTTTTATCCATGATGATTTCTCACCTTCAAGACGCAAGGGAGTCTGTGAAGAAAGATTTTATAGAGCAGTATGAGCGCTCACTTTTCCCTCACTTGGGAACTTCTGTAGCGCAGACAAAATGGCGGACCTATCAAGACATAACTAGGGTAACACCCTGGGGTCAGCAGCACTTTCGTAACAATGTCCGCTTGGCCATGGTTATTGAAGCTTTGGGTTTGGGTCCCCGATACTACTGCGTCATGAGATCAAGGCATCCTGGGTTTTCTGAGCGGGTCTTCTTACTGGCGTGTTTTCTTCCTCATGAGAAGATATGCCTTTACCCCGTTTTTGGCTTGCCTCTCAGAGGTCCTTTTCTTACAACACCTCATACCACTGAGATAGGCGCAGCAATAACCCACAGAATCATTCCCATAGATGAGTTACCTTATACTTGTGCAGCTTGTGAGGACTGCTTTTGTGACCATATGATGGACGGGCTTATGGAAGTGTAAAGAGTTCCTCTATCTTTACTGTATAAGTTCCGAGAATGAATAAAGTTTAAATCTTGTTCGTATTTTGAATCTTGCTCTCTTTAAGACTTATCTTGGTGGTTAATCTTGATTAAAATTTTTCTCTAAGTCTCATATTCGTGCATCTTGCGAAATTATCCCAGTTTGCGAGATGAGGACATCTCGCATTTTTTTAAGTGGGGTAGAATGTAAGATTCCTCCCCCACCCCCTTTTTGATGTCTAGTATCTTTCCCTGTAATCAATCCCTCTTCAGAAATATAAAGACCTTGTTTCTATCTGTTTTAGCCTAGAGAGAGAAAAATATTCTAGAGAGAGAATATTCAGATTTTGAATATTTTTGGATAGAAAAATATCTCTTCTAATTCAGATGAGTTCCCCTGAAACAGAAATTCAAAAAGAATTTTCCAATGTGCAATTGGAATTAATTGAAAATAGCTATAAAGAACCTTAGCCTAAGGGTCTAGATTTTCAGAAATCTTTAGACTATGGTCCAATTAAGGTTCCTATGGACCAATAGCATCAATCCATGTGTAGGGAGGAGATAAATCCAACTTGTAAAAAGAAAATACCCAAAAATGAGTAAATGCTCACATGAGGTGAAGAGTTGAAAATGTACAAGGTTTATTAGTAAAAAAAACTATGAGCAATATTAAAAGTATGACATATGTAAGGAAGAGGAGTTCTTTAAAGGAGGTGCATATTTCACATAAGATGAAGAGTTGAAAATGTACAAGGTTTATTAGTAAAAAATTATGAGCAATATTAAAAGTATGACATATGTAAGGAAGAGGAGTTCTTTAAAGGAGGTGCATATTTCACATAAGATGAAGAGTTGAAAATGTACAAGGTTTATTAATAAAAAATTATGAGCAATATTAAAAGTATGACATATGTAAGGAAGGGGAGTTCTTTAAAGGAGGTGCATATTTCACATAAGATGAAGAGTTGAAAATGTACAAGGTTTATTAGTAAAAAACTATGAGCAATATTAAAAATATGACATATGTAAGGAAGGGGAGTTCTTTAAAGGAGGTGCATATTTCACATGCTTGAATGAGTTTTAAACTCATAAAAATTGAGATATTTCATCTCTCCTCTCTCCTCATTCAAGTCTAGTTCCAAAAAGTTAGCTTAACTGACCTAAAAATGGTCAAATATTGACCAAACTGATTTAGAAAATTCTAGAATCAGTTTGTTTGGTTAGGAGCTCAATTTTTCCTATAAATAGAAGCCTCCCCCTTGTTGAAAAATATATAGTGTTTATGCATCGTTACTCTACTCCACCTAAGCCAAGAACTGTGAATTCATTTAATAATTCACTAGTTTTTGGATCTTCCCTCTTTCTTCAATCCCCATTAGTGGCTCCATCAACATACTTAACCAATTGATTGGTTGGGGGCCTCTACCGTGAACAAAGAATCAAGCAAGTTGTAAGGTAATTAGTGAATATTGATCTTTCTATAATTTCTCAATGTTTCTCTCTTCTCAACCCCTCTCAAGCTTGAGAAGTTTAATTGGTATGGTTTTTTTTAAATGCTATTGAAGTTTGAATAGTAGTGAAGAGTTACATAATTTAATAAATGCTATTGAAGTTAATTTTTATTTATGTTTAAATTCTAATGGTTTTTATGTAATTTCTCTCTCTCACTCAAGAAATGGTCATACTCATGACCCATTCTCAATCCAAATGAAGCTTTTCATAAAGCTTTTCCTTAATCCAAGATTAAGCTATGCTTGAGGCCAAATTAATGGCTTTTTTCTATGCTTTTAGTTTATGCATATTGATGATTCAATCCATTATAGATTAATGATCCAATTAGAGATCATTTTAATTATTTCCTTAATGATAAGCTTTATCCCTTAGAAAAAATTGAGATTTATCAGTCATAGCAGCGGAGCTATGGCAAAATTTTTATAAAAATTATGCATAAAATAATTTCATTCAAAGCATAAAAAGAGGACTTCCTACCATATTCTAGGAATTATCATCCTAGATTAATTGAAAGAATTTCATTATAATCATGGGAAAATTGAATTTTAATATCATACATAAAGGATAATTTTTTTATATCAAAAGTGTTACTTTTATCATTTTTAATTTTCATGCATAGAAGTATGCATAAAGGAAAATTTTTTATATCAAAAGTGTTACTTTTATCATTTTTAATTTTCATGCATAGAAGTATGCATAAAGGATAATTTTTTTATCAAAAGTGTTACTTTTATCATATTGGATTTCATGCATAGAGGTATGCATAAAAGTTGAATATTTTATTATAAAAGTGTTACTTTTAGCATAATTGAATTTCATGCATAGAGGTATGCATAAAAGATATGGGAAGTGATAAGATATGATAAGATGCATGTGGATGTGGATATGGATGTGTATGTATGAATGTGGATATGGGATGTGGATGTATAAATGAGGATGTGAAAATGGAGATAAGCTTGTAGATGTGGATGTATGGATGTGAATGTGGATGTGGATGTGGATGTATGAATAGATGTATGAATGTGGATGTATGGATGTGAATGAGGATGTAGATGTGGATGCATGGATGTAAATGTGGATGTGGATGTATGGATGTATGCATGTAGATGTGGATGCATGAATGTGGATGTATGGATGTGAATGAGCATATAGATGTGGATGTATGGATGTGAATGTGCATGTAGATATGGATGTATAGATGTGAATGGGAATGTGGATGTGGATGTATGTATGTATGTGGATGTGGATGTATGAATGAAGACGTGATAATGAATGTATGCATGTGGATGTGGATATGGATGTGTATGTATGAATGCGGATATGGATGTGGATATGGATGTGTATGTATGAATGTGGATATGGGATGTGGATGTATAAATGAGGATGTGAAAATGGAGATAAGCATGTAGATGTGGATGTATGGATGTGAATGTGGAATGATAAGCTTTATCCCTTAGAAAAAATTAAGATTTATCAGTCATAGCAGCGGAGCTATGGCAAAATTTTTATAAAAATTATGCATAAAATAATTTCATTCAAAGCATAAAAAGAGGATTTCCTACCATATTCTAGGAATTATCATCCTAGATTAATTGAAAGAATTTCATTATAATCATGGAGAAATTAAATTTTAATATCATGCATAAAGGATAAATTTTTTATATCAAAAGTGTTACTTTTATCATATTGGATTTCATGCATAGAGGTATACATAAAAGTTGAATATTTTATTATAAAAGTGTTACTTTTAGCATAATTGAATTTCATGCATAGAGGTATGCATAAAAGATATGGGAAGTGATAAAATATGATAAGATGCATGTGGATGTGGATATGGATGTGTATGTATGAATGTGGATATGGGATGTGGATGTATAAATGAGGATGTGAAAATGGAGATAAGCTTGTAGATGTGGATGTATGGATGTGAATGTGGATGTGGATGTGGATGTATGAATGTGGATGTATGGATGTGAATGTGGATGTGGATGTGGATGTATGGATGTATGAATGTGGATGTATGGATGTGAATGAGGATGTAGATGTGGATGCATGTATGTAAATGTGGATGTGTATGTATGGATGTATGCATGTAGATGTGGATGCATGAATGTGGATGTATGGATGTGAATGAGCATATAGATGTGGATGTATGGATGTGAATGTGCATGTAGATATGGATGTATATATGTGAATGGGAATGTGGATGTGGATATATGTATGCATGTGGATGTGGATATGGATGCGTATGTATGAATGTGGATATGGGATGTGGATGTATAAATGAGGATGTGAAAATGGAGTTAAGCATGTAGATGTGGATGCATGGATGTAAATGTGGATGTGTATGTATAGATGTATGCATGTAGATGTGGATGCATGAATGTGGATGTATGGATGTGAATGAGCATATAGATGTGGATGTATGGATGTGAATGTGCATGTAGATATGGATGTATATATGTGAATGGGAATGTGGATGTGGATATATGTATGCATGTGGATGTGGATATGGATGCGTATGTATGAATGTGGATATGGCATGTGGATGTATAAATGAGGATGTGAAAATGGAGTTAAGCATGTAGATGTGGATGCATGGATGTAAATGTGGATGTGTATGTATAGATGTATGCATGTAGATGTGGATGCATGAATGTGGATGTATGGATGTGAATGAGTATATAGATGTGGATGTATGGATGTGAATGTGCATGTAGATATGGATGTATATATGTATGCATAGATGTGTGCATGAATGTGGATGTATGGATGTGAATGTGCATATAGATGTGGATGTATGGATGTGAATGTGCATGTAGATATGGATGTATATATGTGAATGGGAATGTGGATGTGGATATATGTATGCATGTGGATGTGGATATGGATGCGTATGTATGAATGTGGATGTATAAATGAGGATGTGAAAATGGAGTTAAGCATGTAGATGTGGATGCATGGATGTAAATGTGGATGTGGATGTATGGATGTATGCATGTAGATGTGGATGCATGAATGTGGATGTATGGATGTGAATGAGCATATAGATGTGGATGTATGGATGTGAATGTGCATGTAGATATGGATGTATATATGTGAATGGGAATGTGGATGTGGATATATGTATGCATGTGGATGTGGATATGGATGCGTATGTATGAATGTGGATATGGGATGTGGATGTATAAATGAGGATATGAAAATGGAGATAAGCATGTAGATGTGGATGCATGAATGTGGATGTATGGATGAAATGTGCATGTAGATATGGATGTATAGATGTGAATGGGAATGTGGATGTGGATGTGGATGTATGTATGTATGTATGTGGATGTGGATGTATGAATGAGGACGTGATAATGAATGTATGCATGTGGATGTGGATATGGATGTGTATGTATGAATGCGGATATGGATGTGGATATGGATGTGTATGTATGAATGTGGATATGGGATGTGGATGTATAAATGAGGATGTGAAAATGGAGTTAAGCATGTAGATGTGGATGTATGGATGTGAATGTGGATGTGGATGTGGATGTATGGATGTGGATATGGATGTGAATATATGATATGCGATGTGAAGGAATATGAAGTGAAGAGATGGAAAATGATATGATTGGATGAGTACACATATAAATGAAATGTGGAATAAGTAATGTGGATTGTATGAGGGATAATGTGGAAAAATGAGAGTTAATATAGAAATTGTATTTGTAAACTGTTTGTAAATGGCTGTTTTATGTCAAGAATGCTGGGAAAGCATTTTGACCGTCTTGTGATTAAGGTCGTGGAGACCTAACTGATAAAGTTGCAACTGCTGACGGAGAGTCAATGGAGGACGTCTCGCGTAGCAAGGTCGGCCGAGGTCTTGACCAGCCTCGGTTCGATTAAAATGGTGAGCTTCCGGTACGGTGGATGAGGGACCAAGGAAGCGGCCTATGAGTGAAGCGCTAGGTCACCTGCGAAGGATCCTAGAGGGTGCTGACCATACGGTGCTCGGGCTCTGGGTCGCCCAGGATACCCACTCGTGCGTCGAGGAAGATATTGGAACAAGGAGTAAGAGTTGTTTTGTGAAACCGGGCATGGATCTGGTTGACTGACCTTGCTGGTCCTCAACGGATGAGTCCATGGCTCTTTTATATGGATCTGTTGGTTGATCTTGCTGATCTTCAACGAGAGTCCATCTTGATAAGTGATTATATTGCCGAGTATTATGGGCTAGGAACTATGGAAACGGCCTCTGTGTGGACAGGTGGTGAGCGTTCTAGTTGCCAATGATGCCATAGATACTCTGATGAAGGAATGATGGGAAATTATGAATCAACTGGATAAATTGGGAGATTATGATCAGTGGTACTATGGTTTCATTAAAGGATTGTTTTAAAGTTAGCCGATGCTAAGAAAAGGGCAATTTTCATATTGGGTGTGTAAGTGGTGTGGCTAGTTTTATGTTTGCATGAAATTCCGGCTAGGGGGCCTTGGAACTCTTTTCCTTGGTACCCAGGACAAAACCTAACCAAATTCCAAATTGGATCCCATCACTACAGTGGTTGGGCGGTTGGCTAACCCATGGGATCGGATGGGGTTAGGCTGGACTGATGGATCCATAAATCGAGACTCAACTTTGTTTTTACGATAGATAAAGTAAATCCCGGATAGAAATTGTTCTATGGATAGGAATCAACGGCTGTGCCTCTTGATGGGGAAAAAAGCGTTGATCCCAATGATCCAAGTGCAAGTTTCTACCTTGATTTGACCAAGTACCGTTAAAGGTGCAATCAGATCAGTTGATCCGTAATGATCTTGACTACGTTAGAGTAAAGAGTTATCCTGGTGGAATCGCCCATGCTTTCCGGGTAAAGGAAGTTTTTTCGGTTTCGGTTTTGGACAAACCGACGGATTAGTCTCTTGTCCGGATATCCGTGGGCGAGGCCCCGAATGTGGGACCCCTGTCCCGTGCGAGAAGTGCTACTTCCGCTGCTAGTACCCGAATCCGTTGCTCGGTGGGAACAGGGGGATCTCACAGTTGGTATCAGAGCATTTGGTTAATAAAGATCAATTGAGAAGACAAATAGGTCAGAAATTTATCAAGAAACACAAAAAGGTTGTAATTGTGTGATATAATTCATACAATTTGATATTCAAATTGAAATTCGTAATTTGGTAATTGGGTCTTCAGATGGAAGTACCGCAATTATATAGAATCCTTGACTTGCTTGAGGCCTAGACATGATGGTATTTACCTTATAATTCCAAGGGCCGTGACTATCCGTATATACCGAGAGTATAACTGCAGCTCTTTACTGACAGTATATACGAGTAAATCTAAGACTTGAAATTATAAGCGTTAATGCTATCCAGATGATGAATTTGAATGTGGTTGATATGATTTTTAATTCTGTTTGGGAACTGATGAATTGATTGGGATTCTGATTGAAAAATGATGATTTTTGAAATTTAGTTGAAATATAATAACTTGAGCAAAACCGCAATGAGGATGAATGGGACGAGTCCCTGTAATGATAAATGATGATAATGATTTCAACAAATCACTATGAGATTAGTGGATTGTGCTGTCAAAGTACTACTGTTAACACTTGACTCGGTATATCAAGTTAAGGGATGACAAATTGAAAACTTGCTTGACTGAAATTCCCGTGGAGGAATGTTCAGAAAGAAAAAATTTCGATCTGATGGACCATTATCGTGTTAAAGATATGAATGATATGATCTGAAATGAATTTATTTAATGATGAGTTCTATATAAGGGATATTTATCCCCGTATTCTGTTGGGTTGACCAGAATATAAGGAACCCTAGAATAAATTGGATCTTAAGAAAAAGAGTTGTCCTCTACTTGGCGAGATGAGGACATCTCACACTTTTTTAAGTGGGGTAGAATGTAAGATTTCTCCCCAGCCTTCGAGGCATACAGGAGTAAGAATCTCCCTTTTTGATCTTATAATTAGTCCCTCTCTAAAATAAAAGAAAGATTCTGTTTAAAAAAAAAAGGAAGACCCTTTCCCTAGAATGCTTCTCAGGAGTCACGCTGTTTAAGGATTCAGAACAATGAGTTCAGAAGTGAAAATCGGTGTTTTGGATACCAAGGTTTTGGTTTTCATTTGAGTACGGCCCAAAAGAAGTTCTTTATCTCTTGGGGAGTATAAGAACTTATCCCCCAGATATTGTGAGCCTTATATCTGAATTCAATGAAAGTAGGTGACTTAGCCTACAAGCTTCTTTTATCTCCTCATCTCAAAGTTCTTAATGCCTTCTATAGAAAATTGTGCCAAACCCAAATCATGGAAAGACGGTAAAACTTCAGTGGCAAGCTACCGTTGGCTTCTAAGTTACACTAGCTCCTTCCTTTATATAAGTCGTAACTTTTACTTGTCGCTCACAGTAATCTTACTCCCATCGATCTCCTTTCTTCCTAATCTCCTTCATGGCTTGGCAACAAGAATTAGTTTTATCCATAATGATTCCTCACCTTCAAGACGCAAGTGAGTCTGTGAAGAAGGATTTTATAGAACAGTATGAGCGCTCACTTTTCCCTCACTTGGGAACTTCTGTAGCGCAGACCAAATGGCGGACCTATCAAGACATAACTAGGGTAACACCCTGGGGTCAGCAGCACTTCCGTAACAATGTCCGCTTGGCCATGGTTATTGAAGCTTTGGGTTTGGGTCCCCGATACTCATGCGTCATGAGATCAAGACATCCTGGGTTTTCTGAGCGGGTCTTCTTACTGGCGTGTTTTCTTCCTCATGAGAAGATATGCCTTTACCCCGTTTTTGGCTTGCCTCTCAGAGGTCCTTTTGTTAGAACACCTCATACCACTGAGATAGGCGCAGCAATAACCCACAGAATCATTCCCATAGATGAGTTACCTTATACTTGTGCAGCTTGTGAGGACTGCTTTTGTGACCATATGATGGACGGGCTTATGGAAGTGTAAAGAGTTCCTCTATCTTTACTGTATAAGTTCCGAGAATGAATAAAGTTTAAATCTTGTTCGTATTTTGAATCTTGCTCTCTTTAAGACTTATCTTGGTGGTTAATCTTGATTAAAATTTTTCTCTAAGTCTCATAATTCGTGCATCTTGTGAAATTATCCCAGTTTGCGAGATGAGGACATCTCGCGTTTTCTAAGTGGGGTAGAATGTAAGATTCCTCCCCCAAACCCCCTTTTGATGTCTAGTATCTTCTTCTATAATCAATCCCTCTTCAGAAATATAAAAGACTTGTTTCTAACTGTTTTAACCTAGAGAGAGAAAATATTCTAGAGAGAGAATATTCAGATTTTGAATATTTTTGATTAGAAAATTATCTCATCTTATTAAAATAAGTTCCCCTGAAACAAAAATTCAAAAAGAACTTTCCAATGTGCAATTGGAATTAATTGGAAATGTGTATAAAGGACCTTAGTCTAAGGGTCTAGATTTTCAGAAATTTTTGGATTATGGTCCAATTAAGGTTCCTATGGGCCAATAGCATCAATCCATGTGTAGGGAGGAGATAAATCCAATTTGTAAAAGAAGATACCCAAAAATGAGTAAATGCTCACATAAGATGAAGAGTTGAAAATGTACAAGGTTTATTAGTAAAAAAATTATGAGCAATATTAAAAGTATGACATATGTAAGGAAGGGGAGTTCTTTAAAGGAGGTGCATATTTCACATAAGATGAAGAGTTGAAAATGTACAAGGTTTATTAGTAAAAGATTATGAGCAATATTAAAAGTATGACATATGTAAGGAAGGGGAGTTCTTTAAAGGAGGTGCATATTTCACATAAGATGAAGAGTTGAAAATGTATAAGGTTTATTAGTAAAAAATTATGAGCAATATTAAAAGTATGACATATGTAAGGAAGGGGAGTTCTTTAAAGGAGGTGCATATTTCACATAAGATGAAGAGTTGAAAATGTACAAGGTTTATTAGTAAAAAATTATGAGCAATATTAAAAGTATGACATATGTAAGGAAGGGGAGTTCTTTAAAGGAGGTGCATATTTCACATAAGATGAAGAGTTGAAAATGTACAAGGTTTATTAGTAAAAAACTATGAGCAATATTAAAAATATGACATATGTAAGGAAGGGGAGTTCTTTAAAGGAGGTGCATATTTCACATGCTTGAATGAGTTTTAAACTCATAAAAATTGAGATATTTCATCTCTCCTCTCTCCTCATTCAAGTCTAGTTCCAAAAAGTTAGCTTAACTGACCTAAAAATGGTCAAATATTGACCAAACTGATTTAGAAAATTCTAGAATCAGTTTGTTTGGTTAGGAGCTCAATTTTTCCTATAAATAGAAGCCTCACCCTTGTTGAAAAATATATAGTGTTTATGCATCGTTACTCTACTCCACCTAAGCCAAGAACTGTGAATTCATTTAATAATTCACTAGTTTTTGGAGCTTCCCTCTTTCTTCAATCCCCATTAGTGGCTCCATCAACATACTTAACCAATTGATTGGTTGGGGGCCTCTACCGTGAACAAAGAATCAAGCAAGCTGTAAGGTAATTAGTGAATATTGATCTTTCTATAATTTCTCAATGTTTCTCTCTTCTCAACCCCTCTCAAGCTTGAGAAGTTTAATTGGTATGGTTTTTTTTTTAAATGCTATTGAAGTTTGAATAGTAGTGAAGAGTTACATAATTTAATAAATGCTATTGAAGTTAATTTTCATTTATGTTTAAATTCTAATGATTCTTATGTAAATTCTCTCTCTCACTCAAGAAATGGTTATACTCATGACCCGTTCTCAATCCAAATCAAGCTTTCATAAAGCTTTTCCTTAACCCAAGATTAAGCTATGCTTGAGGCCAAATTAATGGCTTTTTTCTATGCTTTTAGTTTATGTATATTGATGATTCAATCCATTATAGATTAATAATCCAATTAGAGATCATTTTAATTATTTCCTTAATGATAAGTATTATCCCTTAGAAAAATTGAGATTTATCAGTCATAGCAGCGGAGCTATGGCAAAATTTTATAAAAATTATGCATAAAATAATCTCATTCAAAGCATAAAAAGAGGACTTCCTACCATATTCTAGGAATTATCATCCTAGATTAATTGAAAGAATTTCATTACAATCATGGAGAAATTGAATTTTAATATTATGCATAAAGGATAAGTTTTTATATCAAAAGTGTTATTTTTACCATTTTTATTTCATGCATAGAAGTATGCATAATGGATAAATTTTTATATCAAAAGTGTTATTTTTACCATTTTTATTTCATGCATAGAAGTATGCATAAAGGAAAAAATTTTATATCAAAAGTGTTACTTTTATTATTTTTAATTTTCATGCATAAAAGTATGCATAAAAGAAAATTTTTATATCAAAAGTGTTACTTTTATCATTTTTAATTTTCATGCATAGAAGTATGCATAAAGGAAAATTTTAATATCAAAAGTGTTACTTTTATCATTTTTAAATTTCATGCATAGAAGTATGCATAAAGGAAAAATTTTTATATCAAAAGTGTTACTTTTATCATATTGGATTTCATGCATATAGGTATGCATAAAAGATATTCTTTTTATACTAAAAGTATGATTTTTCTCATAAATGGATTTTATGCTTAACTTAGATGCATAAGAGAAATTCTTTTATTCTAAAAGTATAATTCCCTACCAAATTGAAATCATGCATAAGAAGATGCATAAAAGATTGATTTTAATTTCGAAAGTGTTAGTCTCCTTAAATGGAATTTATGTATAAATAAAAGTGTAGAGAAATCTTATATCAAATAAAAGAATTCTCTTTTTAAAAAAAAAAAAGATATGAAATGTGATAAGATGTGATAAGAGGTGTATGAGATGTGATAAGAATTGATAAGATGCGTATGGAAAGTGATAGGATGTGATAAGAGGTGTGATAAGAGGTGATAAGATGCTTATGAAATAAGTTAGGATGTGATAAGATGAATTAAGATGTGTATGGGGGGATGAGGTAAGAAGTGTATGTGATAGGATAAGATGTATATGGGTTGTGATAGGGCGAGAATGGATGTGATGTAAAAGATTAGATGTGAAGGTATATGGGGTTATATAAATGGGAATGTGAAAATGGATGTATGTATGTGGATGTGTGGATATGGAGATGGGAGTGTGGATGTATGAACATGAAAATGGATATATGCATGAAGATGTATATGCATAGATGTAAATGTGGATGTAGATGTGGATGTATAGATGTGAATGGATGTGGATGTATAGATGTGAATGGAAATGTGGATGTGGATGTATGTGAATGTGGATGTAGATGTGGATGTATAGATGTGAATGTGGAATGTGGATGTGGATGTATGTATGTATGTGGATGTAGATGTGGATGTATAGATGTGAATGAGAATGGGGATGTGGATGTATGTGAATGTGAATGTAGATGTGGATGTATGTGAATGTGAATGTAGATGTGAATGTGGAATGTGGATGTATAGATGTGGATGTATGTATGTATGTGGAAGTAGATGTGAATGTATAGATGTGAATGGGAATGGGGATGTGGATGTATGTGAATGTGAATGTAGATGTGGATGTATGTGAATGTGAATGTAGATGTGAATGTGGAATGTGGATGTATGTATGTATGTGGATGTAGATGTGGATGTATAGATGTGAATGGGAATGGGGATGTGGATGTATGTGAATGTGAATGTAGATGTGGATGTATGTGAATGTGAATGTAGATGTGGATGTGGAATGTGGATGTATAGATGTGGATGTATGGGAATGTGGATGTGGATGTATGTGAATGTGAATGTAGATGTGGATGTATAGATGTGAATGTGGAATGTGGATGTGGATGTATGTATGTATGTGGATGTATGGATGTGTATGTATGAATGTGGATATGGGATGTGGATGTATAAATGAGGATGTGAAAATGGAGGTAAGCATGTAGATGTGGATGCATGGATGTGAATGTGGATGTGGATGTGGATGTGGATATGGATGTGTATGTATGAATGTGGATATGGGATGTGGATGTATAAATGAGGATGTGAAAATGGAGATAAGCATGTAGATGTGGATGTATGGATGTGAATGTGGATGTGGATGTGGATGTATGGATGTGGATATGGATGTGAATATATGATATGTGATGTGAAGGAATCTGAAGTGAAGAGATGGAAAAAGGAGGTGATTGGATGAGTACACATATACATGGAATGTGGAATAAGTAATGTGGATTAATGAGGGACAATGTGGAAAAATGAGAGTTAATATAGAAACTGTATTTGTAAACTGTTTGTAAATGCTGTTTGCAAATGGCTGTTTTATGTCAAGAATGCTGGGGAAGCATTTTGACCGTCTTGTGATTAAGGTCGTGGAGACCGAACTGATAAAGTTGCAACTGCTGACGGAGAGTCAATGGAGGACGTCTCGCGTAGCAAGGTCGACCGAGGTCTTGACCAGCCTCGGTTCGATTAAAATGGTGAGCTTCCGGTACGGTGGATGAGGGACCAAGGAAGCGGCCTATGAGTGAAGCACTAGGTCACCTGCGAAGGATCCTAGAGGGTGCTGACCATACGGTGCTCGGGCTCTGGGTCGCCTAGGATACCCACGCGTACGTCGAGGAAGATATTGGAACAAGGAGGAAGATTTGTTTTGTGAAACCGAGCATGGATCTGGTTGCTTGACCTTGCTGGTCTTCAATGGATGAGTCCGTGGCTCTTTATATGGATCTATTGGTTGATCTTGCTGATCTTCAACGAGAGTCCATCTTGATTTTTATAAGTGATTATCTTGTCGAGTATTATGGGCTAGGAACTATTGAAAAGGCCCCTGTGTGGACAGGTGGTGAGCGTTCTAGTTGCCAATGATGCCATAGATACTCTGATGAAGGAATGATGGAAAATTTGAGAATCAATCGGATAATTTGGAAGACTGTGATCAGTGGTACTATGGTTTCATTAAAGGATTGTTTTAAAGTTAGCTGATGCTAAGAAAAAGGCAATTTCATATTGGGTGTGTAAGTGGTGTGCCTAATTTTATGTTTGCATGAACTTCCGGCTAGGGGGCCTTGGAACTCTTTTCCTTGGTACCCGGGACAAAACCTAACCAAATTCCAAATTGGATCCCATCACTACAGTGGTTGGGCGGTTGGCTAACCCATGGGATCGGATGGGGTTAGGCTGGACTGATGGATCCGTAAACCGAGACTCAATTTCTGTTATTACGATAGATGAAGTAAGTCCCGGATAGTAATTGTTCTATGGATAGGAATCAACGGCTGTGCCTCTTGATGGGGAAAAAAGCGTTGATCCCAATGATCCAAGTGCAAGTTTCTTCCTTGATCCGACCGAGTATCTTTATAGGTGCAGTTGGATCAGCGTGATCAGTAATGAACTGTGAGATCCCTGTTCCCCACCGATCAACGGATTCGGGGTACTAGCAGCGGAAGTAGCACATCATGCGTGGGTAGGGGTCTCACACTCGGGGCCTCGCCCACGGATATCCGGACAAGAGACTAATCCGTCGGTTTGTCCAAAACCGAAACTGGAAAAACTTCCTTTACTCGGAAAGCATGGGCGATTCCACCAGGATAACTCTTTACTCTAACGTAGTCAAGATCATTACAGATCAACTGATCTGATTGCACCTTTAACGGTACTTGGTCAAATCAAGGTAGAAACTTGCACTTGGATCATTGGGATCAACGCTTTTTTCCCCATCAAGAGGCACAGCCGTTGATTCCTATCCATAGAACAATTTCTATCCGGGATTTACTTTATCTATCGTAAAAACAAAGTTGAGTCTCGATTTATGGATCCATCAGTCCAGCCTAACCCCATCCGATCCCATGGGTTAGCCAACCGCCCAACCACTGTAGTGATGGGATCCAATTTGGAATTTGGTTAGGTTTTGTCCTGGGTACCAAGGAAAAGAGTTCCAAGGCCCCCTAGCCGGAATTTCATGCAAACATAAAACTAGCCACACCACTTACACACCCAATATGAAAATTGCCTTTTTCTTAGCATCAGCTAACTTTAAAACAATCCTTTAATGAAACCATAGTACCACTGATCATAATCTCCCAATTTATCCAGTTGATTCATAATTTCCCATCATTCCTTCATCAGAGTATCTATGGCATCATTGGCAACTAGAACGCTCACCACCTGTCCACACAGAGGCCGTTTCCATAGTTCCTAGCCCATAATACTCGGCAATATAATCACTTATCAAGATGGACTCTCGTTGAAGATCAGCAAGATCAACCAACAGATCCATATAAAAGAGCCATGGACTCATCCGTTGAGGACCAGCAAGGTCAGTCAACCAGATCCATGCCCGGTTTCACAAAACAACTCTTACTCCTTGTTCCAATATCTTCCTCGACGCACGAGTGGGTATCCTGGGCGACCCAGAGCCCGAGCACCGTATGGTCAGCACCCTCTAGGATCCTTCGCAGGTGACCTAGCGCTTCACTCATAGGCCGCTTCCTTGGTCCCTCATCCACCGTACCGGAAGCTCACCATTTTAATCGAACCGAGGCTGGTCAAGACCTCGGCCGACCTTGCTACGCGAGACGTCCTCCATTGACTCTCCGTCAGCAGTTGCAACTTTATCAGTTAGGTCTCCACGACCTTAATCACAAGACGGTCAAAATGCTTTCCCAGCATTCTTGACATAAAACAGCCATTTACAAACAGTTTACAAATACAATTTCTATATTAACTCTCATTTTTCCACATTATCCCTCATACAATCCACATTACTTATTCCACATTTCATTTATATGTGTACTCATCCAATCATATCATTTTCCATCTCTTCACTTCATATTCCTTCACATCACATATCATATATTCACATCCATATCCACATCCATACATCCACATCCACATCCACATTCACATCCATACATCCACATCTACATGCTTAACTCCATTTTCACATCCTCATTTATACATCCACATCCCATATCCACATTCATACATACACATCCATATCCACATCCATATCCGCATTCATACATACACATCCATATCCACATCCACATGCATACATTCATTATCACGTCCTCATTCATACATCCACATCCACATACATACATACATACATCCACATCCACATCCACATTCCCATTCACATCTATACATCCATATCTACATGCACATTTCATCCATACATCCACATTCATGCATCCACATCTACATGCTTATCTCCATTTTCATATCCTCATTTATACATCCACATCCCATATCCACATTCATACATACGCATCCATATCCACATCCACATGCATACATATATCCACATCCACATTCCCATTCACATATATACATCCATATCTACATGCACATTCACATCCATACATCCACATCTATATGCTCATTCACATCCATACATCCACATTCATGCATCCACATCTACATGCATACATCCATACATCCACATCCACATTTACATCCATGCATCCACATCTACATGCTTAACTCCATTTTCACATCCTCATTTATACATCCACATTCATACATACGCATCCATATCCACATCCACATGCATACATATATCCACATCCACATTCCCATTCACATATATACATCCATATCTACATGCACATTCACATCCATACATCCACATCTATATGCACATTCACATCCATACATCCACATTCATGCACACATCTATGCATACATATATACATCCATATCTACATGCACATTCACATCCATACATCCACATCTATATGCTCATTCACATCCATACATCCACATTCATGCATCCACATCTACATGCATACATCTATACATACACATCCACATTTACATCCATGCATCCACATCTACATGCTTAACTCCATTTTCACATCCTCATTTATACATCCACATGCCATATCCACATTCATACATACGCATCCATATCCACATCCACATGCATACATATATCCACATCCACATTTCCATTCACATATATACATCCATATCTACATGCACATTCACATCCATACATCCACATCTATATGCTCATTCACATCCATACATCCACATTCATGCATCCACATCTACATGCATACATCTATACATACACATCCACATTTACATCCATGCATCCACATCTACATGCTTAACTCCATTTTCACATCCTCATTTATACATCCACATCCCATATCCACATTCATACATACGCATCCATATCCACATCCACATGCATACATATATCCACATCCACATTCCCATTCACATATATACATCCATATCTACATGCACATTCACATCCATACATCCACATCTATATGCTCATTCACATCCATACATCCACATTCATGCATCCACATCTACATGCATACATCCATACATACACATCCACATTTACATACATGCATCCACATCTACATCCTCATTCACATCCATACATCCACATTCATACATCCATACATCCACATCCACATCCACATTCACATCCATACATCCACATTCATACATCCACATCCACATCCACATTCACATCCATACATCCACATCTACAAGCTTATCTCCATTTTCACATCCTCATTTATACATCCACATCCCATATCCACATTCATACATACACATCCATATCCACATCCACATGCATCTTATCATATTTTATCACTTCCCATATCTTTTATGCATACCTCTATGCATGAAATTCAATTATGCTAAAAGTAACACTTTTATAATAAAATATTCAACTTTTATGCATACCTCTATGCATGAAATCCAATATGATAAAAGTAACACTTTTGATATAAAAAAATTATCCTTTATGCATACTTCTATGCATGAAAATTAAAAAAGATAAAAGTAACACTTTTGATATAAAAAAAAATATCCTTTATGCATGATATTAAAATTTAATTTCTCCATGATTATAATGAAATTCTTTCAATTAATCTAGGATGATAATTCCTAGAATATGGTAGGAAATCCTCTTTTTATGCTTTGAATGAAATTATTTTATGCATAATTTTTATAAAAATTTTGCCATAGCTCCGCTGCTATGACTGATAAATCTCAATTTTTTCTAAGGGATAAAGCTTATCATTAAGGAAATAATTAAAATGATCTCTAATTGGATCATTAATCTATAATGGATTGAATCATCAATATGCATAAACTAAAAGCATAGAAAAAAGCCATTAATTTGGCCTCAAGCATAGCTTAATCTTGGATTAAGGAAAAGCTTTATGAAAAGCTTCATTTGGATTGAGAATGGGTCATGAGTATGACCATTTCTTGAGTGAGAGAGAGAAATTACATAAAAACCATTAGAATTTAAGCATAAATAAAAATTAACTTCAATAGCATTTATTAAATTATGTAACTCTTCACTACTATTCAAACTTCAATAGCATTTAAAAAAAACCATACCAATTAAACTTCTCAAGCTTGAGAGGGGTTGAGAAGAGAGAAACATTGAGAAATTATAGAAAGATGAATATTCACTAATTACCTTACAACTTGCTTGATTCTTTGTTCACGGTAGAGGCCCCCAACCAATCAATTGGTTAAGTATGTTGATGGAGCCACTAATGGGGATTGAAGAAAGAGGGAAGCTCCAAAAACTAGTGAATTATTAAATGAATTCACAGTTCTTGGCTTAGGTGGAGTAGAGTAACGATGCATAAACACTATATATTTTTCAACAAGGGGGAGGCTTCTATTTATAGGAAAAATTGAGCTCCTAACCAAACAAACTGATTCTAGAATTTTCTAAATCAGTTTGGTCAATATTTGACCATTTTTAGGTCAGTTAAGCTAACTTTTTGGAACTAGACTTGAATGAGGAGAGAGGAGAGATGAAATATCTCAATTTTTATGAGTTTAAAACTCATTCAAGCATGTGAAATATGCACCTCCTTTAAAGAACTCCCCTTCCTTACATATGTGTCATAATGGAATCATTTTAATATTGCTCATAGTTTTTTTACTAATAAACCCTGTACATTTTCAACTCTTCATCTTATGTGAAATATGCACCTCCTTTAAAGAACTCCCCTTCCTTACATATGTGTCATAATGGAATCATTTTAATATTGCTCATAGTTTTTTACTAATAAACCTTGTACATTTTCAACTCTTCATCTTATGTGAGCATTTAAGGGACTCCCCTTCCTTACATATGTGTCATAATAAAATCATTATACCCAAAATATCTCATATTTTTAATATTGCACATAGTTTTTTTACTAATAAACCTTGTACATTTTCAACTCTTCACCTCATGTGAGCATTTACTCATTTTTGGGTATTTTCTTTTTTACAAGTTGGATTTATCTCCTCCCTACACATGGATTGATGCTATTGGTCCATAGGAACCTTAATTGGACCATAGTCTAAAGATTTCTGAAAATCTAGACCCTTAGGCTAAGGTTCTTTATACCTATTTTCAATTAATTCCAATTGCACATTGGAAAATTCTTTTTGAATTTCTGTTTCAAGGGAACTCATCTGAATTAGAAGAGATATTTTTCTATCCAAAAATATTCAAAATCTGAATATTCTCTCTCTAGAATATTTTTCTCTCTCTAGGCTAAAACAGATAGAAACAAGGTCTTTATATTTCTGAAGAGGGATTGATTACAGGGAAAGATACTAGACATCAAAAAGGGGGTGGGGGAGGAATCTTACATTCTACCCTACTTAAAAAATGCGAGATGTCCTCATCTCGCAAACTGGGATAATTTCGCAAGATGCACGAATATGAGACTTAGAGAAAAATTTTAATCAAGATTAACCACCAAGAAACGTCTTAAAGAGAGCAAGATTCAAAATAAGAACAAGATTTAAACTTTATTCATTCTCGGAACTTATACAGTAAAGATAGAAGAACTCTTTACACTTCCATAAGCCCGTCCATCATATGATCACAAAAGCAGTCCTCACAAGCTGCACAAGTATAAGGTAACTCATCTATGGGAATAATTCTGTTGGTTATTGCTGCACCTATCTCAGTGGTATGAGGTGATCTAACAAAAGGACCTCTGAGAGGCAAGCCAAAAACGGGATAAAGGCATATCTTCTCATGAGGAAGAAAACATGCCAGTAAGAAGACCCGCTCAGAAAACCCAAGATGTCTTGATCTCATGACGCAGTAGTATCGGGGACCCAAACCCAAAGCTTCAATAACCATAGCCAAGCGGACATTGTTACGAAAGTGCTACTGACCCCAGGGTGTTACCCTAGTTATGTTTTGATAGGTCCGCCATTTGGTTTGCGCTACAGAAGTTCCCAAGTGAGGGAAAAGTGAGCGCTCATACTGCTCTATAAAATCCTTCTTCACAGATTCACTTGCGTCTTGAAGGTGAGGAATCATTATGGATAAAACTAGTTCTTGTTGCCAAGCCATGAAGGAGATTAAGAAAGAAAGGAGATCGATGGAAGTAAGATTACTGTGAGCGACAAGTAAAAGTTACGACTTATATAAAGGAAGGAGCTAGCGTAACTTAGAAGCCAACGGTAACTTGCCACTGAAGTTTTACCGTCTTTCCATGATTTGGGTTTGACACATTTTTCTATAGAAGGCATTAAGAATTTTGAGATGAAGAGATAAAAGAAGCTTGTAGGCTGTCACCTACTTTCATTGAATTCAGATATAAGGCTCACAATATCTGGGGGATAACTTCATATACTCCCCAAGAGATAAAGAACTTCTTTTGGGCCGTACTCGAATGAAGACCAAAACCTTGATATCCAAAACATCGATTCTCACTTCTGAACTCATTGTTCTGAATCCTTAAAACAGGTGGGACTCTTGAGAAGTATTCTAGGAAAAGGGTCTTCCTTTGTTAAACAGAACTTTCTTTTATTTTAGAGAGGGAATAATTATAAGATCAGAAAGGGAGATTCTTACTCCTGTATACCTCGAAGGCTGGGGAGGAATCTTACATTCTACCCCACTTAAAAAGTGCGAGATGTCCTCATCTCGCAAGGTAGAGAACAACTCTTTTTCTTAACATCCAATTTTATTTTGGGGTTCCTTATATTCTGGTCAACCTAACAAAACACTGGGATAAATATCCCTTATATAGAACTCATCATTAATATTCAGATCATATCATTCATATCTTTAACATGATAATGGTCCATTAGACCGAAAAATTTCCTTCTGAACATTCCTCCACGGGAATTTCAGTCAAGCAAGTTCTCAATTTGTCATCCCTTAACTTGATCTACTGATCAAGTGTTAACAGTAACAATTTGACAGCACAACCCACTAATCTCATAGTGATTTGCTGAATTCATTATCATCATTCCAGTTATGAATATCATCACTGGGACTCGTCCCATTCATCCTCATTGTGGTTTTGTTCATATTTTTATATTTCAACTAATTTCAGAAATCATCATTTTTCAATCAGAATTTTCAATCAGAATCCAATTCAATTCATCAATTCTCAAACAGAATTAAAAATCATATCAACCACATTCGAATTCATCATCTGGATAGCATTAACGCTTATAATTTCAAGTCTTAGATTTACTCGTATATACTGTCAGTAAAGAGCTGCAGTATACTCTCGGTATATACGGGTAGTCGTGGCTCTTGGAATTATAAGGTAAATACCATCATGTCTAGGCCTCAAGCAAGTCAGGGATTCTATATAATTGCGGTACTTCCATCTGAAGACCCAATTACCAAATTACGAATTTCAGTTTGAATATCAAATTGTATGAATTATATCACACAATTACAACCTTTTTGTGCTTCTTGATAAATTTTTGACATATTTGTCTTCTCAGTTGATCTTTATTAACCAAATGCTCTGATACCAACTGTGAGATCCCTGTTCCCACCGCGCAACGGATTCGGGGTACTAGCAGCGGAAGTAGCGCTTCTTGCGCGAGGCAGGGTCCCACACTCGGGGCCTCGTCCACGAATATCCGGACAAAAGACTAATCCGTCGGTTTTTCCAAAACCAGACCCGGAAAAACTTCCCTTATCCGGAAAGCACGGGCGATTCCACCAGGATAATTTTTACTCTAACGTGGTCAAAACCCTTACTGAAACAGATCTGACTGCATCTATAAAGATACTTGGTCAGATCAAGGAAGAAACTTGCACTTGGATCATTGGGATCGCTAGCTCCTTCCTTTATATAAGTCGTAACTTTTACTTGTCGTTCACAGTAATCTTACTTCCATCGATCTCCTTTCTTTCTTAATCTCCTTCATGGCCTGGCAACAAGAATTAGTTTTATCCATGATGATTTCTCACCTTCAAGACGCAAGGGAGTCTGTGAAGAAAGATTTTATAGAGCAGTATGAGCGCTCACTTTTCCCTCACTTGGGAACTTCTGTAGCGCAGACAAAATGGCGGACCTATCAAGACATAACTAGGGTAACACCCTGGGGTCAGCAGCACTTTCGTAACAATGTCCGCTTGGCCATGGTTATTGAAGCTTTGGGTTTGGGTCCCCGATACTACTGCGTCATGAGATCAAGGCATCCTGGGTTTTCTGAGCGGGTCTTCTTACTGGCGTGTTTTCTTCCTCATGAGAAGATATGCCTTTACCCCGTTTTTGGCTTGCCTCTCAGAGGTCCTTTTCTTAGAACACCTCATACCACTGAGATAGGCGCAGCAATAACCCACAGAATCATTCCCATAGATGAGTTACCTTATACTTGTGCAGCTTGTGAGGACTGCTTTTGTGACCATATGATGGACGGGCTTATGGAAGTGTAAAGAGTTCCTCTATCTTTACTGTATAAGTTCCGAGAATGAATAAAGTTTAAATCTTGTTCGTATTTTGAATCTTGCTCTCTTTAAGACTTATCTTGGTGGTTAATCTTGATTAAAATTTTTCTCTAAGTCTCATATTCGTGCATCTTGCGAAATTATCCCAGTTTGCGAGATGAGGACATCTCGCATTTTTTTAAGTGGGGTAGAATGTAAGATTCCTCCCCCACCCCCTTTTTGATGTCTAGTATCTTTCCCTGTAATCAATCCCTCTTCAGAAATATAAAGACCTTGTTTCTATCTGTTTTAGCCTAGAGAGAGAAAAATATTCTAGAGAGAGAATATTCAGATTTTGAATATTTTTGGATAGAAAAATATCTCTTCTAATTCAGATGAGTTCCCCTGAAACAGAAATTCAAAAAGAATTTTCCAATGTGCAATTGGAATTAATTGAAAATAGCTATAAAGAACCTTAGCCTAAGGGTCTAGATTTTCAGAAATCTTTAGACTATGGTCCAATTAAGGTTCCTATGGACCAATAGCATCAATCCATGTGTAGGGAGGAGATAAATCCAACTTGTAAAAAGAAAATACCCAAAAATGAGTAAATGCTCACATGAGGTGAAGAGTTGAAAATGTACAAGGTTTATTAGTAAAAAAAACTATGAGCAATATTAAAAGTATGACATATGTAAGGAAGAGGAGTTCTTTAAAGGAGGTGCATATTTCACATAAGATGAAGAGTTGAAAATGTACAAGGTTTATTAGTAAAAAATTATGAGCAATATTAAAAGTATGACATATGTAAGGAAGAGGAGTTCTTTAAAGGAGGTGCATATTTCACATAAGATGAAGAGTTGAAAATGTACAAGGTTTATTAATAAAAAATTATGAGCAATATTAAAAGTATGACATATGTAAGGAAGGGGAGTTCTTTAAAGGAGGTGCATATTTCACATAAGATGAAGAGTTGAAAATGTACAAGGTTTATTAGTAAAAAACTATGAGCAATATTAAAAATATGACATATGTAAGGAAGGGGAGTTCTTTAAAGGAGGTGCATATTTCACATGCTTGAATGAGTTTTAAACTCATAAAAATTGAGATATTTCATCTCTCCTCTCTCCTCATTCAAGTCTAGTTCCAAAAAGTTAGCTTAACTGACCTAAAAATGGTCAAATATTGACCAAACTGATTTAGAAAATTCTAGAATCAGTTTGTTTGGTTAGGAGCTCAATTTTTCCTATAAATAGAAGCCTCACCCTTGTTGAAAAATATATAGTGTTTATGCATCGTTACTCTACTCCACCTAAGCCAAGAACTGTGAATTCATTTAATAATTCACTAGTTTTTGGAGCTTCCCTCTTTCTTCAATCCCCATTAGTGGCTCCATCAACATACTTAACCAATTGATTGGTTGGGGGCCTCTACCGTGAACAAAGAATCAAGCAAGTTGTAAGGTAATTAGTGAATATTCATCTTTCTATAATTTCTCAATGTTTCTCTCTTCTCAACCCCTCTCAAGCTTGAGAAGTTTAATTGGTATGGTTTTTTTTTAAATGCTATTGAAGTTTGAATAGTAGTGAAGAGTTACATAATTTAATAAATGCTATTGAAGTTAATTTTCATTTATGTTTAAATTCTAATGATTCTTATGTAAATTCTCTCTCTCACTCAAGAAATGGTCATACTCATGACCCATTCTCAATCCAAATCAAGCTTTTCATAAAGCTTTTCCTTAACCCAAGATAAAGCTATGCTTGAGGCCAAATTAATGGCTTTTTCTTATGCTTTTAGTTTGTGTATATTGATGATTCAATCCATTATGGATTAAGGATCCAATTAGAGAATCATTTTAATTATTTCCTTAATGATAAGCTTTATCCCTTAGAAAAATTGAGATTTATCAGTCATAGCAGAGCGGAGCTATGGCAAAATTTTTATAAAAATTATGCATAAAAAAATTTTCATTCAAAGCATAAAAAGAGGACTTCCTACCATATTCTAGGAATCATCATCCTAGATTAATTGAAAGAATTTCATTATAATCATGGAGAAATTGAATTTTAATATATGCATAAAGGATAAATTTTTATATCAAAAGTGTTATTTTTACCATTTTTATTTTCATGCATAGAAGTATGCATAATGGATAAATTTTTATATCAAAAGTGTTACTTTTATCATTTTTATTTCATACATAAAAGTATGCATAAAAGAAAATATCAAAAGTGTTACTTTTATCATTTTTAATTTTCATGCATAGAAGTATGCATAAAGGAAAATTTTTATATCAAAAGTGTTACTTTTATCATTTTTAATTTTCATGCATAGAAGTATGCATAAAGGAAAAATTTTTATATCAAAAGTGTTACTTTTATCATATTGGATTTAATGCATATAGGTATGCATAAAAGATATTCTTTTTATACTAAAAGTATGATTTTCCTCATAAATGGATTTTATGCTTAACTTAGATGCATAAGAGAAATTCTTTTATTCTAAAAGTATAATTCCCTACCAAATTGAAATCATGCATAAGAAGGTGCATAAAAGATTGATTTTAATTTCAAAAGTGTTAGTCTCCTTAAATGGAATTTATGTATAAATAAATGTGTAGAGAAATCTTATATCAAATAAAAGAATTCTCTTTTTTTTTTTTTTTAAGATATGAAATGTGATAAGATGTGATAAGAGGTGTATGAGATGTGATAAGAATTGATAAGATGCGTATGGAAAGTGATAGGATGTGATAAGAGGTGTGTTAAGAGGTGATAAGATGCTAGGATGTGATAAGATGAATTAAGATGTGTATGGGGGAATGAGGTAAGAAGTGTATGTGATAGGATAAGATGTATATGGGTTGTGATAGGGCGAGAATGGATGTGATGTAAAAGATTAGATGTGAAGGTATATGGGGTTATATAAATGGGAATGTGAAAATGGATATATGCATGAAGATGTATATGCATAGATGTAAAATGTAGATGTGGATGTATAGATGTGAATGGATGTGGATGTATAGATGTGAATGGAAATGTGGATGTGGATGTATGTGAATGTGGATGTAGATGTGGATGTATAGATGTGAATGTGGAATGTGGATGTGGATGTATGTATGTATGTGGATGTAGATGTGGATGTATAGATGTGAATGGGAATGTGGATGTGGATGTATGTGAATGTGAATGTAGATGTGGATGTATGTGAATGTGAATGTAGATGTGAATGTGGAATGTGGATGTATAGATGTGGATGTATGGGAATGTGGATGTGGATGTATGTGAATGTGAATGTAGATGTGGATGTATAGATGTGAATGTGGAATGTGGATGTGGATGTATGTATGTATGTGGATGTAGATGTGGATGTATGGATGTGTATGTATGAATGTGGATATGGGATGTGGATGTATAAATGAGGATGTGAAAATGGAGGTAAGCATGTAGATGTGGATGCATGTATGTGAATGTGAATGTAGATGTGAATGTGGAATGTGGATGTATAGATGTGGATGTATGGGAATGTGGATGTGGATGTATGTGAATGTGAATGTAGATGTGGATGTATAGATGTGAATGTGGAATGTGGATGTGGATGTATGTATGTATGTGGATGTAGATGTGGATATATGGATGTGTATGTATGAATGTGGATATGGGATGTGGATGTATAAATGAGGATGTGGAAATGGAGATAAGCATGTAGATGTGGATGTATGGATGTGAATGTGGATGTGGATGTGGATGTATGGATGTGGATATGGATGTGAATATATGATATGTGATGTGAAGGAATCTGAAGTGAAGAGATGGAAAAGGAGGTGATTGGATGAGTACACATATACATGGAATGTGGAATAAGTAATGTGGATTAATGAGGGATAATGTGGAAAAATGAGAGTTAATATAGAAACTGTATTTGTAAACTGTTTGTAAATGCTGTTTGTAAATGGCTGTTTTATGTCAAGAATGCTGGGGAAGCATTTTGACCGTCTTGTGATTAAGGTCGTGGAGACCTAACTGATAAAGTTGCAACTGCTGACGGAGAGTCAATGGAGGACGTCTCGCGTAGCAAGGTCGACCGAGGTCTTGACCAGCCTCGGTTCGATTAAAATGGTGAGCTTCCGGTACGGTGGATGAGGGACCAAGGAAGCGGCCTATGAGTGAAGCGCTAGGTCACCTGCGAAGGATCCTAGAGGGTGCTGACCATACGGTGCTCGGGCTCTGGGTCGCCTAGGATACCCACGCGTGCGTCGAGGAAGATATTGGAACAAGGAGTAAGAGTTGTTTTGTGAAACCGGGCATGGATCTGGTTGACTGACCTTGCTGGTCCTCAACGGATGAGTCCATGGCTCTTTTATATGGATCTGTTGGTTGATCTTGCTGATCTTCAACGAGAGTCCATCTTGATAAGTGATTATATTGCCGAGTATTATGGGCTAGGAACTATGGAAACGGCCTCTGTGTGGACAGGTGGTGAGCGTTCTAGTTGCCAATGATGCCATAGATACTCTGATGAAGGAATGATGGGAAATTATGAATCAACTGGATAAATTGGGAGATTATGATCAGTGGTACTATGGTTTCATTAAAGGATTGTTTTAAAGTTAGCTGATGCTAAGAAAAAGGCAATTTTCATATTGGGTGTGTAAGTGGTGTGGCTAGTTTTATGTTTGCATGAAATTCCGGCTAGGGGGCCTTGGAACTCTTTTCCTTGGTACCCAGGACAAAACCTAACCAAATTCCAAATTGGATCCCATCACTACAGTGGTTGGGCGGTTGGCTAACCCATGGGATCGGATGGGGTTAGGCTGGACTGATGGATCCATAAATCGAGACTCAACTTTGTTTTTACGATAGATAAAGTAAATCCCAGATAGAAATTGTTCTATGGATAGGAATCAACGGCTGTGCCTCTTGATGGGGAAAAAAGCGTTGATCCCAATGATCCAAGTGCAAGTTTCTACCTTGATTTGACCAAGTACCGTTAAAGGTGCAATCAGATCAGTTGATCCGTAATGATCTTGACTACGTTAGAGTAAAGAGTTATCCTGGTGGAATCGCCCATGCTTTCCGAGTAAAGGAAGTTTTTCCAGTTTCGGTTTTGGACAAACCGACGGATTAGTCTCTTGTCCGGATATCCGTGGGCGAGGCCCCGAGTGTGAGACCCCTACCCACGCATGATGTGCTACTTCCGCTGGTAGTACCCCGAATCCGTTGATCGGTGGGGAACAGGGATCTCACATCTACCATTGTTAGGGTCGGCCTATTGGTTAGATTTGTTAATAATAGATGTATAGTTCATGTGACCGGAGTGATGGAGACATCACTATGGTATTCAATACTCTAAGCCATGGGCTTTATAGGTTGGACATATATGAGAGATTAGCATATAATGCATGTCCACATGTGCTATAAGTGTTGTGGAGCTATGACGTGCTATAAGTGTTGTGGAGCTATGCCGTGCTATAAGTGTTGTGGAGCTATGGCATGCTCGCTTTGGCTTGGGCAATAAAAGGGATGCTCCTAGAATTCAGGTTAGAGCTTAGTTTTCTTAATATTTTATCTCTTCCTTCTAAGAATTACTCAGTTATACTGTGATGACGATGATTGTTCACCTGAATAAACCCTAAATCTTCACTATAATTGAAGGTTGTTACTAACTTGAATAAACCCTAAACCTTTCGAGAAGATGCATAAGGGTTGTTTGGGAATGCACCATTAGCCGTATAGAATGTCTCTACTGTGCCTCTCTCTCTCTCTCTCTCTCTCTCTCTCTCTCTCTCTCTCCCCCCCCCTCACACACACACGTACACGCACACGCGCACGCGCACAAAGATAGAGCCAAGAGTGTTTTAGATTATGCATAAGAGTATGTCCATAAAATAGTGTTTAAATACTTTGTCCATGTGTTCACATTGTGGCTACCTAAAATATGCAATAGTAAAAGTAATTCATATACTTTAGGTATGTTCACACTATGGCCACCTAAAACATTATAGCCACATTAAAACAGACAATAGTGAAAGTAATATGTATGTTCACACTATGGCCGCATTAAGAAAAACAATAGTGAAAGTAATATGTATGTTCACACTATGGCCACCTAAAACATAAAATAGTGAAAGTAATTCATATAATTTAGGTGTGTTCACAGTGTAGCTACCTAAAACATACAATAATGAAAGTTATTGAGAGAGAGAGAGAGAGAGAGAGAGAGAGAGAGAGAGAGAGAGAGAGAGATGTTATACATCGAAATTAGGATAGCACCACTCCCACTTGAATTCCCAATATGCCGAGGTGTGAGAGAGGGGTGCGTGCGTGTGTGGATGCATACCCACAATTTTGAAGTTCGAGCATGGGATCATATGAGAGGCCTTCTATGCAAGATGCTCGAGCATGGGATCATATGAGAGGCCTTCTATGCAAGAAGCTTGCCACGATACAAATGCAACGATGGTTAAGTAGCCCATTTTACTAGAACCAATTATATATAGTCAAGAAGGCATACAATTTTGTAGATCTTGGGATGCTCACCAAGCCATTATATAGCCTTTTTGTTTAAGTTTGCTAACTCAACTAATAGGGAGAGTTGTAAGAACTGAAGGCCATCCATCAACCTTAACATTAACTCAACCTTTAAGTTGTGGTAGTAAGAAGAACTATGTATGTAGGGTGTCCATATATCATGGTGTGTCTTGAATGCCTTGCTAATGATCTTAAATAAGAATCTCCAAAATAAGGTTCTCACCTTAGACTAAGTTTGATGAGAGGCCTCTCTCACGAATGACTCTTATGAATTGAGCCTTCAGTTGCTCTCCTCTTATATAGCATCTTTAATGAGGCCTCTCTCATGAATTCCTCTTATGAATTGAGCCTTCGGTTGCTCTCCTCTTATATATCATCTTGGCTTGGGCGATAAAAGGGATTCTCCTAGAATTGAGGTTAGAGTTTAGTGTCCTTAATATTTTCTCTCTTCCTTCTAAGAATTACTCTTCTACAAGAGTTTCTAGTTATAGTTATCTAAATAACCCTAAACCTTCATTATGATTGCAATTATAGTGAAGACTATTGCTAACCTAAATAAATCCTAACCTCTTAAGACGATGCATAAGGGTTGTTTGGGAACTCACCATTAGCCCGCATAGAATGCAACTAACCACAACGAGTTAATCGATTGCTCCCCTCAGCATTGTCATGCCACCAAGGGCTTAGTCACAACAATAGAGATCGAGTGGAGATATAAAGAGATCTACTCCACCGGTCTACTATTTTGCCCTGTATGAATCCGATAAACAATTGTTTAAAGCTATGAGAATAGTCTGGATAGGCCTCACAATACATAAAATTTGTTTGCAAGATCTTTGATCCTTGTGAGAAACTCATTCATTATGTCTCTCTCTCATTCATATGCTTGGACTTTAATCGCTTGCATAAGTAGACCACATGTGCCTCCTTTATGCACATATGCCCAATCGTGCACTTGGTAAAGCAAAGAAAGTGCATCCCTAGCATGTATTACATGAGTGAATAGGAGGAATTATGCTCCTTTTCAAGAAAAGTGCCACCAATGCATGTTCATGTGCATCCTTTCCATCCCACCAAGCTTGTTCCACATTGAGAGGTGTAGAGACAAATGCCACAAATACATTTCAACTAGTATCACCATTTGAAGTACTTGTAATATCCTGTGCTAGCAAGGTAGGGAATGTATTTATGCTTATAACACTATTCCAAAGCCCTTTGACAAACCAACACATGATGCATCATATAGGACCACATCAGGTAGCTAGTCCCATCAAGCTTATCCTCTTAGTGTGGGGAAAAGCATCCCAAACATATCATTGCCTATCATTTTAGCCTGGCAACAGTCAATAAATAATGCCTCATATAAGACCACATCAGGTAGTTGGTCCCATTAAGCTTATTCTCTTATATCGGGGAAAAGCATCCCAAACATATCATTACTTGTCATTTTAGCTTGGAAATAATGAATCTCTGACACAAACATCGGGGAAAAGCATTAAAACAAACAATAGTGAAAGTAATATGCATGTTCACACTATGGCCGCATTAAAACAAACAATAGTGAAAGTAATATGTATGTTCACACTATGGCCACCTAAAACATACAATAGTGAAAGTAATTCATATAATTTAGGTGTGTTCATAGTGTAGCTACCTAAAACATACAATAATGAAAGTTATTGAGAGAGAGAGAGAGAGAGAGAGAGAGAGAGAGAGAGAGAGAGAGAGAGAGAGAGAGAGAGAGAGGATGGTGACCTACACCCATGTCTACTCCATGCCTTGAGTGTTGCCTTAGGATGGTGACCTACACCCATGCATATTCCATGCCATTAGTAGCCCCTTTCTTACACAATGGTTACACACAAAACCTAAAATCGAACAAAGCTGATTCAAATTGACAGTCCCCTAGGATGTCTATGGAAACCTTATAACATGTGAACAGGCCCCAAAACACGCCCACCAAAATGGCCCGAAAGTTACAAAAAATTGTTGTTAAGAAATTTAACAAAACACTATAGGGTTTACCTTCTCCACCTAAGAGGATAGCTCAATCTCTACTAATCTGTTGGGTAGCGCTAGGAAGTGATGATGAGAGATAAGGATGGAGGTGAGAGCCAAGAAAACCTACTCTGATACTAGTTGTTGGAGTGGAGACAAAGGTAGCAACATACACACATGTGAAAGAAGGAAGAATAGATGCAGAGAAACACAAAATTCAAAGTAAATTGATGATAATAAGTGAATTACAAGTGAAGTGGCATGAATCATATCACTTAAACACACACACACACACACTCATAAGAGTGAAGTGGCATGAATCATATCACTTACACACACACACACACACACACACACACACACACACACACACACACACACTCATAAGAGTGTTTACACATGCTGGAAGGAAAAAGACCTTCTACGGAGGGAAAAGTGGCCCGGCCCATTATTAGTGTACATCATATATCGACATCCACACATCACTAGCATATAAATGGCTACACCACCATGGTTGGTTGACACTGGTGATGAGGTTGATGTAGTGAGATGGTTGGTAGGTTGTGCGAGGCTACTACAATATAGGGCTATAATGAATACAAAGTTTATTTTCTAATTGTCCAACTCAATCTTTATTATCTTTACTGCTCCGGATCCAATAATGGAACCGATTAAGTAGACTATGGTCAATGCCAAACCCACTTCGGTGTGAAAGAGACTCGACCTAAATTTTAAAAAGGAATGATAGATTATCCTAAACAAGAGATGAGTTGACTAGAAGACACTACAAACTTATACATCCAAAGGTTTTATTAGCACAATAACATGTGAAACATTTGGATATATTAAGTCAAATTCTAGTACATCCAAAGGCATTCCTAGCACAATAACCTATATGAAACATTTAGATATATCAAGTCAAATTCCATAAGTCCCTAAAGAGTAATTAGAAGAAATTTAAAACATGACTTGATGTCTAAGATATTGATGAAGGATGGCATGTGCCTCCAAAATAGGTGAACATACCCTAACCATTAAGTTATTAATATGGTGGATTAATGAGATGATTAAGAGAGAGTACCCAAGGGACATCACTAGACTGATAGTGTTTATATCTTCAAAGATCAAAATGCCTATTAGGTCATTGCTCTAGGGATATCCGAGTCTTATGAGCTAAGAAATAGACCTTAATGGCAACCTACAAGCTAAAAATGAGGTTGTTGTGCTAACTAAGCAAGAACCAAGTGCCATTTAAAAACTTGAAGGATAAGACTTGACCAACGTTCTAGTTATAAGAGAATGTTATAAAAAGGATGACACTAATGCAATACCACTAGTGGTTTGTAGAGTTGGGATCATGGTTTATAAGGGTTTGCATCATGGATAGTGGTGCAACTGTGAGACAATATCTACCAAGCACTACTAGCAGAAATAGGGAAGGCCTCCTTTAGGATAGACTAAGTTCATTGTGAAAATGGGTGATAATACTATTACTAGACCGATGGAAAACTTTATGTATACTTTTAGAAATGGGAAAGACCTCCTTTACAATAAACTAAGCTCAAAATGGGTAATGGTACTGCTACTAGACCAATGGGAATACTTTGTGCTTGAGAGTCAAGATTTTCTCAATTATGCATTGTCACACGTGGTGATGGTACTGCTACCAGACCAATGGGAATACTTTATGCTTGAGAGTTAATATTTTCTCAATTATGCATTGTCACACTTGTGTGGTGATGAACTTTCTTAAGCAAACCAAACTCTTATGATGCCATTTTGGGCCGATCATTTATGTCAAAATCTAAATTTATGCAATATTGGTCTATGGAGCATGTGTACATTGGAGTGGTGTGATAAAGGTAGCAACACACACACATCTGCAGCATGTAAAGAAAGAGAAAATAGAGAATAGAGAAGCACAACATTCAAAAGTAGATTCATTAGAATGAGTGAAGTATAAATGAAGTAGATTCATGAGAATGAGTACAAATGAAACATTAACATTTACATACTCACTCATACCTCCTAAGGAGGGAACCCATTATTAGTCTCTACATCCTCAAATCACCACCATATAAATGGTTACATTGATGTCAACATATATAGGGAGATCATGTGGCTCATTAATCCCCAAATGGTAGAAAGCCCAAAGCTTTATGAAAATCTTTTAACTTCTCTCATGGAGGAGAGAGCCTTCGTGAACATATCTACCACATTGTCATATGTAGGGACATAAGCTAGGCTATTATCTCCTAAAAATGAGCTTCTCCCCATAATAATGATAATGCACCTTAATGTGCTTTGTATGAGCATGTTTGTATGAACATGACACACTCATACTGCCAATGTACTCTTGCTGTGAGTAAAGATGGAGGTGGGGTCCTATAGTCCAACAATAAGATCTACAAAAAGGAATTTAAGCCATACACACTCCATAGTTATTGTGGAAGGTGCCACATACTCAGCTTCACAACTCAAAGTGGCCCAATGTTGGCCACTTCTTTTTTGTTGAGCCATGATATACATGAATCACCACCAAGATGAAAGCAAACGTTACTAGTGGATGCTCGCATATCATGACATCTAGCACAATTGGAGTCACTGAAAGCATTTAACTGATGAAAGCAAACGTTACTAGTGGATGCTCGCATATCATGACATCTAGCACAATTGGAGTCACTGAAAGCATTTAACTGATGAATGTCAACCCTCTTAGCATAGAATAGCCCAAAGAAATGAGTGCCCTATAAGTATCAAAATACTCGCTTGGTAGCCCTACTAATGTGCTCACTCTCGGATTGTGCATAAATATGCTCAACCACTAGGAGACCTCAAATTGAATGTTTGGCCTTGCATCAAAGTAGATAGATGAGGCACCCAACAATAACCTCAACACAACAACCTGATAAAGTGATGCATCAAATGGTTCACTTGCATCCTGGAGATTGAGTGTACCTACCTCTACTGGTGTAGCAATAGTCTTATAGTCTATAAAACCAAACCACGTTGCACCAACTGTAACGTATTGTCTTGTCTTCTCTACAACCATACCATATAGATAAGAGTGCTACACTATAAGGGAAAGTACTCTCCTACTATAACATGTAGATAACAATACTATACAATAAGGAAAAGTACTCTCCTACTATAACATACAAATGTTAGTCCTTAGTGTGAACTAGACTACATGAGCTGGCGCTATGAATATGCCATAACTCTAGCTCATTCTCATAGGCCTTCCACCTTCGGGTATGGATCAACCCTTTACACATGCACACACCTACACTATTATGTGCTCTGTACTATGACTTAATTTCTACTCTATCATTAGAACTCACTATGGTCACCATCTCTCCCAAGCTAGACAATATGTGGTCTGAAGAGTCATGACAAGCATCTTAGGACTGATGCATATGGCATCCCCCCTTCTCATCTTCAAACATTGTGTAATGCTAGGGTGTCCTCTTTAAGACACTCTTGGCCCACCCTTCCTGACAAACTCGAGCAGAATGAAGCCATGGTCATCATGAAGTCAAAATTCTATGATGCGGCCCTGCTTGCCCATATTTCTTGCAGATTTACATGGAGGTGGCCTGAGATTGGTTTTCTTTCATCCTCCTCATCACTCTAATGGTGTGCCAAGTTTGAAAGGAGCTGAGAACCCACATGTGCATGAAGATGTCCTCCATTAGGGATGTTCTAGGGACTATTATGGTAGTAGGGATGGGAAACTAGAGGAAGCCAAATGCCAACATGGACAATAAAGCGATAATCATAATGGGTCCTGGGACATAGCTGAAGGAAGAAAAGGTGGGGGGATAAGAGGGAAAACCAAAGATGATATATTTCAAATTTAGACTAATAAGAGATGTGGCCACATGAATTGGGCACTGGGCACCAAGCTAATGATGTGAGTGGTGGACTGACCAAGAGGAGGTTACAATTCATCTCCTTACTAGTAGGTACCCTCATAGTGAATTGCAAGACTCAAGTTTAGACTACATTGTGCTCACACTTACCATAAGTTACATAAGGGCTAATACTACTTTTATCTTTATACGAAGTTTCATTCGCCCAACTATCAACACTTTCCAAGCACCCTTTGAAAAAGATTAGCCAATTATTCTACACTTTCATAAAGGCATCTTCTTAATTTTTACCTTGCTTGCTAAGCATTGGCTCTGTTATCTCTCTTACTATGAAGGCATACTCTTTTGTATTTGATAGAACTTTAACTTGTTAGTTTGTGTAGATAATATTCTGTTTATATTTTCAGTATGAGTATGTGTGTGTGTGTGTGTTGAGAGAGAGAGAGAGAGCCATGATTAGGTCTTAAATAACCCTCTGAATGTTTGTATTTATGGATGTTAACAAAACATGTCGTTTTCGTCCTTGTGCAACATGCAATTGTGTTTCCTTGCACAAAATACTACCTTTGGCTACGTTTATGCATGGTTTCTTGTAGGCATGAGGTGGAGGAATTAGCCCCCCCAAATACCCCTTGTATAGGGGTTCATGTTACCTTAGGCTTCTTGGGAAAGGCCTTGGGGACAATATGGGCTACCCATGGGGCCACCCTTGTCCATAGCCTATAGCAAGCCCTAAAGCATCCTACCTTATCCCCTAGGGTGTTGTTATAATGCCTTGACAATGGATTCTCATTCACCCCACTTTGGATAAACACTGAGTTTGACTTCTATTTAGGCTCATTGTGTGGGTTTAGGTCTAATAAATGAAACTTTTATATCATTACATTATACAAGAGGATTACATTTGGTATGGCTTATGTGAGACTTGCACAACTAACTGACCACTCGAAAGACAAGGATAATATCCGACCTTAGGTCCTTGAACTTGTCTGTATAGTATGTTCATGTAGCATCCAAGTGCGGGGATGCACATGATATTCCTTCTTGCTTAGCTTGTTGACAAGAGTTACATTGCATCTAGGTAGTCCGTTAACAATGTTGGGTTCTTCTCCTCATCAAGTCAAACGGCTTCATATGTCCCTCAATTTTGGAACTTTGTGAGGTATTGATGCTTGCGAGACAGTTAGAGCCATGCTTGAATAAATGAAGGAATATCTTCTCTGGAATCGCAATTTTTATCACTTCTGGTTTCAGCGTGTTCAAAACCTTGGACATAGTAGGGCTTATGTACGGATTTTCGTTTTCAAAAATACTTTGTAGATATTATATATCCCCTTTGTAGGTAAAGCTACATATACACATATTATCCTTCATATACTGCATGGCCATCACACAAGCTAAGGTATTTACATAACCACACAAGCTAAGCTAGCAAAAAATGCCACATGCTAGCCAACACCATTATTTCTCAAAAAATCCCTAAAATATCAAAACCAACAAATAGGTGTCAACAAAACATAGCTTTAAAAGGGCACCTTCTCCAAAGGACTTACGTATGGCTTCAACAACAACAACTAACATGGAAAACATCATGCATTATCTAACTGGTTGAAGTCAGAGCTTCATGGAGATGTCATTAATTTTCTTCATAATTGAAAATGATATAAAATTGTGAGGTGATTGCTTGCCCACTTGCTTTAATCATTGCTTGCCCACTTGCTTTAATATTTGCTTCATTATTTAGAAGTACATCCCATCCCCTTTCAACAATTGGAAATTGCCCTTTGTTTTGTTGGAACGCCTTGTGTAAGCATGTTGTGCTTTGGCTAGATGAAATTCCAAGACTTCTTTGGTAGGACTTGATGACCCGGTTTGCTTCAAGCACATGGGAGATTATTCTTATGGTAAGAAATTGAAATAATTTCTCAAAAGCTAGATCATATGGAGTCCTAATAAGGGAAGAAAAAAAGAATTGTAAAGAACTACCTAAACCAAGATAAAAATACTTCTTACTTATCATGTTGGGCATTAACATAATATTTTATCATGTTGAAGACTAATTGGTTGTATATTTTTGTTTGGGAATTCGTCTAATAAAAGAACCAGAAAAATTCAATGAGGGTATCTTGTTCAAGTGTGGTGAAATATCTAGGGAAACAATGTGAGGGTTAGGACAAGGTGCAAGAAGATGTCCATGACCTCGAGTGTGTGGTTTGACTGCTTACAAGTGATGGGGAGGCCTCAATGAAATAGAATAAAAACATAGTAGTAAAGAGATGACCACTTTGCAGGAAGATAGGGGAGCTAAGTTTTACCATCATCAATAGGAGAGAGCATTCTAGCCCAACACGTTGAAGGGAATTGCAAAATGTCATAATGCTATGAGTCAACAATATAATATTAATGAATTGGAGGAAGTAATAAAAGCGTGGGGAAATTACAAAAGGCAAATCAATGGTGAGATTAGGGCATCAAACTAAAAATTGTTACATAGTTGTAATAAAAGCATCAAACTAAAAATTGTTACATATTAATGAATTGGAGGAAGTAATAAAAGCATGGGGAAATTAGGGCATCAAACTAAAAATTGTTACATATTAGTGAATTGGAGGAAGTAATAAAAGCATGGGGAAATTACAAAAGGCAAATCAATGGTGCAATGGTGAGATTAGGGCATCAAACTAAAAATTGTTACATAGTTGTAATTTCCCCCTCATCGGCCATAAAGATGATCTAAACATGGCTATGTAGCTACCCCACTTTCCATAACCATCTGCACTGATCTTGGAGCCCACAATGTCATGCCATAGCCACAATGTCACAATAGAGTGTGCAAGAGTAAATTCTTGGTCCATTACCATTATGAAATGAGAGTCCCAATGTAGCATTATGTAGTCTATGAAAAGACGCAGGGGGGAAGAGAGCTTGAGCTCTTGCAAGCACACACACACACTCACAAAACCCTAATAGAGAACACACCAGGTGAGAGGCTGAAAATCTTCTTCTTCTCTACTCAACACTCAACACACCATATACAAGAATAAGAGTACACACAATATGAAAGGTACTCAACCAATACATACATGGGTTCTCTATAGTGTGGACCCGACTAAATGAGCTGGCGCTATAACTACGCCAGTCTCTAGAATGGCTGTCACACAGCCTGTCATCCCACTGGCCGCATATCTCCCATGATCTCACCAACCATGCCAGTGGTATAAGTGTGGGGCCTATCCCCCAGGTGGGTCATCAGTGTCCACCACCTCACTAGATGAGCTCGATATCTCAACACTCCCCCTCGAGCTCAACTCCATCTCATGTACACCAAGCGAAGCCTTGAATCTGTGGAGCTTCTCTGTACCCAATGCTTTGGTGAAGATGTCAGCTACCTGATCCTCTGTGCTGATATAAACAAGGTCAAGATCTCCTGCCAAGACCTTCTCTTTGACGAAGTGGTAGTGGACCTCTATGTGCTTCGTACGAGCATGAAAGACTGGGTTCCTGGCCAAGTGTATATTGCTAATGTTGTCACAGAAAATGACAACTTGTCTATCCACTGATAGACCCAAATCTGCAAGTAGCTTCCTCAACCAAGCTACCTCACATGCTGCCATAGCAGCTCCTCTGTATACTCGGCCTCTGTACTGGATAGAGCAACCGTAGGCTGCTTCTTGCTGCTCCAAGTCACAGCAGCACTCCCCAAAGAAAACATGAATCCACTGGTAGATCTTCTATCTGAGATACTACCAGCCCAATCAGCATCTGTGTACCCATGTACACATATCTCTGTCCCAGTCTCATAGAATAGTCCACAATGCAAAGTAGACTTCACATACCTCAGTATGCTTCTCACTGCATCCAAATGCAGTTTCCGTGGAACCTGCATAAATTGACTCACCAACCCAACAGCATAGCTCAAATCTGGTCTGGTGATCGTCATGTAGATCAAACTTCCTACTATGCTCCTGTACATAGTAGGATCCTCCAAGATCTCTCCTGAATATGCACTCAACTTGCCATTCTGATCCAATGGCACAGAAATAGGCTTACAGCCTGTCATACCATATTTGGACATGTCCAAGCCATACTGTCTCTGCAGTAATCCAATACCATGTGGTGACCTAATCACCTCAATGCCTAAGAAATATCTGAGCTCCCCCAGATCCTTCATCTCAAACTTCTGTCTAAGCAAGATCTTTACATCAAAGATCTCTGCATCATGGTCCCCCGTAATGATCGAGTCATCTACATAGATGACAACAAGCACAACTCCTCTATCACCATGTCTCACATACAGTGAGAAATTTGCATTGGCTACATGAAAGCCAATAGTGACAAGATATTCAGAAATCTTGTCAGACCATGCTCTTGGTGCTTGTTTTAAGCCATACAAGGCTTTCTTCAACCTGAAAACATGCTCGGGGTGACCCACATCCTCATAACCAGGTGGCTGCAACATATATACCTCTTCTTGCAAATCCCCATGCAAGAATTGTTTGGGACATCATAGCATAGCGGAGGCTACACTCCAACCCACACACTTGTCAATCCGTTGAATGCAACCCGGTTAGCGCATAGAGGCTATCCCGAATGGGAGAAGAAGAGTTAACCACACACTAATGTCCTCTAGTCCTACTCAATCCTTCTCAACACTCAAGCAATCAATCTTACATAATCAAAGCATCAAGATTAGGCTACACTTAAGCACACAAATGCAACTTATGCAAGGAACCTAATATGCAAAGAGCTATCACATAAGCCTCCACTACACATTATTTCAAGCACAAGCTTCATCACAAGCACTCTATAACTCACAAATCAAAACATCATTAAGAAATCTAGATTAGCAAGAGTGTAGACCAAAACCTCATATCATTGAAAATGTAAAGAATAGAAAGTACATGATTGAAACAAGAATGGAGATGGAGAGCCTTGGGAGAGCACTTGAGAAGGAGCTATGGAGCAAGCTCTCTCTATGAGCCTCTCAACCAAATGACCAAAGAGTGTTGCCTAGCTCTCAAAAGAGCTACCTTTTATACAAAAATTCTAGAACTCTCAAAAGTTCCTATGTGGGATTATTGTCAAGCCCCCTCCCACATTCATCTACAACTTTGAACTCTTTTCAAGAGCCCTAAGTGTCTTTTTTGTTGCATCCTTGTATTGATCTTCATTTGCATGTAACACTCCCCCCTTCCTATTTTGCGCACGTCCTCGAGCGCGGTAGTAGCAAGAGCTGCAACAAAAAAACAATTGATACGAGTAAAGTCCTTTATTGAAAAGAAAAGAAAAGAAAAGAAAAATCAGTAATGATGACTTCACACGTGAGCATACAAGTGCAGGGCTGATTAAAGTTTTAATGAGTACTAAAATAGGTGAGTAAAGACTAGTCAAAGTGAGACTGTCGTAGTAGATAATGCTATGCAAAGGCAAGTGTGCTTTGTACACCGCCGGTTATGACCGTAGTCTCAATGTCCTACCAGTATGTAAGTTACTCCTAAATGGCATACCTACTCCTAAATATGAGCAAAGGTGATTGGAACTCTCGTTTTTTTTTTTTTTGATATGTGTGTAGAAGTTGATGAAGATTAAGGTTCTATCCCAAAGAGACCCAAGCAATGGCCAAGAGACCTCCGCCAAGAGAATCTAAAGACCGCTAAGTATCTCAAGGGCGACAGACCCTTTTTCTTTCTTTTATGACCTAAGGAGTACCCCATGAAGATGAGGGCATCGGTCTCAAGGGCCCATAGTGTACCCCAGAGTCCTACCAACATCTATCAAGGCGATAGATTCCTCAAAGTTCTTCTTCTGAAGTTCTTAGACATCAGTGTTCACCCCATGGAAACCAAGGCATCGGTCCCAAGGTGCTAAGACAACCTTAGGTCCTACCAAGCATTTCACATGGCGGTAGACACTTCATGTCTCAATTCACTTTGTATATATATATATTTTTAGGGTATATTTTCATAAATTTTTATGACTCCTAGCACCTAGCTCATATCTAAGAGGTAACTTCCACTAGGGATAACTAATATACCTTGAAAACATAAGTACTTGGCATACTCCATTGGTATATATCCTACACTGTCTTTAGATAGAAATATCTTTTACTAAGTCTTCTAAGACTCTAGAATTCACTCACCATATTTTAATAACTAATCAAAAACTTCAAGCAGCCAACATTGTGTGAACATGCAAACCATATATTCGAAAGATAAGAGCACATAAAGAAATAAAGATTAAGAGTTGAATACACCTGTTGTAGTGCCCTGTTGATGTTGTTCGTTTGCATTGATGAATTGCTGATTTTGGTGCAGATTGCTCCTCCTTGATCTTTGTAGGCGTAGCATGTCTCCCCCCTTCCTAATTTGTTTGCACGATAGGTGGACTATTGGGGCGTGTTTGATGCTTTTGTTTTTTACGGAGATCTCTGCAAAATTTTTATTAACAAACACGAAAAGAAAAGAAAAAAATAAAATTTGCCATTGGTGCCAAACACCGAATATAGCCGAGGGGAAAAACCCAGTGGGAGAAAAGTGCCCTGGCTTGTCTATCTTATTGCGGAGTCGTTGAACTTACCCTTGCGCTGGTGGTGGATCCGTGTCCTCGTCTGCTGGAAAGATGGTATCAATTTCCTCAGGATGCAGAGACAACCCCTCACAAAAACCTGCCGCTGGAGAAGGTGGTAGAGGAAGGAGTGCTTCCTCACTAAAGTATGGCATTGGTTCTATGGGAAGGTTAATCAGACAGTTTCGATTTTGGAACTGCGCAATGTAGGTACTCATATTGATCCAATATTGACATGTGGAGGCTTGGGGAAGGAGGGCTTGCAAGATCGGTGGTTGCAAGTCATTTAGGCTTGTATCCCTCCATTGTTGTGCTTGAACCTCCTCAGGTAATCTACGCTGATGTGGTCCTCTCTCTGGTATTCTCACATTAAGAAGATTATGGCGTTGGGGTGTAACTCCCACAATTTGCTTCATTAAGCCCGTGCCATATCGTCTAAAGTAAGAGCGGCATATCCAACAAATATGTGAAGCTTCTTCTAATACAAGCCGTGCACACTCTTGACAATGTGGAAATGGGTGATGCTGTTGATAGAATAATGTGACAAAGTGATGCCCACAGCAACTTTCACCTAAGGGAGCATAGAAGTACCTAGAATGTGTTTGAAATGGAGGAGCACTATAACCCCCGCGATGATCTGGTCGAGTACTATCGGGGTCAATGCATGGTGGACATGTATCACGCCAAATATCCATCAGGAGTTATCTGGACGTAGAACAATGAAATTTAGAACACTCATATCCATCATGACAGTTCCAATCAAAAACAAGATTATCTCAAAGAAAACACATCTTCTAAAGGCATAAGGAACTACATTATTCAAACATTGATTTACCAAAGAGCTTTAATTGTAGTGTTAATGCCTTATCTTTAGTTTTTGGTATATCCTTTTTAAGAGGTAGAGACTTTAGCAATTGTCTTGGAATTTGAGCAAGATAAGAGGATTTAGGCATTGAAGTACCAGAATCTATGCTCAAATAAGACTCATTTGGACTTGTCGTAGGTACACAAGTTGTTGGTTGAATTGTGTAACCAGGTGAAATCGGGACAACAGGTGTTTCAATACTTGTTTTAGGAAGATCAACACAAGTAGATTTGTAGGTGCTATCACAGCCACCTTTTCTTTCTTGAATAGTTTGCGTTGATTTCTTTTGCACCCACTGATATGGACAATCAATTGTGGCTTTTGGAATCTTTCTGAAACACTCTTTTACCCCTGTCAAAGCATGGCATTTTGGAAGCCAAATTGCTGTTGCACCCTCATAATAGCCTTGTGCTTTGAGAACATGTTTTGGAACCCATCGAGTAACAATTCGAGGTTTAGGCTTGGAAATGATGTGCTTCTTAAGAGGCTTAGCAACTGGACTAGATGGTACAATTTTGTATGCATCTTTGGGTAGCCACATTGATAATTCCTTTTTGCCTGGCCTTCTCTGAGCAGCAACTAGATTAGTTGGAACATGCCAGCCATGGCCCTCACTTGAGTACTCATCAATTATCCACATCATTTGTGTTGGAATTCCAACAGCAGATTTTGATTGTGGGTTGGGTAAGGTAGAAACATTACCCCTTTGACACGATAAAGCTCGTGGTGTAGCAGATCCCAAGATGCAATCAGAATCAATTTGCAACTTGTATTGTCTATTCTTCCAATCTAATGAGCAATTGGTAGCATTTAACCACGATCTACCGAGAACAACCTCTACTACTGCCTTGGACTTACGTGCCACATAAAAGGACACTGACATCTGGTGATCCTGAATGGTCATCATAATGACACATTTTCCCTCTATAGGGTTATCTTCTCCAGAGAAGCTTCGTAGGTCCACAGGAATTTGCACAAGTGGTGGTTGACCCAAGACTATCCAGGTGTCAAACGAGAGAACATTATAATCTGCACCAGAGTCAATTAAGGCAGAGACAAAGTAGGTAGTCTCATGAAGATGAAGTCCCACTTGAATATTGAATGGTTCGACATATGGCTCATCAGTAGCCAACTATATGGCTAACATAGAAGCTTTGCGACGCTCCTTGGCTTTTGCAACTCTAGCTTTAGCCTCCTCTTGAGCCTGACGTTTAAGTAGGTCAAGTGCTTTTTTCTGTGTTTGTGCAGCATGCATCTGTTGAAGCATGGCTTCAGTTAATGGTTCATTGTATTTCTTGAGACGACTTCCATTAATGAAGTTAGGCATTTGCTCACCTTCTAGTGTCTCTAAACGCACTGCACCACTTGGGGTAAGCTCATTAATCACAAACGGTCCTAAGCCACGTTTTTTGAGCTTTCTCTTATGCTTCTTAAGTGTGTATAAGAGCACCAGGTCTCCTTTTTTGAATCGGCCAGTTGTTACGTTTCTATCATACCATTGCTTTTGTCTCCTCTTCTCGGCATACATCCCCATTACTGCCAATAAGCGGGTCTCATCAAGCTTTTCCAATTCGTCAACGCGTTGTGAAAGCTCATGACCAGTCCAATCCAGTTGTTTAGCTACTCGTAGAGTAGGTACAAGAAATTCAATGGGAAGAATTGCGTCTAGCCCAAAAGCAAGTTCAAATGGGGTTGTGCCCACAGATGTTTTATAGGCTGTCCTATATGCCCAGAGAACTGAGTGCAACTTTTGCGCCCAATCAGTCCTATGTCCCTCAACAATCTTTGTGAGTGCTGTGCAGAGAATCTTGTTAGTACTCTCTGCTTGTCCATTGGTCTGGGGATGATAGGGTGCAGAATGCTTGTGAATTACCATAAATTCTTGAAGCAAAAATTCTATGACTTCATTTACAAAGTGTATACCTTGATCACTAACGATCTCAATAGGTAAGCCATAGCGTGTAAACACGTACTCATACAAGAACTTGGCTGTGGTTCTGGCATCATTTTTGACTGTTGCCTTTGCCTCTACCCATTTGGTCAAATAGTCGGTTGCGACTATAATATATTCTGCATGCGTGTTACGAGCTGGAGGTTTAATGGGACCGACAAAATCAATACCCCATTTTGCAAAAGCACGTGTGCTCAACATAGGCCGCAATGGCATATTGTCCTTTGTGATGGGAGGTTTAGTCCTTTGACAATCGTCACAACGTTTCACATATTCTTCGGCATCCATTTGTAAGGTTGGCCACCAAAGCCCAGACCACCTAATCAACTTTGCTGTGGTATTGCCAGAAAAGTGTCCACCTCCAACACCTGAATGTGCATGAGTTAAGATTTTCAGATAGTCAGCTTCACATACACACATGCGTAAGTTGCCATCCTTGCCCCTCTTGTAGAGTTGGCCCTCTATTAGCATATAGTTTGCCGCCTCAATTTTAATAGCCTGCTTTCGATGTTTAGGAATTGTTTGATCCGTATGACCATGCTGAAGATAGTCCACAATATACTTACTCCAACTTGGTGTAGTTGAAATTTGGAATAATGTGACATTATGAATTGGCTTCTGAATTTTACATGAAGCACAATTACGAACAAATGTTTCAGCATCTGCATGCATGGTAGGCCACCATTGCCCATCTTGAGATATACGTCGCACACAAGTGGTAGCTGATGCATGGATTCCATCTATACCCGCATGTGCCCATTCCAAGATCTCCTCATATTGGTCGGGGTTAGGTATAAGCCTCAACACTCCATCATTACCCTGATGATATAATCTCCCTGAGATTAGCTTGAATGGTCGCCATAGGTCCACATTAGGACCTGCTAGTTGTATCCGCCCACTTGTCAAAATTTCTAAAATGGATTCAGACCATCTAGGAGCTGTCTCTACAAGGAAAAGTGTTGAATCTAACATATCATCATCCACACCCACAGGAGCTTCGCCAGAGGTGATTCGAGACAAATGATCTGCTCTTAGATGAGTTGTTCCTTTTCGAACTGCAACTTCAAAATCAAACTCAAGAAGGATGATAAACCACCTTACTATCCTTCCAGTTGCACATGGCTTATTCACCAAATATAGCAATGCTTGATGGTCCACAAAAAATATGAATTTGTTTGCCAAAAGGTAATGGCGAAACTTTTTCACTGCATATATCATGGACAATCCTTCTCTTTCTGTTGTGGTGTAATTCCTCTCAGCATTGTTCAACTGTCGACTAGCATATGAGATTGGGAAATCCTTATTGTGTTCTCCCGATTGAGCCAAAATACATCCAATCGCAAAGTTTGAAGCATCAATATGGACATGAAAGATTTGGTTCCAATCTGGTGCCCGTAAAATGGGTGCAGTCACTAATGCTTGCTTCAACTTTTCGAAGGATTCCTCACACTCATCAGTCCAATTAAACTTTACAAGAAGAGCATATAACGGTCTGGCTAGGACAGCATACATGTAGATGAATCAGCCACAATGTCCCATGAAAGTTTGTACCCCTTTAGGGTTGATAGGCCGAGGTAATGAGACAATGACATCAATTTTATCCATATCTGTTGAAATCCCATTGCGAGAAACAATATGGCCCAAAATTTTTCCTTGTCTTACCATGAATTTGCACTTGTCAGGATTCAAGCATATACGATAAAGTTGACACTTTTGAAACACAAGTCTCAGGTGTTCTATATGATCATCACGCTCTTGTGAGTGAACACATAAATCATCCATGAAAATCTCAAGAAATTGCCTAAGGTACTCCTTGAATACATGACTCATTAACCGCTGAAAGGTTGCTGGTGCATTTGTTAGACCAAATGGCATAACACGATAGGCAAAGATGCCATCTTCAGTAGCAAAGGCTGTCTTGTGTTGATCCTTTGGATCAATTGACACTTGGTTGTACCCGGAGAATCCATCCAAGAAACTATATGCCTTTTTCCCTGCAACTCGTTCCAGAACATGATCCGTGATTGGAAGTGGGTAATGATCACGCACAGTAGCTGCATTTACCTTCTTGAGGTTTACACATACTCGAAGTTTTCCATTTTTCTTGGGCACCACTACAATAGGGGAGACCCATTCAGTGTGTTCAATCTCATAGATAAATTCTGCCTCTAAGAGCTTGTCTATTTCTTCCTTTATCTTCCGTGCAAAGTTTTCATTGTAAGTATAAGGACGTTGCTTGGAGGGTTTTGCATCCTCCCGCAATGGAATTGTATGCTGACATATGCTTGGATCAACTCCTTTGAGGTCTTTATAACTCCAAGCAAAAACATCACGATACTCCTTTATTGTTTGTATTAATAACTTCTCCTCATCTAAGGACAAGTCTGTGGCAATCCACACATAGCGAGGCTCTTCTCCTGGCTTAGCAATATCAATCTTTTTTGCATCCTCTGGACCATCGTATGAAATTCCTGGCACGCTTGGTTTTTGACGCATGGGCTGTTGAAGAACAATCTTCCGATCTTGAAGAGTGTACTGTGTGAAATTGGGAGGAACATTTAAACCTTGTTCTTGTCCACTTGAGTCTTCACTCATTGAAGACCATGTGGTTTTGAGCTCTCCTTTGCTATCTTGCATCAGATTTTTTTGTTCAACCGTTGTCTTTGCACTTCCCACACTCTTTTTTGAATCAGTTTTAGACTTGAGTTGTGGTTTTTGTTTCTTCGTCTTTTTACGATTTTTGCTAACAGTTGTTAGCTTTTCCCCTGCTTGGAATCCATCTGATCGTTTGACTTGGTCTTTGATACTGTCTTGTGCTTGGACATAGTATAGATATCCGTTCTTTCCTGAGAAGTGAGGTGGTGGTCGAGAGTTTTCACTCTTAGACTCCTCCTTTTCTTTCTGCAGTCTCTCACGTTGTTCACGCTCATCTTGTCTACGGATTTTTTAATGGCTCTTACAACATTTACGTTTAGGTCGGCTTCGAGGGATCTCTACCTGAATCTCCCTTCCTCTCAAGAGTAGGCGTGCCTTTCCTAACTCTTCCTCAGGGATTGTTACCTCATTATTAAAATCAGAGTCCCAGCCATCTTCCTTATCAGCATCATTAGCATATTCGAGTGTCAAGTCCTCTACTGAGACTTCCTCAACATGCATAGCTGTTGTGGATGTATCTCTATAGTACAAATCATCTAGAAGGGCACGTGGTTGTACCATTCGTATAGGAATAATATCATATCCATCTGAGTCACAAAATTGAATTGGCTTCGGTAAAGCACATGTCGATAATGTTGCAAGGACATGACTCCATTCTAATGGATCAATTAAATGCTCAGGGAAGGGTTGTGGAATGTATGCCTCGTCTGATACACTTCGATTTCCCTTAAGTCTCTCAGTGTTGAAATCCCTACATGAGGCTCCGCACATCCATAGATCTTCTCGCCCCTCTGATAATGTAACTCTTGAGCCCTCAGATGAAGCAGAATCAAACTCATCTATTGGAGACCTTGTTACATCACGATATGAGTGATTCCTTAGGTTGACCCTTGTGATGACAGAATCATGTCGGAGGTACAAGTAATTGTATCCCCAATCTTGAATCATTTGAAATTGTCGCATGAATGGTCTACCCAATATCACTTCGTAGTTTGGATGCTTTCCAAAATCCACTACTGCAAAGGTATGCTCATATTCAATCCCACATGTGGTGACCAATATGTTCTCGAGCAGCCCAAGGGGATGTTCTAAGCTTCCATCTGCTAGCTGCAAGCGCATCCTGGTACTCCTAATAGCTGGTTTGCCCCATTTTTCCCAAATGGACCTTGTCACAATGCCCACTCCTGCGCCACTATCAAGTATTGCAGTTGAAGATACTTTTCGCACTTCTAATGGAAGGGTAGCATTTCCCTGATCGTCTTCACAAAATTTTCCTACTTTGTTGATAGAAACTGGCATTACATGCTTTGTTTCAGAATGTATAGTACACTCATGGGGGTGGTGACCCTTTTGTAGCAATACCTGCTCTGACAAACATGTGGCAATATCATTCCACAACTCAGGTCGAATTTTTATCAAATCAAGCAAAGGTAAAGTACAAGCCACTGGTGCTGACAAAATAGCTTGTACCATACTCATATCTTTCTCCTTTGTCAACCTTTTATGCATGGAGGGTATCCTCAAGGTTTGAGAACAATTCTCATATTCTCCCAGATATGATGGTAAGGTTTTCATTGTATGCTTACTTCTAGGAGAAATAATTGTTTGAACTTCCTCCTGGATGCTCAGGTGTCTAAATTTGTTTTCCGTGCCCCTGGTAAAATCCACCTCAGAGAATGGAGGCGAATTAACAGAAGACATGTTCTCATTAATTTTCTCAGTTACTGCGGCCAACATTTCATTTACCATGTCCTCATTAGCATCAATAACTTCATCATTGCATGGGAAGACAAGACTAGGTGGTGGCAGAATGTCATCTTTCAATGGAGTGTCAATTGGTGCAGACCTTTCGCTCTGAGCTTGTGAAATGAGCTCACTTTTCATTTCCCGACTTGATGACACTTCTGGTATGGTTTCTAATGTTGGCTTAAGAGAGGTTGGGCCCCGAGGAATAGGTGGTGGTGGTCCCTCAAGTATTGATTGAGCTTCCCTAATGAGTTGCTGATGTACAGCTAGATTGATCTTCTCCTCACGAGGGTTTGGGTATTCTTGAAGCTTTTTGGGTAGCTCAGATAAAGCTGCAATGCGACTTCTATGAGCATCAATGATGGCCTCTAGAGTCTCATTCACTTTATCCACAAAAACAGAACCCCCAGAACTAACCTCAGTCGTACTAGCCTCATCTTGTTTAACACTAGGCTCAGGTTGAGGTTGATGTTCCTCACGCACTTCCTGGGATGTAAAAGTTTTATCCTTTATGTTTTGTTTAGAGGTCTCCTGAGAACTAGTGGATGCACTTTTAGTTTGTTTGCTTCGGTTCTTCTTCCTCCGAGTGGTTTTTTTTTTCTACTGGACTGTAGGGTTTTGTCCACTAGATTTGTCCTTGCGTCCCTAGTTCGAGGTGTCTCATCAGTTTGTATTTCAGCGTTTCTTGTCTGTGATCGAGTCATGACTCTAAGTGGCACGACATCCTCATTCTCAGATGAAGGTGGCGATGGAACTGCCCCTACAAGGTTAAGTGAAACCTTTGGTTGAGAGGTGCCTTCCTCATGTGGTTTCAGCAGACAATCTTTTGGGAAGTGTTCTACACAACACCCTAGACAATATCTTTCAATCGGTGGAAACTGTTGTACTATTGTATTTGACCGAGATGCTTGCCTTGAGCGATGTGGACAATCACGAGCCCAATGGGGTTCTCCGCACTCATAACAGGGGCCCATTGGTTTGGCTTCTACTTTCCTTGGCTGCCATGGACTTGAGGGGCCTGGAGTCCTAGGTTGGTAGCCGCCTAGCAACATTAAAGAGTTTTGTTCCCCGTCCAGTGCTGGGCTTGGGTATGCGGGACTTTCAAAGATATTTTCTTTGGATGAATATGATACATATTCTTCTTCCACATAGCGTGGGTTTACCAATTCTCTACACATATTTGAATTGTCGTAGTCGACAACCCTCACAGGAGCAGTCCCTAGAGCAGGAGGTTGAGCACCAAGAACAGGTCGTGCTTGTTCTTGTGTCATCGGTGGCTTACGTTCAAAACTAGTATACTGTTGATACATTTGTGGAGCCACTCCACCCCTCGGCTGCTCACGTTCCTGTCTCATTCTCGCAATGCGAGTACATTCCTGTGTGGTATGAGTAAAGTTCCAAGCACAGGCTTGGCACCACTTTTTTGTGGGTTGGTTTGTGATTAGAGGAGAAAAGGTATTACAGTCCTCTGTTTTATGGTCACCGCCACATGCTCCACAAAGATGAGGGCCTGTAGGAAGTACACTCCTCATTCTCTGCTGCTGTTGTTGTGGCTGCATGGGTGGACGATAGGTTTGTCCTAATCTCCTTAGCACTAGGTTGGCTATCTGGTCAGGATTTACTAGCGCGCTAGACCCTGAACTTTGGTCATCACCCCATTGATTTCTAGGTTTCACCTCAGGGCCAGAACCATCTTGGAACTTAAGGTTATCGGTGAAATCCATAGCATCATGGCAACACTCATTGAAACTTGTATGTTTCTTCGCATAGAGATGTGTATGCAGTGTCGAATTTTTTAGGCCTTTTAAGAAGAGAGAAATTAATCGACTTTGGGCGGGCTTCTCATCTTCTGGGCAACGATTAATGTACTGCTTCATTCTATTTACACAGTCTCTAACACTCTCATTCTCGCCTTGCTTGAAAGAGTAGATGTGTGCTACCGTGTCATGTTGAATTCCCATCAAGGAAAAAGCAGCAATGAATCTCTCTTCCAAAACTCGTAAAGAAGTTTTGTCTGAAGCTTCTAATGCCTGAAACCAAGCAAGGGCTTTTCCTTCAAGGGTGAGTCCAAACCCTTCTATTTGAGTATGCTTATCAGCAACTTGCTCAGCTCGAACTGCTTGCCTAAAAGCTGCTACATGATCGTATGGATCTCCCGACCCTTCATACTTCTTAACCAATTTCTGAAGAGTTGATGGCCTTACTTGTCGTGAATACTCATCATAGGGCCTACGGCCTCTCACTCTCAGTGGAAATTGTTCCTCTCTTTGGAAAGATGGCCCACATGTTTCCAAAATTGGTGTGGGTACCCTATTACCAGCCTCACCAAACCCTTCCAAAGATCTTGTCACCCTCATTTCAGGAGGTGCATTTATGGGAGGCCGAGTTGGCTCCCCTATCCTCCGATTGTTATAGTGAGAGAGATGTTGGTGTGGTGTGACCTGAGGTCGCACATTTGGTGTAGGACGATATCTTGGTGCTAGAGTTGGGCTACTAGCTGTGGTCCACTTGGATGTTGAAGGTCCCTCTCTAGTGAACTCTCGTAGGGGAGGAGCAACAGTTTCTCCAAGAAAGGTTGTCTCTCCTGGTTTGGCTGTATTTGATGAGAACACTTCCATAAATAATGGTTGTCCTTTCCACGTGAGTTCCCAAATCTCTTTCCAATCTAAGGTTCGGTATTCATTGGCCCATTTATCAATTATTCTGTTCATGTGTCCTGCAAGCTTCTCAACTACCACCACATGAGCTAGAGGAAGATCTAGCTGTGGCAATTTAGTCGTGGCATAATATCCCTCTAACGAGTCCTTATAGACCTCTTGAAGTGGGTCATCCTGTAAGACCTTTGTCACAGGAATTTGTCGTACAAACTCCCATTGGCTTTCAGCCCCCTGATCCAGTTTGCTCTTACCTTTCCTATCCCTTTCCAAATTTAGATCTACAAGAAGTAAATCATCTATGGATGGCTTTGAGGACTGGGCATTGGATGGTCCAGGCATGTCCGGCTCAATGAGCCAGTCATCTCTAGACTCCCTTGCTCTGGAAAGTTCTGATAAATCTAAGAACTCGGTTTTAGAGAGCTCCCCTAATTTGTCTACCTTTTTTGGATGGTAGGTGACTTCGTAGAGTGAACACCATCTCCACCCATATACATGTTACCCTGGTCATTGACTAGAGGTTCTCTATCAAGTTCTGAGAATATGTCGGCGATCTTAACAAGATACCGTTGTTGTGGGTCCCTAAAGATCTCAGCTCCTTGAGCATTTGTGTAGACATATTGGAGTCTCACATTGAGTGTTAACCCCATGGTGTCAGCTTCAAATGGATTAAAGGATCTTGAGGGTGTTCTATTTGGGGCTACGGGATGACTATTTGTCAGCCCTAGATTGTCCATGGACAATGAACTAGTTGTTCTAGAGGAAAGGGTATCGGATTGGGATTCAGAAAGTGTTTCAGCAATATCTGCCAAATTTCCTACCGATTGGGTCCCACTTTCCTGCGTAGGTACTCTAGAAGGTGCCCTAGGTCCTATGGCAGAATCTACACGACGTCCCGACCGCAATTGCATAAGGTCAAATTTTTTTTTTGGTTTTATGTGTTTTTGTTTTGTTTTTGTTTTTGTGTGTTTTTTTTAAATAGAAATATATATATATATATATATGAATATATATATATATATTTTTCACCCTACCTAACCCCTAAAGGCAACTAAAAAGAATATGTGTAGTGTACTATCTACCGTATTTTTTTTATTATTTGTTTTTTAAATGTTTTTTTTAATGATTTTATGATTTTATGATTTTTACTTTTTTTTTTAACACAAAAATTATGAATCACACTAAAAAAATACTAATTATGCACAAAGTTACAAAAATTTAAAAAAATGCAAGTTAAACTAATTATGCAAAAAATTAAAGAATGAAGAATTACAAATTATGCAAAAAAGTAGACTCCTAATAAATACTCAAATTTTTTTTTCTCTTTTTATTTTTTTGTTTTGTTTTGTTTTTTTTTTAAATTTTCTTTAGTTTTCTTTTGTTTTTTTCTCCTTTGGTTGGTTTTTTTTTTAACTAATAAATTTCGTGCCAAATATAATAAATATGAATTTACTAATTATGCATCATTTACAAAAATAAAAATAAAAAATGCAAGCTACCTTAATTATGCAAAAATTTAAATGATGAACAATGGTTTCAAAATACAAAAATAAAAATTGTTTTTTTCTTCTTCTTTTTTTTTTTGGGTTTTGTTTTGTTTTGTTTTTGTTTTTGTCTTTTTTTTTAATAACAAAAAGTTAAAACAATGCAAATCACTCTAATTATGCTACAAATTACAGAAATGAAAAAAATAAAAAATATGCAAACAATATGGACTAAAAAAAATAAAAAAAAATTTTATTTTTTTATTTTTTTTTCCTTTCTTCTCTCTATTTTTTTAATATTTAATTGTTTTCTTTTTTCCTTTTTTTTCTTCTTTTTTTTAAATTTCTTTTTCTTTTCCTTCTTTCTTTTTCTTTTTTAATCTCTTTTTTTTTAAATTTAATTGTTTTTTAAATCTTTTTTCTCTTTTTTAATAAAAAAATATTATTATTTTTTTGTTTTATTTAAAAATACAAAAAAACATTGAAAAATTAATTAAAAAAATAGAAAAATAAAAAAAAAGAAAAATACCACCTACCTTATCTTTTTTCACCGCTTCGCCGCTCTCCGGAAGTGTCGCTGCATCCACGTGCTTTGCCTTCTCCCCGTTTGCTGCAGCCAGCTGCTCGTCGGCCCCCACCTTCTTCTACAGAGTTGATGCCTTTAATGCTTCACCTGCCGGCCACTTCACCGTCTTCTTCAGTTCGCAGCGTGCTTCCTCCTTACCCCGCAGCCACCGCAGCCACCGCTTCCACGCCTTCGATTTCTCTTCGACTTCTGCTGTGGCCCGCCACCACCGCCTTCGCTCTCGGCTTCCCTTTCGCCACCCTCTGCTTCCGCCTCCTTGCACAGTCACCTCTCGCCGGCACAGCTGGCTCTCGCTTATGCCAATGCAGCCGGCCGCCTTCTCTTCGACAGCCTCCTCGCTTGCTGCAGTCCGCGGCTCTCTCCAGCAGCCGCCGCTCCGCGCCTCCACGCGCTTTGCTTGCTGCCAACCTTCCACTGCTGGAGGCAACAGCCACTTCTCCACGCTTCACGCCTCTCCTCTTCGATGACCTACAGCCTTTCCGCTTCTGCCGGCTGCCCAGCAGCTGCCGCCTACAGCGTTCTTCCAACTGCCGGCTGCCCAGCAGCAGCTGCCTGCCTTCACTCTCTGCAGTCGCCTTCTCTGCGTGGTTTCGCCAGCCGCCTCAGCTTTGCTCTCTGCAGTCGCCTGACCCCGCCAGCCAGCTGAAGCACCAGCCGCCGCCTTCGTTAGCTTCAACCCGCCTACGCCATCGTCGCCGGCTGCTGCAGGCACTATGCCAACGCCTTCGTTCTCATCCGCCTACGCCTTCGCCGCCGGCCGCCTACACCAACAAAACGATTTTGTTTTTTTTTTAATTTAAAAAAAACGTCTGCTTTCAGCGCCCTGTGCGCTAACGTTATGCAGCCCTTATAAATCTATATAAAGCCTTGGCTTTCAGCGTATATATAACAATATATAGAAATATATATATATATATATATATTTCTTTGCTGCGGACGCCACTCTACCAAGCAACAAATCCAAACTATACAAGCAACAAATCAAAACAATAAAAGAAAGAAAGAAAAAAAAACCGCTTCCAATGCTCTACCTCCCACTCACCAACCCCGTCACCAATGCAACAACAGAGAGTGCTTAAATCCGATTAATGGCGGGATTTCTCTACCGCAAAGAGGTTTTAATTAATTTTGTTTGTTTTTTTTTTTGCTTCTAATCAAAAAAACGAAAGCACACAAGGCGCCCTTGAGATCACACACTCAATGCCCTTGCAAACTCTACTCTAATCTACCCTAATCCACGATTTTGCAATCAATGGAGCACTTAGTAAGAAGTAATGGTTAACACCCTTCACTAACTTAGGTGTGCGTTCCCCGGCAGCGGCGCCATTGTTTGGGACATCATAGCATAGCGGAGGCTACACTCCAACCCACACACTTGTCAATCCGTGAATGCAACCCGGTTAGCGCATAGAGGCTATCCCGAATGGGAGAAGAAGAGTTAACCACACACTAATGTCCTCTAGTCCTACTCAATCCTTCTCAACACTCAAGCAATCAATCTTACATAATCAAAGCATCAAGATTAGGCTACACTTAAGCACACAAATGCAACTTATGCAAGGAACCTAATATGCAAAGAGCTATCACATAAGCCTCCACTACACATTATTTCAAGCACAAGCTTCATCACAAGCACTCTATAACTCACAAATCAAAACATCATTAAGAAATCTAGATTAGCAAGAGTGTAGACCAAAACCTCATATCATTGAAAATGTAAAGAATAGAAAGTACATGATTGAAACAAGAATGGAGATGGAGAGCCTTGGGAGAGCACTTGAGAAGGAGCTATGGAGCAAGCTCTCTCTATGAGCCTCTCAACCAAATGACCAAAGAGTGTTGCCTAGCTCTCAAAAGAGCTACCTTTTATACAAAAATTCTAGAACTCTCAAAAGTTCCCATGTGGGATTATTGTCAAGCCCCCTCCCACATTCATCTACAACTTTGAACTCTTTTCAAGAGCCCTAAGTGTCTTTTTTGTTGCATCCTTGTATTGATCTTCATTTGCATGCAACAAGAATGCATTCTTTACATCCATCTGATGTAAAGACCATTGCTTTGACGCAGCCACTGCTATCACAACTCTCACCGTTGCCATCTTGGCAACTGGGCTGAAAGTTTCCTCATAATCAATCCCATATGCCTGTGTATATCCTTTGGCTACCAATCTAGCCTTGTACCTGTTTATGCTTCCATCACTGTTATGTTTAACTTTGTACACCCACTTGCATCCAATGGCTTTCTTGCCTTCAGGCAATTGTACTAAATCCCAAGTTTCATTTCCATATAGTGCATCCATCTCCTCATCCATGGCTTTCTCTCAATACACATTTCCAGCCTCATCAATGCATGTGGGCTCAATAACCTGCACAACCTTTGCCATATATGCATAGTGATGTGCCACATAACCATCATAGGTAAATCTCTGCACAGGATTTTTCACTCTCCCAGATCTTCGCAGCTTCTCATGCATGGCTTCCATAGCCTTCTTTACACCAGGTGTTCTCATAGCTGGGATCCCAAGCTTCTCATCAAGGCTCATATCTGAGCCACTAGACTCTCCATCAACATGAGAATGCCCTGCAGAAATGTCAGGCATACCAAGGGGCTCAACCACTTTCTCTTTTCCTTTATGTGATGTACTAATCACATTTGCAGGACTGGTATTATGATGCAGCCTGCCACTCCATGGTCTATCAATAGACCCACTAGATGAGGACTCTCCTGGTCCACTCAAAGACTGTGATTGCTGACCTGCATTCTGTGCAACCACACTTCCACTCACATCAGCCCCAATAGCTTCTTTTTCAGCAGCATACCAGCTGCTCATCTCATCAAAAACAGCATCCCTGCTTACCCTCAACTCACGTGTAGCAGGGTTATAACACATGTATCCCTTTTGCTCAAGGGAGTATCCAATAAACACACATTTTTCAACTTTTGGATTCAGCTTAGTTCTCAGCTCATCTGGCACATGTACATATGCAATGCATCCAAAAACTTTCAGATGAGACAAATCTGGTTTTCTGCCCCAGTAAACCTCTCCTCTGGAGTTACATCATGTATGGCTGCAGTTGGAGTCCTGTTCATGATGTATACTGCTGTAGAAACAGCCTCAGCCCAATAACAATGCGGCATATTCTTCTCTTCCATCAATGCTCGCGCAATCTCAGCAATGTGCCTGTTTTTCTGCTCAGCAACTCCATTTTGCTGCGGAGTGTATCTGCATGTAAACTGTCTCCGAATACCATTCTTCTTCAAGAATTCAGAAAACTCATTGGAGAAGTACTCTCCCCCTCCATCTGACCTTAGGCACTTTACATATTTCCCTGTTTGCTTTTCAACCAAAACTCTGAAATTCTGAAAGTGAGTGAACACCTCACTCTTCTCCTTCATGAAATATACCCACACTTTCCTTGTGTGGTCATCAATGAAAGTCACATAATACCTGCAGAGCAGCCTCCCATAGATATGGTCTTCGTAGGACCCCATACATCTGAATGCACAACATCTAGTGCATTTCTGCTCACAAGATTTTCTCAAATTATACATCATCACACTTGTGTGGTGATTAACTTCCTTAAGCAAACCAAACTCTTATGATGCCATTTTGGGCCAATCATTTATGTCAAAATCCTAATTGATGCATGATTGGTCTATGGATCATGTGTATGTTGGAGTGGAGATAAAGGTAGCAACACACACACATATGTAGCATGTAAATTATGCATCATCACACTTGTGTGGTGATGAACTTCCTTAAGCAAACCAAACTCTTATGGTGCCATTTTGGGCCGATCATTTATGTCAAAATCTAATTTTATGCAGGATTGGTCTATGGATCATGTGTATGTTAAAGTGGAGATAAAGGTAGCAACACACACACATATGTAGCATGTAAACAAAGAGCAAATAGAGAACAGAGGAGCACAACACTGAAAGTAGATTCATGAGAATGAATGAAGTATAAATTAAGTAGATTCATGAGGATGAGTACAAATGAAATTATATTATAAGGTCATTTGAGCACAACACTCAAAGTAGATTCATGAGGATGAGTACAAACAAAATTATATGATAAGGTTATTTACACACTCACTCATACCTCCAAAGGAGGGAAAAATTACCCCAACCCATTATTAGTCTCTACATCCTCAAATCACCACCATATAAATGGCTACATTGGTGTCAACATGTATAGGGAGATCATGTGGCTGATTAATCCCCAAATGGTAGCAGTAAGCCCAAATCTTTATGAAAATCTTCTCACTTCTGTCATGGAGGAGAGAGCCTTCATGAACATATCTACCACATTGTCATATGCCGAGACATAAGCGAGGCTAATATCTCTTAAAAATGAGCCTCTCCCCTGACATAACGATAATGCACCTTAATGTGCTTTGTATGAGCATGAAACACTCATACTGCCAATGTACTCCTGCTGCTGTCAGTCAAGATGGAGGTGGGGTGCTATAGTCCAACAATAAGATCTACAAAAAAGGCATTTGAGCCATACACATTCCATAGTTATTGTGAAAGGTGCCACATACTCAGCTTCACAACTCAAAGTGGCCCAATGTCAGCTACTTCTTGTTTGTTGAGCCATGCTATACATGAATCACCAAGATGAAAGTAAAATCCACTAGTGGAAGCTCGCATATCATGACATCTAACACAATCGGAGTCACCGAAAGCATCTAATTGATGAATATCACCACTCTTAGCATATAATAGCCGAAGGAAATGAGTGATTTTTAAGTATCAAAATGCTCGCTTGGTAGCCATGCTAATGTTCTTGCTTCTCGGAATGTGTATAAACTTCCTCAACTATTGAATGTTTGACCTTGTACCAAATCAGATAGATGAGGCACCTAACAATAACCTCTACAAGAACTTGATAAAGTGATGCATCAAATGGTTCACCTGCATCCTGTGGAGATTGAGCATATCTACCTTTACTGGTGTAGCAATAGTCTAATAGTCTATCCCTTCGACCCATGAGGATTGGCTATTCGCGTCCCCAACATGGGCTTTCTATATTCTCTATTCGGTCTAGGCAATATGAGAGCCATTTCTTTGGATTCTACAAGGCTTGGATTTACATTTCATCCATGAGATCACAGTTGCATGGATTGCCTCATCTTTGGGGCAATACTTGTAGATTTTTCATATGACCTTGGAGGATTTTCGACTAGCCTCATCATCGACAGGATTCCTTTATCTTTTCCATTTGACGTCGGGGGTCATGAGATTCATGTATTGGTATTGGCTCTCTAGGATGGTGACATTTTCTCACGTATTGTGCTTCTTGTATATAGCATTTGTATTTGTTTTGTGCACGACCGCCCTTTGATTTCGAGGATAAAATCATTGTAGGAGGGGAGTTTTTGTAATGAAGTAGATTTGGTTGCACATGCACATGGGGGATGGGGCCTAGGCACTTAGGCTTAGGGTCATTTACATGTGTACTTTTGGGGGCATTGGGTTGTATTAAGCATAGGGCTCATGGGCATTGTACCTTTTTTTATCATATTTTACTTTATAAACATTATGTCTTCTTGGTGCTCATGCCCAAACTTCCATGGCCTTCTTGGCTATTGCCTTAGGATGGTGACCTACACCCATGTCTACTCCATGCCTTGAGTGTTGCCTTAGGATGGTGACCTACACCCATGCATATTCCATGCCATGAGTAGCCCCTTTCTTACACAATGGTTACACACAAAACCTAAAATCGAACAAAGTTGATTCAAATTGACAGCCCCTAGGATGTCTATGGAAACCTTATAACATGTGAATAGGCCCCAAAACACGCCCACCAAAATGGCCCGAAAGTTACAAAAAATTGTTGTTAAGAAAGTTAACAAAACACTATAGGGTTTACCTTCTCCACCTAAGAGGATAGCTCAATCTCTACTAATCTGAAGGGTAGCGCTAGGAAGTGATGATGAGAGATAAGGATGGAGGTGAGAGCCAAGAAAACCTACTCTGATACTAGTTGTTGGAGTGGAGACAAAGGTAGCAACATACACACATGTGAAAGAAGGAAGAATAGATGCAGAGAAACAAAGTAAATTGATGATAATAAGTGAATTACAAGTGAAGTGGCATGAATCATATCACTTAAACACACACACACACACACACTCATAAGAGTGAAGTGGCATGAATCATATCACTTACACACACACACACACCCCCACACACACACACACACACACACACTCATAAGAGTGTTTACACATGCTCGAAGGAAAAAGACCTTCTAAGGAGGGAAAAGTGGCCCGGCCCATTATTAGTGTACATCATATATCGACATCCACACATCACTAGCATATAAATGGCTACACCACCATGGTTGGTTGACACGGGTGATGAGGTTGATGTAGTGAGATGGTTGGTAGGTTGTGCGAGGCTACTACAATATAGGGCTATAATGAATACAAAGTTTATTTTCTAATTGTCCAACTCAATCTTTATTATCTTTACTGCTCCGGATCCAATAATGGAACCGATTAAGTAGACTATGGTCAATGCCAAACCCACTTCGGTGTGAAAGAGACTCGACCTAAATTTTAAAAAGGAATGATAGATTATCCTAAACAAGAGATGAGTTGACTAGAAGACACTACAAACTTATACATCCAAAGGTTTTATTAGCACAATAACATGTGAAACATTTGGATATATTAAGTCAAATTCTAGTACATCCAAAGGCATTCCTAGCACAATAACCTATATGAAACATTTAGATATATCAAGTCAAATTCCATAAGTCCCTAAAGAGTAATTAGAAGAAATTTAAAACATGACTTGATGTCTAAGATATTGATGAAGGATGGCATGTGCCTCCAAAATAGGTGAACATACCCTAACCATTAAGTTATTAATATGGTGGATTAATGAGATGATTAAGAGAGAGTACCCAAGGGACATCACTAGACTGATAGTGTTTATATCTTCAAAGATCAAAATGCCTATTAGGTCATTGCTCTAGGGATATCCGAGTCTTATGAGCTAAGAAATAGACCTTAAAGGTTGGATGGATGGCAACCTACAAGCTAAAAATGAGGTTGTTGTGCTAACTAAGCAAGAACCAAGTGCCATTTAAAAACTTGAAGGATAAGACTTGACCAACGTTCTAGTTAATAAATTTAAGAGAATGTTATAAAAAGGATGACACTAATGCAATACCACTAGTGGTTTGTAGAGTTGGGATCATGGTTTATAAGGGTTTGCATCATGGATAGTGGTGCAACTGTGAGACGATAGCTACCAAGCACTACTATCAGAAATAGGGAAGGCCTCCTTTAGGATAGACTAAGTTCATTGTGAAAATGGGTGATAATACTATTACTAGGCCGATGGGAAACTTTATGAATACTTTTAGAAATGGGAAAGACCTCCTTTACAATAAACTAAGCTCAAAATGGGTAATGGTACTGCTACCAGACCAATGGGAATACTTTGTGCTTGAGAGTCAAGATTTTCTCAATTATGCATTGTCACACGTGGTGATGGTACTGCTACCAGACCAATGGGAATACTTTATGCTTGAGAGTTAATATTTTCTCAATTATGCATTGTCACACTTGTGTGGTGATGAACTTTCTGAAGCAAACCAAACTCTTATGATGCCATTTTGGACCGATCATTTATGTCAAAATCTAAATTTATGCAATATTGGTCTATGGATCATGTGTACACTGGAGTGGTGTGATAAAAGTAGCAACACACACACATCTGCAGGCAGCATGTAAAGAAAGAGAAAATAGAGAACAGAGAAGCACAACATTCAAAAGTAGATTCATTAGAATGAGTGAAGTATAAATGAAGTAGATTCATGAGAATGAGTACAAATGAAACATTTACATACTCAATCATACCTCCTAAGGAGGGAACCCATTATTAGTCTCTACATCCTCAAATCACCACCATATAAATGGTTACATTGATGTCAACATATATAGGGAGATCATGTGGCTCATTAATCCCCAAATGGTAGAAAGCCCAAAGCTTTATGAAAATCTTTTAACTTCTCTCGTGGAGGAGAGAGCCTTCGTGAACATATCTACCACATTGTCATATGTAGAGACATAAGCTAGGCTATTATCTCCTAAAAATGAGCTTCTCCCCATAATAATGATAATGCACCTTAATGTGCTTTGTATGAGCATGTTTGTATGAGCATGAAACACTCATACTGCCAATGTACTCTTGCTGTGAGTAAAGATGGAGGTGGGGTCCTATAGTCCAATAATAAGATCTACAAAAAGGAATTTAAGCCATACACACTCCATAGTTATTGTGGAAGGTGCCACATACTCAGCTTCACAACTCAAAGTGGCCCAATGTTGGCTACTTCTTGTTTGTTGAGCCATGATATACATGAATCACCACCAAGATGAAAGCAAACGTTACTAGTGGATGCTCACATATCATGACATCTAGCACAATTGGAGTCACTGAAAGCATTTAACTGATGAATGTCAACCCTCTTAGCATAGAATAGCCCAAAGAAATGAGTACCCTATAAGTATCAAAATACTCGCTTGGTAGCCCTACTAATGTGCTCATCCTCGGATTGTGCATAACGGATTGTGCATAAACATGCTCAACCACTGGGAGACCTCAAATTGAATGTTTGGCCTTGCATCAAAGTAGATAGATGAGGCACCCAACAATAACCTCAACACAACAACCTGATAAAGTGATGCATCAAATGGTTCACTTGCATCCTGGAGATTGAGTGTACCTGGTGTAGCAATAGTCTTATAGCCTATAAAACCAAACCACGTTGCACCAACTGTAATGTATTGTCTTGTCTTCTCTACAACCATACCATATAGATAAGAGTGCTACACTATAAGGGAAAGTACTCTCCTACTATAACATGTAGATAACAATACTATACAATAAGGAAAAGTACTCTCCTACTATAACATACAAATGTTAGTCCTTAGTGTGAACTAGACTACATGAGCTGGCGCTATGAATATGCCATAACTCTAGCTCATTCTCATAGGCCTTCCACCTTCGGGTATGGATCAACCCTTTACACATGCACACACCTACACTATTATGTGCTCTGTACTATGACTTAATTTCTACTCTATCATTAGAACTCACTATGGTCACCATCTCTCCCAAGCTAGACAATATGTGGTCTGAAGAGTCATGACAAGCATCTGAGGACTGATGCATATGGCATCCCCCCTTCTCATCTTCAAACATTGTGTAATGCTAGGGTGTCCTCTTTAAGACACTCTTGGCCCACCCTTCCTGACAAACTCGAGCAGAATGAAGCCATGGTCATCATGAAGTCAAAATTCTATGATGCGGCCCTGCTTGCCCATATTTCTTGCAGATTTACATGGAGGTGGCTTGAGATTGGTTTTCTTTCATCCTCCTCATCACTCTAATGGTGTGCCAAGTTTGAAAGGAGCTGAGAACCCACATGTGCATGAAGATGTCCTCCATTAGGGATGTTCTAGGGACTATTATGGTAGTAGGGATGGGCAACTAGAGGAAGCCAAATGCCAACATGGACAATAAAGCGATAATCATAATGGGTCCTGGGACATAGCTGAAGGAAGAAAAGGTGGGGGGATAAGAGGGAAAACCAAAGATGATATATTTCAAATTTAAACTAATAAGAGATGTGGCCACATGAATTGGGCACTGGGCACCAAGCTAATGGTGTGAGTGGTGGACTGACCAAGAGGAGGTTACAATTCATCTCCTTACTAGTAGGTAACCTCATAGTGAATTGCAAGACTCAAGTTTAGACTACATTGTGCTCACACTTACCATAAGTTACATAAGGGCTAATACTACTTTTATCTTTATACGAAGTTTCATTCGCCCAACTATCAACACTTTCCAAGCACCCTTTGAAAAAGATTAGCCAATTATTCTACACTTTCATAAAGGCATATTCTTAATTTTTACCTTGCTTGCTAAGCATTGGCTCTGTTATCTCTCTTACTATGAAGGCATACTCTTTTGTATTTGATAGAACTTTAACTTGTTAGTTTGTGTAGATAATATTCCGTTTATATTTTCAGTATGAGTATGTGTGTGTGTGTGTGTTGAGAGAGAGAGAGAGAGAGCCATGATTAGGTCCCAAATAACCCTCTGAATGTTTGTATTTATGGATGTTAACAAAACATGTCGTTTTCGTCCTTGTGCAACATGCAATTGTGTTTCCTTGCACAAAATACTACCTTTGGCTACGTTTATGCATGGGTTCTTGTAGGCATGAGGTGGAGGAATTAGCCCCCCCAAATACCCCTTGTATAGGGGTTCATGTTACCTTAGGCTTCTTGGGAAAGGCCTTGGGGACAATATGGGCTACCCATGGGGCCACCCTTGTCCATAGCCTATAGCAAGCCCTAAAGCATCCTACCTTATCCCCTAGGGTGTTGTTATAATGCCTTGACAATGGATTCTCATTCACCCCACTTTGGATAAACACCGAGTTTGACTTCTAATTGGGCTCATTGTGTGGGTTTAGGTCTAATAAATGAAAGTTTTATATCATTACATTATACAAGAGGATTACATTTGGTATGGCTTATGTGAGACTTGCACAACTAACTGACCACTCGGAAGACAAGGATAATATCCGACCTTAGGTCCTTGAACTTGTCTGTATAGTATGTTCATGTAGCATCCAAGTGCGGGGATGCACATGATATTCCTTCTTGCTTAGCTTGTTGACAAGAGTTACATTGCATCTAGGTAGTCCGTTAACAATGTTGGGTTCTTCTCCTCATCAAGTCAAACGGCTTCATATGTCCCTCAATTTTGGAACTTTGTGAGGTATTGATGCTTGCGAGACAGTTAGAGCCATGCTTGAATAAATGAAGGAATATCTTCTCTGGAATCACAATTTTTATCACTTCTGGTTTCAGCGTGTTCAAAACCTTGGACATAGTAGGGCTTATGTACGGATTTTCGTTTTCAAAAATACTTTGTAGATATTATATATCCCCTTTGTAGGTAAAGCTACATATACACATATTATCCTTCATATACTGCATGGCCATCACACAAGCTAAGGTATTTACATAACCACACAAGCTAAGCTAGCAAAAAATGCCACATGCTAGCCAACACCATTATTTCTCAAAAAATCCCTAAAATATCAAAACCAACAAATAGGTGTCAACAAAACATAGCTTTAAAAGGGCACCTTCTCCAAAGGACTTACGTATGGCTTCAACAACAACAACTAACATGGAAAACGTCATGCATTATCTAACTGGTTGAAGTCAGAGCTTCATGGAGATGTCATTAATTTTCTTCATAATTGAAAATGATATAAAATTGTGAGATGATTGCTTGCCCACTTGCTTTAATCATTGCTTGCCCACTTGCTTTAATATTTGCTTCATTATTTAGAAGTACATCCCATCCCCTTTCAACAATTGGAAATTGCCCTTTGTTTTGTTGGAATGCCTTGTGTAAGCATGTTGTGCTTTGGCTAGATGAAATTCCAAGACTTCTTTGGTAGGACTTGATGACCCGGTTTGCTTCAAGCACATGGGAGATTATTCTTATGGTAAGAAATTGAAATAATTTCTCAAAAGCTAGATCATATGGAGTCCTAATAAGGGAAGAAAAAAAGAATTGTAAAGAACTACCTAAACCAAGATAAAAATACTTCCTGCTTATTGTGTTGGGCATTAACATTATATTTTATCATGTTGAAGACTAATTGGTTGTATATTTTTGTTTGGGAATTCGTCTAATAAAAGAACCAGAAAAATTCAATGAGGGTATCTTGTTCAAGTGTGGTGAAATATCTAGGGAAACAATGTGAGGGTTAGGACAAGGTGCAAGAAGATGTCCATGACCTCGAGTGTGTGGTTTGACTGCTTACAAGTGATGGGGAGGCCTCAATGAAATAGAATAAAAACATAGTAGTAAAGAGATGACCACTTTGCAGGAAGATAGGGGAGCTAAGTTTTACCATCATCAATAGGAGAGAGCATTCTAGCCCAACACGTTGAAGGGAATTGCAAAATGTCATAATGCTATGAGTCAACAATATAATATTAATGAATTGGAGGAAGTAATAAAAGCATGGGGAAATTACAAAAGGCAAATCAATGGTGAGATTAGGGCATCAAACTAAAAATTGTTAGTTGTAATAAAAGCATCAAACTAAAAATTGTTACATATTAATGAATTGGAGGAAGTAATAAAAGCATGGGGAAATTAGGGCATCAAACTAAAAATTGTTACATATTAATGAATTGGAGGAAGTAATAAAAGCATGGGGAAATTACAAAAGGCAAATCAATGGTGCAATGGTGAGATTAGGGCATCAAACTAAAAATTGTTACATAGTTGTAATTTCCCCCTCATCGGCCATAAAGATGATCTAAACATGGCTATGTAGCTACCCCACTTTCCATAACCATCTGCACTGATCTTGGAGCCCACAATGTCATGCCATAGCCACAATGTCACAATAGAGTGTGCAAGAGTAAATTCTTGGTCCATTACCATTATGAAATGAGAGTCCCAATGTAGCATTATGTAGTCTATATGGTAGTGCGCCCAATCTAACGTAAGTCATATCTAAACCATATGGCCTCCTAGGCCACCTTCCCATGTGAAGGTAGTCTATATGGTAATTCCCATGTGAAGGTAGTCTATATGGTAATGTGCCAAATCTAATGTAAGTCGTATCTAAACCATATGGCCTCTTAGGCTACCTTCCCATGTGAATATGAGGATGCTAGGCATCCGGTGGCAGTGGGCGAATCAACCATATCTACTCCTCGTAATGGGAGCTATACAAACATGAGACTTCAGCATACAATATGGCATTGATATATCCAAAATAACATATTTTATATTTAGCATATTGAGTATTTATTATAGTGTTGAGTATAATATCCAACATAATATAGTTTATATTTAGTTTTTAGTATAGTATTAAGTATAATATCCGCATAATAAGTTTGTATTTAGTAAAGCTAGTATATTATATAGTTAGTATTCCATAAGTTTAGTTAGGTTTAAAGTCTAGAAAATATTTACATTAGTTATACTATACATATGTAAATATTAACTATAGTGTCCATGGAGAAGACAATATTGAATATAGCTTAAAATGGGTATGGCAATATAAGTGTGTATGTTATTTCACAAAAGAAAAATATGCATTTGATTTATAGTTACATTAAGTTGGAATATCCTCCCTTGAGTCTATTCCTCAAAGGAGACATATTCACATGTGCAAACAACTCCTCATATATCTAGTGAAAGGAGTTGGTAAGTTCGTGCTGCTAAAATGGTGGGACAACCACTCTTTCAAAATTCTTTTTTGTGTATATTCACATGATCAATGTGCTTCTGCCATATATCAATATCTATAATGACACCTATCCCATGCATAAACATGGTTTCCTTCACCTTAGGCATGTTCAGATCCAAACTAAACATCCTTCCATTTATGTTATCCTTTGTAACCAAGCGTTTGTAACCAAGCGGCACTAATTTTTAAAGTCTTCCATAAAACATATTTGAGGATTAAACCTCACTTATACCCTGGTCAACCATCTGTCTAGGTTCTGATAATATTTAGAACATGAAGTATATATACCAAGTTTTGCCATCCTACATAGACAATCACACTTTACCAACATGTGCAATGGAATATGCAGTATCATCACTTGTTTTCGCGTATCTTGGTTTTTCCATTTTTTGTATATCTCTCAACCACTTATCATGACTTGTTTTCGCGTATCTTGGTTTTTCAATTTTTTGTATATCTCTCAACCACTTATCATGACTAGTCATGTTGTTAGAGGCACCAGAATCTATATACCAAATATCTCTTGATCTTGACATATCTCCTATCATGGAGTTTCTATAAATCATGGTTTTTCCATTTTTTGCATATCTCTAACCCACTTACCATGACTGGTCATGTGGTTAGAGGCACCAAAATCCATATACTAAATATCTCTTAATCTTGAAATATATCATGTCATGGAGTTGAGCATATGTTGCATCACAGACAGCGAGCTTGCTCACTTCTATCATCACCGTGCTGTAACTTTCCACTTTTGGTATCATTCTGTTTTCTATAGCAGTCATTTGCCAGGTGCCCTAGTTTTCCATAACTTAATAGCACTCTATGCTATTTGCATTTTGATTTCTTTGCTAGCCACCCCAATCTCTTTGGCTCCCCTTGCCTCTAGGGTAGCCTCTTCCACCTGTTTTGTTACATTTGATTCCTATTTTTGTTGTTGTCCATGATTTCTGTTTCCAAATGACCTCTAGCTCGGACTTGAGATGACGATCTGCCTCTACCTTTATTTATATCTGCGTAGAAGGCATACTCATTTGTATTTCCAGAGGATGAACTTCTCCCAATATTAATCTCCTCATGAAAATCAGTTCTTAAAAATCAATAAATTTCTCTTGAACCCAATAGAGGTCTGAAATTGGTTGTATTCCTTGCCAAGGCCATTCAAGGTCACTGAAATCATATCATCATCATCTACTAATAATACCAATAGAAGCAAGGGTATCTATAAGCCCTTTACTCTTCACTAAGTAATCATTTTTATACTCATCATCATCATCTACTGGTAATCCAATAGAAGCAAGGGTATCTATAAGCCCTTTACTCTTCCCTAAGTAATCATTTATACTCAACTTTCCTCTAGTCACATAATGCAGCTCCTAATTTAGCTATATCTTTTAGACTTGGGTGTTTATGCTATACATCTTCACTAAGGTGTCACAAGCCTCCTTAGGCATTTGTGCTTCCTGTATATGCATAATCATAGAATCTATCACATTGACAAGTAACTAGTACAACACTTTTTTGGCTCTTTCATACCCAACTTTGCTTCGACGAGAAATTGAGCATATACACTCAAACTCGACACTTTCACAGAGTGGCATCTTACAGAGCCAAACCATGCCTGAAATGTGCTCAATTTGCATCGAAACATGCACAAACTCAAGTCATTTAGTTGAATACACACAATATGGTCTTCTTCCTTCACCCACAAGAGGATGCCTCAATTTGGGTGCGTCTATTTAGCGAGCCAAGAGCAGTGAGCACAGAGCAGTGAGTAGAAATAAAGTCCTTGTGAAAGTGAGCAAGTAGGGGCATGGTATGATATTAAGCAAGCATGTAATGTTAAAGAGAAGAGTGAAACCATAGTGCAACTCTATAATGAACAGAACAAAGAAGACTAAAAAAGTTTAAAAATGACTATTGCAAATAAAGCATTTTCAAATGAATGGTGCGGATATAAAAAATCACTACAAAACTCATACTACTTGGCTCGCTAAAAAGACGTTGAATTGGTCATTGAGCTACTAATAGAAACAAACTATTGTTGCAACCACATGGAAACCACAACGACCAGAGAGCATAGAAATCAAGCCATTAAGATGCACCCCAATTTTAATAGCCATACCACTTACACAACAATATAATACTCTTTAGAAACCATAACCATAGGATTTAAAAATTTTATAATCCAAATAAAAGTTATCCAACAATCAGCTACATGCTATTGTAAAAAACATTCAGAAGCATAACATCCATCAAAACATTACTTCCAATAGTCCCCAAAAAATGATTGTCTCAATTAAAAAAAAGACTATCTCTAATGGCATTCTGATGTAGACATGTGATCCTCATAACTGCAAGAGACACAAAGAAAAAAAAATAAGCTTTATCAATACAAAATTATTCTCTACTAACATATTTATCTTTTCAACATGCATACCTTTGCTGAGTATGGTTCTAACAGGTGATCATAGATCCGCTCATCCTTGTCTAACATTATGACATTGCGATCCATAAATGCTGCCACTAGCCCAAGAGTTCCAGTGCCAGCAAACAAATCCAAAATCGTGTCCCCAAGACGACTGAAGACGGAGACGATGTATTTGCTAAGCCGCTGACCTCTCTGACAACCGCCCCGCCATGGTCTACCCTTTCTCTTCACCAGATCCTCTGATGGCACTCTTGAAAACGCACACAAACCATTAACCATATGCCATAAAGATCACCGAAAATCATTTTAAATTCTATCTTGATTTGAATGCATACATACATGTCGAAGATAAGATCTTGCCCTACATCAAGATCATCACCTAGTGCCAAATCCCTTAGTTGATCCCCATGCATCACAAAGCTTGTAGTAGCAGGAGATGTTGAGCGAACAAAAACAGCCAATATTAGACAAGTGACCTACAAGCAAAGACACGTTGATTGTTCATGCATTTTCACCTTAAATGGGACAAAGAAGATTTGCACAAATGACAGTCCCAAAGAGAACAACACCAATACCTGGGTAGTAATCATTTGCCCCATCTTCTTCCCAATAGGTGGAGTACACCTCACAACCTGTCTATGATAAATGCCAAACCCAACGCTCTGTGCAACCTGCTCAATGGTCACTCCTTCTTCCATAGTGTAAAGGCATATAAAGAAGCCTCGATCCGAGAGACAAGAATCAACAACTTTAAAAGTAGAGTCATACATGCCATCCCCAATCTTATTCCAATATGGAACCTTGTTTGCAACACAACCTCCAATGATGATATTTGAGGGGAAGTCTGCAAATATCAACTCCACACAGTAATCGGACCCTCTACTCTTGACATTCCCTACTGTGCAAATAACATTCATGGCATCAAGCACTTGCTTTCCCAATGAGGATGCATCCTCCATGTTCACAAAAGTAGCTACAAGGTCCTCAATACTGACATTGAAGGCATAAATGGTTCCTATAGACAGGTTTTTGACATTTAACACACATAGTCTTAAGTCAAAACAATCGGATCACGATAGAGATGAGGTAGGAAGCTCACATACCTGGAGCTTGCAATGTCTTGGTTATGATGTCAGTTGGTTGTATCCCGCCTGCACTACTATTGGATATCTGTTGTTGACTCTGCTCCCTATTTGCTTCCATTGCTCGATTCACCTCCAATGCACGATTCACTATTTCCCTCCCTAAATTCACTGGCAATGACTTACGAAAAGAAGCTGATGCAATCGATGTTGCATGTGATGTGGATGTGGCCTCATTATGATCAATTTGCTGGCTACGAAGATCCAATATAGACTTATGTTGGCGATACAGATCAAGCTCCTCCTCATGCACATGGTTTCTTTCAAGGTCCAACCACCATGGGCAGAAACGAGACTCTATGCTTGACATGGCCTGTTCAATGACAAACATGGGTAAACGCAACTCACCCTCAATATGAACATGTTTCTCAATCATGGATTCAAAATGACAAATTCAATCACTTACTCTTCCAAGCTTCAAATCGGCATACATATAAGATTGATTGTCAACACAAAGCCACACACTAGCGAGAGGGGGTAAAATATCCAATTGGTGCTCCTCAATTTCAGAAAGCAACCATCTGCAAGCCAAAGCCCAAATGATAAAACAACACACAGAAAGAAGCATGCATGTTTTTTAACAAAGAATATCTGGGTTATGTTGTAGGAAAACCTATAAACGACTCGCCGTGCAGCACTTTGTAGGCCTGGTTGATGGTCAATATCATGGCTAAATTTTATGCCTCCTTCGTGCACTTTGAAAGCCCTTTTGAAGTACTTTCTTCTGCATAGAACAACAAAAGAGGTGAATCGGCTCTCACCTGGCAACCTGACTCGATCGGCATTTTTAATATCATTTTGGATTCTCAAACCCAGCTCCGTGATCTGAAGCCAGTAGGAGTACATGTGCAGCCATTCCCTAACCTTTGTCTTATCATTTGGCATACCCTCAAGTGATCGCACTGCAGCCTGAGAGTTGTCCAATAGCTTGACAATGTGAGCCTTATCTGTGTCTATGATGCAAGCAGAACCTATCATATTGAGCTTTTCCTCTGTGGCCACATGATTGGTTGACTCGTGCCATGGGAGGGAGAGCACCGCACACCAAAAGGCCTCACCGTTGGAGGGATCAGCAATCCTTGCATATTTTGATGTTTTTCCTCTGTAGAGAACTTCTACCTTTCGAGTCACATTCTCCCTAGCAGACTCGGCAAGTGGTCCATTTGATGCCTCATCAATTTTTTGCTCCATCTCGTCCTTGAACAAGAGCCAAGTCATAATCTGGATTGGCAAATGAAGCCAACTAGGCCTTCCTCTTGGCAGATGCACTCTGCATCTCTCTCTCAACCCACAGCTTGTCCTCATTGTCCAAATGTGCCATGAGAGTTGTTAGGTCGGACTCTCCCAATCTTCTTAGTTGAAATAGACGATCACCAAATGTGGTTGGCACAAATGCATAATCATGCGTCCTACAAAACAAAGAAAAAATATGTTAATATTCTTGAGTACAAACAACTTACTTGACATAGAAGGAGACTCTGATAACAAATTAACTTACTTGTTCAACCTGGACAATGAAAACAAAAGCTCACCCACATCCCTCCGCTCGAACACATAAAATTTACAGAGAACACAACAATGCATGGACAAATCCCCTTGAAACCCTGTAATAAAACACAAAATTAGGAAGGACAAAGAAGCATAAGAAACTATAACATCCCAATGAGAACTCACCTGTAGAAATGCAGTCCATCCAAGCATTGTGTCGATTATTACCATCAAGAATATGCACCATTTTTCGGCTCAAGTACGGACCCCAATCGGGGTCAAGTGCAAGAGTTTCCTCAAATTGTTGATTCACAGTCCTCCAATGCTCATCCCAAGATTCCTCCCTCTCTTGTGTCAATGGTGTCTCCTCCCCTTCCAAGTCCATAATTGATACTGTGAAAGCTCCCATGCTCTCAATGTACCCACCTAGTTTTTTGAAGCTTCGAGTAAGAGACTTATCTGTTGAGGGAGAAACCTTTCGGATTGCCTCCGTCTGGATCATCCTACAGAGAGGAACACGTGGAGGTGGAGACCTAAATTTGACTCCTATCCTATCTAAAAAGGCTTGTGGAGTAGATGTCTCAAGAATCTTCCCAAAAATATCAACCTTGTTTTTTTTCTGCTTGCTTCCTTCAGTTTGGGTTGTGACAACTGTTTGTTCTTGATCCTCTAGTGGATGTGTGTTCTCTTCCCCCTCTATCTCTCTCCCAGTATCCTCAGTATTCTCACCTTCATCCTCATTATCACCACCTTGAGTATTCTCACCCTCATTTTGATCACCTTTATTTTCCTCAATTGCCCCCACTACATTTTGTCCATCCTCCTCATTTCTTTCATCACTATGTAGATGCTGCCTATCCATATCCACCTCTAGGTTAGTGTCATCTATGATATGTACCGCATGCTCCGTGTAGTAGGGTTTGAGGAGGCGGCTTGCTCCAAAGTGCTGGAAAAATCAGCTTGCCTCCTTGTGTGTCTCGATGAGCTCTCACCTGGGCCAACCTGCACACTCTTTTTCCGCTTAGCAAGAGGTAACTCATCCATTTTTGCACAACAAGAACCTTTCAAGCAAGATGCTCTAGTGAAATGACTCGAACTCATTTGAAAACCAGATAGCCATGCAAAAATACAAGAACAAATCTTCAAATAGTATTCTACTCGTATTGTATAATTAATTGATTATTTTAACAGCAAATTCAGTAATACGACACAAACTTAAAGAAAAGGTGGCACATTCACTAAAGAGATTAAATTCAGTACTGTAACACAATCATCAAACAAAGGTGGCACATTCACTATCCAACAAAACAGCCAACTCATTAACGAACAAAATATCTTTGAGATTATCATATGGAGTGCTTTGGCCCAAATTCCAAGGCAGTGAAAGCCGTATTGAATATTTTAAAAAAATCTTCATTGGAAAATATTTACGGAGCCCTTTTCAGGTGTTCAATTCAAGGCATTCAAATTTATTGGAAAATATATAAAGATTCGGTAGCCCAAATCTGAAGGCATTCAATATTGAGTACTAATAAACTTTAGAAGTGATATTTCGCAATCCAACACTTTTTTAAGGACAAACTTTTTTCTTTTTGTTCTATTGTTCTTTAGATGCAAATGTTTGCTGGTCTCCTCTCTCGACTGTGTGAGCCGTTTCTCAACCAAATGTGAGTTTTTTGAGCTTCTTGTATACACAAAGTCTGCATAATATAGACAGTAGTAAGAGAGACAATCTATGCAATGTGTTTGAGAGAGCTTCTTGAAGACATCAAATGTGAGTTTTTTGAGCTTCTTGTATACACAAAGTCTGCATAATATAGACAGTAGTAAGAGAGACAGTCTATGCAATGTGTTTGAGATAGCACCATATAGATAGCATGTTCTTACACTACTCTCTCCAAATTTCTGCCCCGCCGGGGGGATCCAAGGGGGGCCGGCGGCAGCCATTTAGGCCCCCCTTGGCGGGGGAGTTCGGGGGGAAGCTTGAAACGAACTCAAAATCGTGATGATTTTTTCAATGCTCGGCAGAAAAACATCCTATTATTTTGTGCCCTGAGCGCACAAATTAATTCAAGAAAAATAGCAAGAAGTAACGCCGCACATCTCATACTGTGTGTGGAGTGTGGCGGCAGCAAAACATCCTATTATTTTGTGCACTGAGCGCACAAATTCATTCAAGAAAAATAGCAAGAAGTAACGCCGCACATCTCATGCTACTGTGTGTGGAGTGTGGCGGCAGCAAAACATCCTATTATTTTGTGCGCTGAGCGCACAAATTCATTCAGGAAAAATAGCACAAATTCATGGATGATGATACCTTTCTGTGTCTCTTTGTTGGGGAGAAAGATTGGAGTGGGGAGAGGGCCCTGTGCATGAGATCAGCGTTTCTTTGCTGGGGAGACGTATGATGCTTCATGATCGCTTCTCTGCGTGTGTGTTCGAGGGAAGATGCTTCTGTGCAGAGGACGACTAAAAGCCTTAAGTAATTGCTTCATAAGAAGTAGCCGACTACTAAAAACCCTAAGTTAGGCACTGGACAAATTTTTTTATCCTAACACTAATGAATTTCAACACTAAAATTTAAGGGTTTGGTCAATATTTTTTCGATTTTTTTAAATCTATAGCACAGTTATGCTATGGCATCCAACTGGTAGAGTTTTAGAAATCTAACAGGAGATTATAAAAAAGCGCAAGAACTAACACAAAGCAAATGTGTGTGTGTGTGTGTGCGCGTGTGTGTGTATACATACACACACACACACAAACATATACTCTTTTTGATACCCTTCATTATGACTATTTTTGCAATACATATTTTTATTTGCTTCTACCCATAGTCTTAAAATGAGCCTAGTAAAATTGTATTATGGCTAGTATATGCTATTGATTAGAGCAAGAACATCTAGTATTAAAATATTTTTGGCTAATATTCAATGTAAATTCCTTAATTGTTGTTGTGATTGCATTATGCAGGGAGGCTCGTGTTTTCCTCCATTCTACAATGGGTGCATGCATCCGAGTCCCCTTCTCGAATGGCAAATGTCTTGTGCCAATCAACATGATCCGGGGGAAGCTTGGAACTATTGGTGGGATAAATGTGGAGGCCTTACTTGAAATTGGAGGAGAGTATGAGCCCATTTGTCCTTTACACTTGTATGCAGGGATTGGAGACGAGGCATATTTTATCCTGGAGCATTCATTGTCCTCTATATATATTGCCAAATCAGAGAATTATTTTGAGAGACCCCAGAACAAGGCCCCTCAACTATATTTCCTCCCGGTTCTCGAAAGAGTACTCCAATGTAAGTGGCATTAACTTTGACTTTGACATTTTTTGTTTTGCATTGTGCATTGAATTAGAGAGCATTGTGCTTTGCAGTGACTTGGACACTGAAGAGATAGAAGAAATCAATGTCCAAGCACATGGGTCATTGCAAGAGGAGATAGAGGTCTCTCCTGTGGAAAAGTGCTTTCAACATTTGGAAGAGGAAGATGTTCAGTTTGATACTGCGGTCTCTTGCTTTCAAATAATCCGCATGTTACCTCCTACTGATGTCTTGCACACTTTAATCCATGATTGTGATTACAAAGGCAAGGTAAAAGAGCTTCCCAAGGTTTCAGTACATATGAGCCTGAAGGTGGGAAAGGTATGGAAGGGATGGAGCAAAAATACGAGGGCAACATTTGGACAAAGCCACAAACGCAAACTAGGGCCAATAAAACTTTTGTTCTTAGGAAGAGCTTCTGCGGGGGAACCGTCCAGTGCATGAATGAGCACTGCTCTTTAGGACACGTATGAATCAACCAAACAAACTCCATTGGAATGGGCAGCTGATAAAATCTCCAAAATATGGGAATTTAGCAATTGGGAGCTTCGGGAACCTTGAGTGTTTTTTCTGCAAGCATGTGCCAATGTGTCTTAAAGAATGTCCTGCTTGTGTCTATTATTTTATGCCAAAAGAATCAATGCACAGCAGACTATTTATTCATTATGGCAAACATACACACATGGTTTCCAAGGGAATGTGCCGAGCATCGATACGAAATATCAAGGCCTTTGTAGCACGTGCAGTGGGCATCGACCACAACGCTGGGCCCAGAAAGGTACAAATGATTGTGGCAAGGGAGGTGGTTCTAAGAGCATTCACTAATGATGACAAGGCACAAGGAGAATTCATGACAGAGAGGGAGCTACAAGAGATGTCGCAAGAGTTGCAAAGTTTGATAAATGTCAAAAAGTACGTAGGAAGTGCAATTTAGCAAAGAATAGTATGCAATTATCATCTTTAATACACTAAGTATGCTTTATGAATGCAGGGTGAAGCAGATGGTAATGCAAACACGAAAAACAACACGGCCTCTGGGTGAAGGATATGAAGCCATTCTTAATCTAAAAAGAACATGCCATTTTGAGTTCTTCCATGGTTCTCGATTTCCATTGCAAGCCACCACTACTACTGATTGTTCGGCGAATGGACAAGGATGGTAATGGGGATCTTAATCAAGCATGGGTCTGCTTTGATCATGTGCATCGAGTGGATGATGGCATACAATGGGAGCACATGTTTATGACCACATGTAAGTTACAAGCGGTAGAGAGCATTGCTTAATTTGTGTCTTTAATATAACTCTGTTTCCATTTGTGGCATGCAGGATTGGTGAGCTATTGACAATAGCAACTTGTGAATTTAGAGAAGAGGATGAGGATGCTCAAGTCATGTTTTGGGAAAATATGAATTTGGTAATGGTGGAGCACACAGGAAAGGTTGCAAATTTTTTTGGGTTTATGGCGGATGAGGGTGGCGCTAACTGGAATGCAGTGAGACGTGTCTTCAATGACGGAAAGGAGATGATTGAAAGGGAAAGGTCATGTTTATGGCATTGGGAAGACAACCTTCGTGTCCACACGCAGAGGTACATCTATAGCCCACATCAAGAAAAGCACAGGGAAGTGGAGGACTGCCCCAAACAAAGAAAGTGCCCTTCAGCAATTTCGCAAGATACGAGCATGGTGGGCAACTGGCAAGGCAGCTGATAGAAACATCCCTAAGCTTCTTAGCTGGTTGAGTTGGTGGCACTATAGGGTTAGTCGATGGGGTCATTTCATTTTAAAGGTAATGTTTGTAAGAGATTATTCATTGTATTATTGTGTGCCTCCTACTTATGTGCACTGCATTGTTTTTAATCAATTTCTACCACTCTCTTGTAGGATGGAGAGCCTATTGTCAATGCTCTTGTCCCAAGGACAAATATGTCAGAGACCAAGCATGCAAGCTGGTTGGCAGGGGAGGGGTGTAGGCAAAAGATTAGTCTTTATGATGCTTGTGTGACAGATCTAATCAATGCTTACTTCCAATGTGCCAGACAACTGGCTTTCTTGGAAGGAAAATACACAGGTTGTGGGCCTACATTGGAGCTTTTGGTTGAGAGAGCTCTTTCTCGACAGAAAGCAAGTCCATCCCCAATAGCTACCTCACGAGCAGTGGATGATGCAGTGGGTGGCGGGGACCCCTATGTTTTCAAATAGGGTAAAATTCAAGGGTGAGAATAAAACTATTCGAGCCAAAAGGCCACTACACGACTCGACAGAAGAAAACTTTGGCAACTCTAGCCATAGGCCTGAGTTTAACTATGTGACAAGAGAGAGGTTAGAGCCTACAATAGAGGTCGATGAGCAATGCAAAGTTTTAGAGAGCCTTGAAAGTGATGTGCATGATACAAAGTGGGCCTTGCGGAGGATACCAACAATGAATCGAGTTAAGTGCAACCACTGGGCATCGGGGAAAAAGTGTAGCTGAAGGTTGCGAGGGGGTGATGTCAGTCCTTGTTTTTGGAGTGATTGTCAACTATCCTCCTGGAAAAAGGAGAAGTACTGCTATTTTTGTAATACAAATGTTAGGCACACTTGGAAAATTACAAAGACAATATTACATCCACCAGAGGATGTCCCTTGTGTTTGGCCCATTGCTAAAGGTACCAAGTTACAAGTGAAAGAAGCCTGCAAGCTTATTAGAGCAGGATATGACATTGGTATTCCTCTTGAGTTTTTTCTAGAAAAGGAGCTTGCAAAAGGCACTAGCGAGATAAACAAGGAGGTGAAACAATTTCCATATCGACGAGGAATTTCAAAGGCTGCATTTGGTCAAATCACTGCGGCCTTAGATATGCATGCAGAAGTTGTAGGCAGCCATATACATATAGAAGGGGTAAAGGAAACATTTAGTATTAATCCATTGACCAATGGGCGCCAAGACACACCTCTGATAGAGGTCACTATTCAGAAGAATCCAATGTGTTCATGTGTGGAGTTCAGAGATAGAGTGGCCAAGAAAAGACCATATCTTGCATGCAAGCACATATACTTTGTGTTCTTAATGATTCTTGGACAGGATGTGAACAACAATATGCATATTCATCAAGCTTGTATTTCTGAGAGAATTGTAAAAGACATGCTAACTAAGTCTATTAGAAGTCATCCTCAATAGCTTTAGGAACCTGCAACCCACTTTAGTTGAAATATGTATGGGGGTCATGTCATACCAGCTGAACCGTAGTACGAGTTTATTAGTTATTGTTTTGGAAATGTTTTGGTTATTTTATAAATTTTCCTATCTATTGTCTTTTGTTTGCTAATGGCTCTCCAACATTGTGAATACTATAGATTCAACATCTTTTTAGCGAGCCAAGCAATATGGGTTTAATAGTGATTTTTTGTATCTGCACCATTGGTTCGAAAAAAAAATTATTGCAATGGTCATTTTAGAACATTTCATGTCTTCTTTGTTTGATTGCTACAGAATTGCATTGTGGTTCCACTCTTCTCTTTAACATTTCATGCTCGCTTAACATCATACCATGCCCCTACTACCTGCTCACTTTCACAAGAACATGAGCTCTACTCATTGCTTTGTGCTCGCTGCTCTTGGCTCGCTTTTTGACCACCCCCCTCAATTTGAGACAACGACTTTCCATTTGCCTATAGCTCTCATACCTACCGAAGGTGTTGCTCCAAAATCAAAGAGGGAAAGAGATGGAAATACCATTACTTGCGTACTGCTTCCTTGCTAGCCTCTTTCTTGCCTCCATAGCTCTCATATAAATTGGAGCTCTGGTACTATAAAGAGAATACTGTAAGTTATTATGCTAGTGTACAGATGGGTGTTAAGCTCAGTCTCTAGCACATTGAGGTGCATAATCATTAGGTGAGGGAGAGGCTAATGTTGTAAGAGAGATTAGCCTAGCTTACGTCTCTACATATAACAATGTTGGGGAGAGACTCATGTTGCATGAGAGATTAACCCGCCTTATGTCTCTACACACGATAACATTACAAACATATTTTTATGAAGACTCTCTCACGCGAGAGAAGTTTAAAGCTTTTTATAAAGCTTTGGGCTTATTTCCATTTCGGGATTTGATTAGCCACATGATCCCTCTACACGCTCACATCATCACTTACAGGGGGCATTTGTAGCTATTTATATAGTAGTGATGTGTGGGTATAAGCGAATAATGGACCAAGGCACTTTTTCCCTTATCATGTCACTTCACTTCATTAGGGGAAATATGGAATACAAAAATGATCCTTTAGGATTAATTTTAATGACATTTTAATCAAGTTTGGACCAATGGGAGGGGGGGAGTGCACATTCTATCCACTAGCTTTAGGACCTAAAGTAGGGATATTTATTGATATACTTTAGGCTTGTCCCCCTAGTTACCCCAATCACATCACCTTTTTTATCTAGTAGCTCCACTAGTGTCACTTCACCTCCCTTGGGCCTCACTAGACCTGCACAGCCAAAAAGTAACCCTAAAAATTTTAAAAAATTTGTTTCCCTCCAAAAATTTGATTTTATCCCCAAAAAAGTGCTTCCATATTATTCTATAGTGAAAAAAGGATTCTCCAAGCTTTCTAGCCCCTTTTTATGCTCTTAAACTAATTACACATGTAAACCATTAGTCCTAGAGCTCTCTTATCCCTCTCTAATCTTGTCTACAACCTTCTAATGTCTTTCTAATCTTTTCTCTAAGCTTGTAATCTCTCTTCAATCCTCTTGGGTGTCCTTAATCCTCTAGTGTGTCTTTAATCTCTCCTTAATCTTGCAGCAAGTTTCAAACCCTCTTGCAAGCTTCCATATCTCTACTAATCTTGCTATAACCTCTCTAATCTTGCTTGCAACCTTCTAATCTCTTTCTAATCTTTGCTGTAAGCTTATAATCTCTCTTTAATCCTCTTATGTGTCTTTAATCTCTCCTTAATCTTGCAACAAGTTTCTAATCCTCTTGCAAGCTTCCATATCTCTCCTAATCTTGCTATAACCTCTTTAATCCCTCTCTAACCACTTGTAAATCTTGCTGCAAGGTTTAATGGCTCTCTAAGCTCTTGTCTAATCCTCTAGTAGCCTTCTAACCTCCCTATTCCTCCTCTAATCCCACTTAACTCACTTTATACTCTTGTAAGCAAGTTTTCAGTCATTGAAACATCAAATAGGAGACCTAGTGATTCCATCTCTAAGTATGTTCTTAACAAATCTAGGAATGAGTAAGGTATGTGGGTTGGAGAGAGATTCAGGGTTAATGATTGGGTTTACTTTTACAGCCAAGCTCAAGAGGGCCACATAGAGTCAAAACTTGTGGTGATTTGGAACATCATTGGAAGGGAAGATTCCTAGCTTTCAAGAAAACTCAAAATGAAGGCATGGTGATAGTGGTTCAACATATCTACATGGCTTCAAACATTCATCTTCCTTCGCAAATAGCAAAAACCAAGTTTCCTTGTAATTTTAAGTATTTTATTACTAATGTGGTTCTATTGAAATCATTTTCTTATACCCTTATTGTTCACTTTTTTTTTGTGGTTTTGTGTATGCATATATATTCCCATCAAGTTACATAGAGGAACAACCATTGAAGAACATAATAGGGAACTTCAATACTTTCCATTCCACCATAGGTGAGGTTTGTGTATGCAGATATATTCCCATCAAGCTACATAGAGGAACAACCATTGAAGAACATAACAGGGACCTTTAATACTTTCCATTCCACCATAGGTGAGGTTTTATTTCCCAACAAGAACTCTAGGACACTTCTTGGGAGTAGAATATTCTTTTTCACACACTCTTACATAGTTCCCTCTAGGCCTAAAGACTATGGAAGACTTGAAAAGCTTCCATTTCCCTCATTAGGTAGTAATGAGTGGCGAATCCCACACAAATGAAGTGTAGATTCCTTCAAACAAAATGAGTGGTGAATCCCACACAAATGAAGTGTAGATCACTCTTATACCCTTGTTGTTCACTTTTTTTTTGTGGTTTTGTGTATGCAGATATATTCCCATCAAGTTACATAGAGGAACAACCATTGAAGAACATAACAGGGACCTTCAATACTTTCCATTCCACCATAGGTGAGGTTTTATTTCCCAACAAGAACCCTAGGACACTTCTTGGCAGTAGAATATTCTTTTTCACACACTCTTACATAGTTCCCTCTAGGCCTAAAGACTATGGAAGACTTGAAAAGCTTCTATTTCCCTCATTAGGTAGCAATGAGTGGTGAATCCCACACAAATGAAGTGTAGATGCCTTCAAACAAAAGATGATTATTGATATCCAATCCTCTTTAAAATTTACAAAGCCCTTTTGTTCAGTAGGTCTTAGTTGGTATGCTCGCATTTACCTTTTTATGCACGTGGTTTTTAAGCTCTTGCCACAAGCCACTCCAGCAATGTTCATTTGTTCAGTAGGTCTTAGTTGGTATGCTCGCATTCACCTTTTTATGCACGTGGTTTTTAAGCTCTTGCCACAAGCCACTCCAGCAATGTTCATTTGCAAGAAATTGCAATCTAAGCATATGAATGGTTTATTTGGAAATGTATGGGATATAGTGGAAGGGGTGCATAAGGGAGATGTATATTCTTGCAGAGTTGTGATTTTAAGTATCACACTTCAATACTTGAAAGCACGCTCAAATTTATACATCTGATTCTTTTACAAGCGATGGATGAAGAAAAAGGGGGAGTGGATACCATTGCAGTCATCTGAGGGTGCAAATTCACCCATAGAACTACCGATCAAACTACCCAATGGCACCATTAACCTTTAACGCTAGCAAAGAATGGAGCATAGTAGACGTTCGAGAACACCTACTACTCAATTTGAGGAAGTACAAAATGCAAGCTTGTAAGACCTACATAGGGTTAAAAAAATGTTTTGGATTCTTTGAAAAAAAATTCTATTTTTTCTAAAAAGTTTTGTTACAAATTCAGAATTCAATTTTGTAATTCAATTGAATATATAATTTTTATAAATCTATAAACTCTTTAGAAGAATTTACAAAAAATTACACTTATGTGTTTTATAACTTACTGTGAGAAAATTGGTGCAGTCTAGTTCAATTTTACACATGGTACATTAATAAAATATATTTCAAACTTACATATTTCAAAATGTGTTCCAAACAAAAATCCATGACTATATAACCTTAAAATGAGACAAGACAAAAAAAGTTGAGCTTTCTATTGATAAAGATAAATTCTTACATAGTAGCACTGTTGATTACAAGTCTTGGCAATGCAAAAGTCTAGCTGATTTAAGATCCTTCGTCATTATAGTAACCCTCTTCGTGTGGATAGCACAGAGGTTTGCATCCTCAAAAAAGGTCACCAAAAAAGCTTTTGTAGCTTCTCGTAAAGCTCCCAAGGCAAGCCTTTGCACACGATAGTCTAGGATTTCTTTTACAAGAAGTGTGTATCGAAAAAACCAATCCCTTGGGTACTCCACATTGTGTATCGAAAAAACCAAATCAACATTTCAATGAGGTTATTTGTTCATGTCACCCTCCACTGTGAGATGAGTGTTCTTGAAATAGATTCTCTTTGCCCTATAATGTGACTTCTCCATCCCTTGGGTGCTCCACATGTCGAGGGAACTATACTTTTCTAAGTAATGTGATCCATGGGCGTAAATAATATGTTGGAAACAAGAAATTGCATGAGTGTATATAAATACATATTATAAATACATATAGATTATAACAACTTGAAAATAACAAAAATGTACCATGTAATGGGTGATTGATGTTCCCCCCCAATTTTCAATGGGCCAGTTGAGTAAACTCAATGACTATTATCTTGAATATGCTTCATTGTTCCAGCGTTGGTAGGCATGTTTTGGGGCCCATTCGCATGTTGTAAGTTTCCATGACATCCTAGGGGATTGTCAGTTTGAATTGGCTTTGTTCAATTTTAGGTTAGTGTGTAACCATTGTGTGCATGTGTCATAAGTGTTACATGGTCATCATTGACATTGCATCTTGAGCTTATCATCAACTTCATCAGCATGTATGGATTTTCCAAAGGGCTTTCGAATGATGTATCATGTATTGATTTGCCAATGGGCTTTCGAATGTTGTTACAAGCATCAAGGAATGCCCTACCTCGCTAGCATATGATATTACAGGTAATTCAAATGGTGATACTAGTTCAAATGTAATTGTGGCATGTGTCTCCGCACCTCTCAATGTGGAACAAGCGAGGTGGGATGGCAAGGATGCATAGGAACATGCATTGGTGGCACTTTTCATAAAAAGGAACATTATTCGTCCTATTCGCTCATGTAATACTGCCCAACAAGTAGGCTAGGGATGCACTTGCTCTGCTTTACGAGGTGCGTGACAAGGCTCATGTGTGTAAGGAGGCACATGTAATACTGCCAAGTAGGCTAGTGATGCACCTGCTCTACTTTACGAGATGCATGACGAGGCACATATACGTACGGAGGCATATGTGGCCTACTTATGTAAGCAGTTAAAGTCCGAGCATATGAATAAGAGGGAGACGTAATGAATGAGCTTCTCACAGCTTCCCATAACTTTTTATTAGATTCATATAAGGAGGCATAGTAGGCAAGGTGGAGTAAATCTCTATATAGCTCTGCTCGGTCTCTACTGTTGGGGTGATTGAGCCCTTAGTGGCATGACAATGCCGAGGGAAGCGATAGATCAGCTCGTTGTGGTTAGCCGCATTCTATGCGGACTAATGGTGAGTTCCCAAACAACCCTTATGCATATGTGAGCAGTAGCCTTTACTATGATTGTAATTGTAATGACGAAGGTTTAGGGTTTATTTACGTAACTATAATTTGCTGGCAACTCTTGTACAAGAGTAATTATTAGAAGGAAGAGAGAAAATATTAAGGACACTAAACTGAAACCTCAATTCGAAGAGAAACCCTTTTATTTCCCAAGCTAAGATGATATATAAGAGGAGAGCAACCGAAGGAGGCTCGATTCACAAACAAGAGGCATTCCGAGAGAAGCTTCATCGAAGAAGATAGTATATAAGAGGAGAGCAATTGAAGGCTGAAGCTGATGCGTGGTTGAGTTCTCCCTACCAGTTGAGTTAGCAAACTAAAACAAAAAGGCTTTATAATGGCTTGGCGAGAATCCCGATATCCACAAAATTGTCTAACTTCTTAACTCTATATAACTGGTTCTAGTAAGATAGGCTACTTAACCATCCTTGCATTCGCATCATGCCAAGCTTCTTGCATAGAAGGCCTCTCATATGAGCCCATGCTCAAACTTCAAACTTGGAAATTCAAGGTTGAGTTAATGTTAGGGCCGATGCATGGCCTTGAGTTCTTCTCTCTAAATCAGATGTGTTAGCAAACTACTAAAACAAAAAAGGCTTTATAGTAATAAATGGCTCCCAAGATCTACAAAAGCGTCTACTCAACCATCCTTGCACCACTTATCCCACATTGGTTCCCCAGCGCAAGAGGGAGGTCCCCGTGGAGGGTATAAAGGCTCCTGGTTGGTTCCCCTTCCTCTCACGGAAGGTGCGGGTTGAGCACAGAGCGAACTATTCTTTCGCCTTTTACTAAAGAATACCGTGTGCTCGGCCCAACACAAGCACCATATCCCAATTTTTGCAGCGGGCTGCTCTCTCCAGGGAGAGGAGCTCCTCCCCAAACGTACGTCCAAAACAACAACAAGGTCTCCGTCTGTGTCTTCCGCTCGCTCGCTCGCTCGGCTCTCGCAGGTGAGAGGTAACGCTCTGTTCGTTTGTTTCCGTCGCTCTCGTCCTCCTGACTGTGCAGGTTCTGCGCCATCGCCATGGGTGGTTAGTTCGGGCCGTCGTCAAGGACATGGGGGACCTCCATGGACCTGGATTGGATGCCCACCAGGCCGCCACAACATGAGCACACTGGTTTGTATGTCCACTTTCGTGACAACGCCCTCATTGCACGAAGGCCTGCACAAGCCGTGGTTGAGACAGCATCGATGTGGTTGTTGTGAGAAAGGATGGGCAGCACCACACCATCGATGGCTCAGGGGGTCCTAGGAGACGAAGGCTGTCTTTTGGATCCTCAAGAAGGAGCCAAAGCTTCACCAACATCATCGACCTAGAAGAAGAAGAAGAAGAAGAAGCAGAGGAATGGCTAGCCGCATGGCCCTGGCAGAAACACACTTTACCACCTTAGATCGAGTGAGCTCTCTTGCAGCCTATGTCTGATTGCACAGTTGAGAGAGGCAAGGTTCCCTACTCCCAGACACAGGTAGGTGCTTCGTCGCTTAGCAGCGGTCTCTCCTCATTTTCTTATGGTGGCCACAGCAACTTTACCCATGGCAGAGCGGATTGACTGGAATGGAGATGCACTGAGAACTAGGGCTAGAAGAACCTTAGTCCTCTGGCTTGCTGCTGCCCTCTTCTTTTTCCGCTCGTGTGTTTCTCGTTTAGATGTGCTGCTCCTCGAGGCTCTTTCAGCGGGTTCGGACACTTGTGGACTCTCTAGCTTCAAACCAGGTTGCACCAAATACTAGAAATGATGCCAGAAGTAGAGATGCTATGCATTTTAATGGCACTAGGTAGGCTACTTTTGCCTGGTTGCTCTGGTTGTACTGGTTTGCACCAAATACTAGAAATGATGCCAAAAGTAAAGATGCTCTATGCATTTTAATAGCACTAGGTAGGCTACTCGCCTGGTTGTGGCCTCTAGCTGCTTGTAGCTCATCCTCCCTCTAGAAAAACTGGAGCTTACTGATTGATAGCTGCAGACGCGTCAGTGGAGATCCAGAGCTCAACTGCATCACAACGGCGGGGGCGGCCTGCTCTTTGGCCGTGCCCGATTAAAACACAGGCATCTTTGTGGGCCGCCTGCCAGAGCTTGCCCTATGTTTGGCTGCTGCTTGAGACCTCCGGGCTCCCAACCATGGCGAGTGAGTATACATTTGCCTCACAGCAGTGAGTGGTACATTCCCTTTCTAAACGACTGCACTCGTGCTCTCTCTCTCTCTCTCTCTCTCTCTCTCCTCACTGGCTCATGGCAGCAAGTACCTATACCGGACTGTGGATTTCAACCCTACTCCAGTTGACGATTCCTTCCTTGCTGCTGTTCTGGGCTGAATGAAGGTTGCATTTCTGCTCCAGGGACTGAAGCAGGCAATGGTGATGAATAAGGGGATGGGGTAAGACGAATCCGCCTCTCCCCCCTCCCCTACTTACTGCTGGTTGGCCATGCTGGGTTGAAAATTGCGGAAATTATCACACCACCTCTTCAAACCTGCCTCGGAGCCCTGTTCCTCTTGAATGAATTTTCTCATATTGGGATCGACATAGAGCTGACACTTTTTTCAAATGTTGTTCGTGCTCTTGACGATTCTTATTGAAAATTAAGATATCATCAAAAAACACTATGATAAAACTTTGGCGTTTCAAGAGTATTCTATTCATCATTCTCTTAAAAGTAGCTAGGCTATTAGTCAAGCGAAATGGCATAACTTAAAATTAGTGACTAGTTTGGGCTTTAAAAGAAGTCTTGAAAATATTTCTTTCATCCATTCGAATTTGATGGTAACCGGACTTGAGGTCAATTTTGCAAAAAAATTGAGCTCCCTTGAGCTTGTCTAGCGAGTCATCCACTCGTGGTATTGAATTTCGGTTCTTAAGTACGATAATCGATACACATTCAATATGTCCCATTTTTCTTTTTAATAAGAAGAACTAGAGCATCAAATGGAGAACTCCTAGGTCTAATTAGTCCTTTGTCTAACAATTCTTCTAATCTCTTTCTGTTCACGCATGTTAACTCGATAAGCTTTACATAGTGGAGAGCTTCCAGGCATTATTTTATTTTTATGATCCTCTACACGAGATTTAGGTAAACCAAGAGCTAGGTTATCTATAAAGAAATTAGAGAACTTAGAAATAAAAGGATCATGAGACATGTTTGGTTTAGAGTCAGCCTGAGCACTAAGCTGGTTGACAAGAATAAAAAATATCTTCTCCTTCTTCTTTATAGCTCTTTTAGCTTGGGTGTGAGTTAAAAGAGGACTTAAGTCACCCTTAGTCTGACATTAGAGATAAATTTGTTTGTCATCTTTCATTGACCATATTATATGGGTGTCATAATTATTCTAAGGATTATGTTCATGTTTTTATAGCATTCCTAAGATAACATCAACACCTTGCAAAGGAGTAACTAAAAATGTTCTCTTTTCTTTCAATGAATCTATTTCCAATTCTAGACTCGTAACCTCTACTTAGTTTCTTGAAGTGCAGCTTTCACTTTATAACTAGAGTACGATGCTCTAGGTTAAGTGCTTTCAATGCCTTTTCGGAAATGAAGTCATGGAAACTATCATCATCATGCAGAATAGAAATTGGTTTTCCTTCTATTCTTTCAGACGAGCCACAAGTGCGTAGTTCTTTTTCTTCTCTGGACAATCTGGTGCAAGATGACCTTCCTTGTGACATTTGAAACACGTCACGTATGATTCTTTAGCTAACCATTTGAGGGTTTATTGTTATTTTCTTTCCAAATATCATCTTTGGCTACATCTTTACCCTTATGCATCTTGGATTTTTTATCAAAATTGCTTGAAGCAAAATATGGTTTAGAATACTTCGTACAAGAATTTTCATGCATTCTAGAATCTATAGAAATAGAAGTTTTGTATTAACAATTTAGAGAAAGATTCATAGCAGAACTGAGTGAGTGTGTAAATAACCTTATCATATAATTTCATTTGTACTCATTCTCATGAATCTACGTTGAGTGTTGTGCTCAAATGACCTTATATTATAATTTCATTTGTACTCATCCTCATGAATCTACTTAATCTATACTTCACTCATTCTCATGAATCTACTTTCAATGTTGTGATCCTCTGTTCTCTGTTTTCTCTTTGTTTACATGCTACATATGTCTACCTTTATCTCCACTCTAACATACACATGGTCCATAGACCAATCCTGCATAGATTTAGATTTTGACATAAATGATCGGCCCAAAACGGCACCATAAGAGTTTGGTTTGCTTAAGGAAGTTCATCACCACACGAGTGTGATGATGCATAATTTACATGCTACATATCTGTGTGTGTTGCCACCTTTATCTCCACTCCAACATATACATGATCCATAGACGAATCATGCATAAATTTAGATGTTGACATAAATGATCAGCCCAAAATGGCATCATAAGAGTTTGGTTTGCTTAAGGAAGTTCATCACCACACGTGTGATGATGCATAATTGAGAAAATCTTGACTCTCAAGCATAAAGTATTCTCATTAGTCTGGTAGCAGTACCATCACCACACTTGTGATGATGCATAATTGAGAAAATCTTGACTCTCAAGCATAAAGTATCCCATTGGTTTGGTAGTAGTACCATCACCCATTTTGACACAATGAGCTTAGTTTATTCTAAAGGAGGTCTTCCCTGAAAGTATTCATAAAGTTTTCCCATTGGTCTAGTAATAGTATCATCACCCATTTTCATAATGAACTTAGTCTATCCTTAAGGAGGCCTTCCTTATTTATGCTAGTAGTGCTTTGGTAGTTATCGTCACACTTGCACCACTATCCATGATGCAAACCCTTATAAACCATGATCCCAACCCTTATTGCAAACCACTAGTGGTCTTGAATTAGTATCATCCTTTCATAACAATCTCCCAAATTTATTAACTAGAATGTTGGCCAAGTCTTATCCTTCAAGTTTTTAAATGGCACTTGGTTCTTGCTTGGTTAGCATAACAACCTCATTTTCAACTTGTAGGTTGCCATCCATCCAATATTTAAGGTCTATTTCTTAGCTTGTAAGACTTAGATATCCCTAGAGAAATGACCCTTGAAGATAGAAAGGTTATTAGTCTAGTGATGTCCCTTGGGTACTGTTTCTTAATAATCTCATTAATCCCACCATATTACTAACTCAATGGTTAGGATATGTTCACCTTTTTTGGAGCCACATGCCATCCTTATCAACATCTTAGACATCAAGTCATGTTTTAAATTTCTTTTGATTACTCTTTAGGGACTAAGTATAGAATTTGACTTGATATATCCAAATGTTTCGTATGTTATTGTGCTAATAACACCATTGGATGTATTATTTATATACGCTATAAATTTTTCCTTGCACTCACATACCAAGATTGTAGTGTCTTCTAGGCAACTCATCTCTTGTCTAGGATAATATCTCATTCCTAGTCTCTTTCACACCAAAGTAGGTTTGGCATTGATCATAGTCTACTTAACCGGTTCCACTATTGGATCCTTTAGAGAGGGAGTGGTTAAAGAGGTAGTAGATGTGTCTTTATTGGAGCCACTTTGGACACACTGAATCTATCTTCTCATTTACCTACCTTCTTCTTCATTAAGACACTTTGGACACATTAACTCTATCATCATGTTTACCCACATTCTTCTTCTTATGGGTTTTGGTGCATCCCCATTTTGACACAATAATTCCTACAGTATTGTAAGTTCACGCAAAGAAGTTGCAATAACTTTTGCTTCTTATTATATTGGTGGTGATGTGAGAAAGTGGTGGTGATGTGGGTAGCACCATAGAGGATCTCTTTGAGATATTAAGTTGATGTCTCTACCTTGATGCTTGGAAAATTGGTATCAAAACTTCTTGATGAGGCCAATAAGAACTTAGGAAAGAATCTTGGATTTCCTCCACATATGGTGGATTTAGTTTGAAGTCAACTTTGTACTTATAATTTCTCAATTAATACTTGATTGATTTGTGTGTCCTTCTACATTGTTGTGATGTTTGAATTTGATTAGTTGTGATGAGTCCCAATGGCTTACTGTGTGTATCTTACAGTATCTCATGCATCTCAAATTTTGAGTTGTGGTCCTAAATTTTTCAACAATACTACAATAAGCACATGAATTGATATCTAAGCAATTAGTTACTTCATGGGAGATGGATAAGTTGCTTAGGTAGAAGGTCGCTAAGGAGTAAATATCACCAAGTTACTTACTATAGAAGTTTTTCCTTATGTTCCAAGTAAAATCCCCCTAAGCAATAGACCCATCATGACTTGACCATCGAGCCTCTCAACCTCCCTAATATTAATAAGTATAAAAAAGATAGTAACACTGCAAGTGCCTTAGAAGACTTCATCCATGTATCTAAACAATTGATTTAAGAGGGGGGCTATGTGTGCGGCATATCAAAGACTGTGATACTTACATCACTGCATAGTTATGATGGCATTAAACTTAAGTATCATTGCTATGACAACATCTCAAGCCTAAGCTAAATCATCATGGGATTTGAATCATAGTAGCTCACCAAAAGCGTTTGTCTTTTTAAAGAAAAATGTGAAGGACATTATTAAATGTCAAATAAACCATTCAAATGCCAAAGAAATCAGAAACTGATAGGAGAAAATGAAGATAGAAAAGACAAGAAGATAAGAGAAGAGTAGTAAAGATAATAAAAATTGAGTTGGAGGATTAGAAACCAAACTTTGTACTCATTATAGCCCTACATTGTAGCAGCCTTGCACAAAACCAAACATCTCACTACATCAACCTCATCACCTAAGTTCAACTTCATCCCCCAAGTGTCAACCAACCATGGTCATGTAGCCATTTATATGGTAGTGATGTGTGGATGTAGATATATGATGTACACTAATAATGGGCCGGACCACTTTTCCCTCCTTAGAAGGTCTTTTTCCTTCGAGCATGTGTAAACACTCTTAGGAGTGTGTGTGTGTGTGTAAGTGATATGATAAGTGACCTTATCATGTCACTTCACTTGTAATTCACTTATTATCAATCAATTTACTTTGATTGTTGTGTTTCTCTGCATCTATTCTTACTTGTTTCTCAGCTTTGATAAGGTCACTTATTATCAATCAATTTACTTTGATGTTGTGTTTCTTTGCATCTATGATAAGTGACCTTATCATGTCACTTTACTTGTAATTCACTTATTATCAATCAATTTACTTTGATTGTTGTGTTTCTTTGCATCTATTCTTACTTGTTTCTCTGCATCTATTCTTACTTGTTTCACATGTGTGTATGTTGCTACCTTTGTCTCCACTCCAACAACTGATATCAGAGCAAGTTATCTTGGCTCTCACCTCCATCGTTAGCTCTCATCATCACTTCCTAGAGCTACTCTTCTGGTTAGCTTAGATTGAGCTATCCTAAAACTTCATCATTAACAACTTCATTAGCATCATTATCATTATCATTATCATCAACTTTTGCATCCTTGTTGTTGCTAATAACATTTATATAGTCTAAAGTCTATCATTTTTCATACATTTTTAGGCCTTTTCGTCATCGTGATCTATTGTTAGCCGTCTCAGTTTCATTCAGTGAGCATTTACAGTACTTGTAGGTGTGAGGGAAAAAGGACAAAAGGACCAGATGTGCAAGAGATAAGATCAAATCAACACAACATAAAATGGATGAATGATTGTATGTATAATGATGAAGTAATCTAGTACAAGAGGCCCTCTGATGTGAGGTGACTTTGAGTAGTAGACCGGCAAGGAAGGATGTAGTCAACGCAAGAGGCTCGATTGGTGATGAAGGCTCATATCAAGATGGTGGTGGCACACTCTGAGTGTGTAGAGACTGCAAATGTAGGACTGCAGTGTAGATGTGGGTGTGCTATTGAATACAAAAGGAGCAAAAATGTAAAGGTAGAACCAATGATGAAGATGTGCGCGTAGATCAATCGTTCTTTTGCTGTGGTAGAACCGACAGTTGAAAGTGATGCGCAGGGCTAAAAAGTGTAGTTGATGATAAGCAGCGTTGATGAGCCATGCTGCAACTATCATATAATGTGCAGGAGCTATGAGAGTGTCAGCTAGTTGATGTATGCTATAGTGTTGGAGCCGACGGGTGCTCGATGGGTTCGTTGATCAAATGCTATAAATCTATTGGTGGTTGATATAGCTGGGTAGCTGTTGTCATATGATGCATAAGTAGTGGAGCCATGAAGCAAGATGGTGATTGTCAACCATACATTAATGAATGTTGAGTTGGCCGGGCTACTGCTATGTTGGAGCCAACGGCATCTTGTGTGCGCAAGAAGACGAGTTGGTGTGTGTGGGTTAGTTGGTGGGCTGTCTTATATAGTGCATGGCTAGTGTGGTAGGCCTACCCCAACTGACCAGCAATAAAAGAAAAGTTTTTTTTTGTAGATAATGTAATGGTGTCCTTTTGGGATAGTGGTCACACATTAGGCTATTGGTATATTTGCATGTTGTGTTAGAGATTCATTATTTCCAAGCTAAAATGACAAGCAATGATATGTTTGGGATGCTTTTCCCCACTAAGAGGATAAGCTTAATGGGACCAACTACCTGATGTGGTCCTATATGAGGCATTATTTATTGACTGTTGCCAACCTAAAATGATAGGCAATGATATGTTTGGGATGCTTTTCCCCGCACTAAGAGGATAAGCTTGATGGGACCAGCTACTTGATGTGGTCCTATATGATGCATCATGTATTGGTTTGTCAAAGGGATTTGGAATAGTGCTATAAGCATAAAGACATGCCCTACCTTGCTAGCACAGGATATTACAAGTACTTCAAATGGTGATACTAGTTGAAATGTAATTGTGGCATTTGTCTCTACACCTCTCAATGTGGAACAAGCTTGGTGGGATGACAAGGATACACATGAACATGCATTGGTGGCACTTTTCTTGAAAAGGAACATAATTCCTCCTATTCACTCATGTAATACATGCTAGGGATGCACTTGCTTTGCTTGCACAATGAGACATTTGTGCGTAAAGGAGGCACATGTGGTCTACTTATGCAAGCGATTAAAGTCCAAGCATATGAATGAGAGGGAGACATAATGAATGAGTTTCTCACAAGGATCAAAGATCTTGCAAACAACTTATATGTATTGTGAGGCCTATCCAGACTATTCTCATAGCTTTAAACAACTTTTTATTAGATTCATACAGGGTGAAATAGTAGACCGATGGATCTACTGGAGTAGATCTCTTTATATCTCTACTTGGTCTCTATTGTTTGTGACTAAGCCCTTGGTGGCATGACAATGCCGAGGGGAGCAATCGATTAACCCGTTGTGGTGGTTAGTTGCATTCTATGCGGGCTAATGGGGTGAGTTCCCAAACAACCCTTATGCATCTTCTTGAAAGGTTAGGATTTATTTAGGTTAGCAATAGTCTTTCACTATAATTGCAATCATAATGAACGTTTAAGGTTATTTAGATAACTATAACTAGAAACTCTTGTAGAAGAGTAATTCTTAGAAGGAAGAGAGAAAATATTAAGGACACTAAACTCTAACCTCAATTCTAGGAGAATCCCTTTTATCTCCCAAGCCAAGATGATATATAAGAGGAGAGCAACCGAAGGCTCAATTCATAAGAGGCATTCATGAGAGAGGCCTCATTGAAGATGCTATATAAGAGGAGAGCAACTGAAGGCTCAATTCATAAGAGTCATTCACGAGAGAGGCCTCTCATCAAACTTAGTCTAAGGTGAGAGAGGCCTCTCATCAAACTTAGTCTAAGGTGAGAACCTTATTTTGGAGATTCTTATTTAAGATCATTAGCAAGGCATTGGACACACCATGATATATGGACACCCTACTTACATAGTTCTTCTTACTACCACAACTTCAAGGTTGAGTTAATGTTAAGGTTGATGGATGGCCTTCAGTTCTTACTACTTTCCCTATTAATTGAGTTAGCAAACTTAAACAAAAAGGCTATATAATGGCTTGGTGAGCATCCCAAGATCTACCAAATTGTATGCCTTCTTGACTGTATATAATTGGTTCTAGTAAGATGGGCTACTTAACCATCATTGCATTTGTATCGTGCCAAGCTTCTTGCATGGAAGGCCTCTCATATGAGCCCATGCTCGAGCTTCAAACTTGTGGGTATGCATCCACACACGCACGCACCCCTCTCTCACACCTCGGTATATTGGGAATTCAAGCGGGAGTGGTGCTATCTTACTTTCAATGTATAGCATCTCTCTCTCTCTCTCTCTCTCTCTCTCTCTCTCTCTTAATAACTTCCACTATTGTATGTTTTAGGTGGCTACACTGTGAACACACCTAAATTATATGAATTACTTTCACTATTGTATGTTTTAGGTGGCCATAGTGTGAACATACGTATTACTTTTACTATTGTATGTTTTAATGTGGCCACAGTGTTTTAGGTGGCCATAGTGTGAACATACCTAAAGTATATGAATTACTTTTACTATTGCATATTTTAGGTGGCCATAGTGTGAACATACCTAAAGTATATGAATTACTTTTACTATTGCATATTTTAGGTAGCCACAATGTGAACACATGGACAAAGTATATAAACACTATTTTATGGACATACTCTAAAACACTATTTTATGGACATACTCTTATGCATAATCTAAAACACTCTTGGCTCTATCTTTGTGCGCATGTGTGTGTGTGTGTGTGTGTGTGTGTGTGTGTGTGAGAGAGAGAGAGAGAGAGAGAGAGAGAGAGAGAGAGAGAGAGAGAGAGAGAGAGAGAGAGAGGCACAATAGAGACATTCTATGCGGCTAATGGTGCATTCCCAAACAACCCTTATGCATCTTCTCGAAAGGTTTAGGGTTTATTCAGGTTAGTAACAACCTTCAATGAGCTTATCATCAACTTCATCAGCATGTATTGATTTTCCAAAGGGCTTTCGAATGATGTATCATATTGATTTGCCAAAGGGCTTTCAAATGTTGTTTTACAAGCATCAAGGAATGCCCTACCTCGTTAGCATAGGATATTATAGGTAATTCAAATGGTGATACTAGTTCAAATGTAATTGTGGCATGTGTCTCCGCACCTCTCAATCTGGAACAAGCTAGGTGGGATGGCAAGGATGCATAGGAATATGCATTGGCGGCACTTTTCATAAAAAGGAACATTATTCATCCTATTCACTCATGTAATACTGCCAAGTAGGCTAGGGATGCACTTGCTCTGCTTTACGAGGTGCGTGACGAGGCACATGTGTGTAAGGAGGCACATGTAATACTGCCAAGTAGGCTAGTGATGCACTTGCTCTACTTTACCAGATGCATGACGACGAGGCACATATGCGTACGAAGGCATATGTGGCCTACTTATGCAAGCACTTAAAGTCCGAGCATATGAATAATAGGGAGACATAATGAATGAGTTTCTCACAGCTTCACATAACTTTTTATCACATTCATATAGGGAGGCATAGTCGACATGTTTTGTAAATCTCTATATAGCTCTGCTCGGTCTTTATTGTTTTTGTGATTGAGCCCTTAGTGGAATGACAATGCCAATGGAAGCAATAGATTTGCTCCTTGTGGTTAGCTTCATTCTATGCGGACTAATGGTGGTGGTGAGTTCCCAAACAACCCTTATGCATATGTGAGCAATAGTCTTTACTATAATTGTAATTATAATGATGAAGGTTTAGGGTTTATTTACGTAACTATAACTGGCAACTCTTGTACAAGAGTAATTATTAGAAGGAAGAGAGAAAATATTAAGGACACTAAACTGTAACCTTAATTCTAAAAGAAACCCTTTTATTGCCCAAGCTAAGATGATATATAAGAGGAGAGCAACCGAAGGCTCAATTCACAAGAGGCATTCCGAGAGAAGCTTCATTGTAAGATTCCTCCCTCTAGCTTTTGAGGTGTAAACCTCCCCTTCTATTCTTGTAATTATTCCCCTCTCTGAAATAGAAGAAAGATGTTGTTTTACCCTGTTTTAACCTAAAGAGAGAAAATGTCTAGAGAGAGATAATCCAAAATTGAGATATCTTTAGATATAAAAATCCTCCTAGTGTCTAAATTGGATTCCCTTGAAACAGAAGTTCAAAATGATCTTTCCAATATGCATTAGGAGTTAATTAAAAATGGTATAAGGGACCTTAGCCTAAGGGTCTACATTTTTAAAAAAATTTGGCCAATTAAGGTTTCAATAGGCCAACTCGATTAATCCAAGTGTTGGGATGAGATAAATCCAAGAGAATAAAAGGGAATACCCAAAAATGAGTAAATGCTTACATAAGATGAAGAGTTGAGTGAGTACAAGGTTTATTAGTTAAAAACTATGAGATATTACTAAAAAAATGAGATATTTTAGAATAATGATGCATTTTTGACACCTTGGTAAGGAAAGTGGGACTCTTGAGGTAGGAACCTCTTTCACATGTGTGGAAGGATTTTTAATTCAAAAAAATTGTGATATTTTTATCTCTCCTCTCTCCTGGATCAAACCAAATAAAAAAGGGAGCCAAACTGGTCCCGGATGTTCGTAAAACTCTTCATAGATCACAACATGGGCCTTTCAAGGGTGAAGGGGGAAACTTGGGCGAGGCTGTGGAGAAATGTGTGGGATCCCACTGTCCCCTCCGCGCACCGAATTTTCGATTTGCTGGCAGCGGAAGCAGCTCCCTCTTGCACATGGCAGGGTTTCCCACTTAGGGCCTCGCCCTCGAATGTCCGGGCATGAGACTAAGCTGGTGGTCATTCTGAAAACCGAAACCGGGAAAATTTTCCATGCCCAGAAAATGGGGATGATTCCACCATTTTGATTTCTTAACAAATTTTTCTAACGAGGTTAAGATACTGAACTAACCTTCATCTGAATAAACTAGATAGAAGGGAAACTATTACAGAACTTGAAGGAATAAACGCTTTTTTCCTAATTCAATCAGGCATAGCCGTTGATCTATTCATTTGAGAAGTCTTCAGGTTATTATTTAACTATTCAAGTTTTAAGCGTATTCCTATTGATTAATTTTATTATTTAAACTCTACTGATTCCAGCCTAACCCCATCCGGTAGCCCATGGGTTAGCCACTGCCCAAACCACTGGAATTGGTAAAACGAGACAAGTACTCACCCACCCATAATTGAATGCCTTTCTTAACTTTTGCTTTAGAATACAGATATGCACACACTCCTCTTTAAACTTTAATTTATAAAACAATCCATTGACAAAAAATTATTGGTTACAGATGTCATAACTCAAAATTTCCATTCAATCCTTGTTTCTCACAAAATAGTATCACTCTGGACTCTCCGTTGAGACCAGCACGTCAGTAAACAAATTACAATAATTTTCTCACCCATCAAACATATATATATCTTCCACGACATATGCATGGGCGTCCTAAGCACCGCGAGCCAATGCATCGCCTGGTCAGAACCCTCCAGGATCCTCCTTAGGTGTCCTGGCACTTCACTCAGGGACCGCTTCGTTGGCCCTCGCCCATTGTACCAGAAGCACACCATTTTACACCATACCCAGGCTGGTCAAGACCTGGGCAAGTTTTTACCACGTGAGCGGTCCTTTGAACACTCCCCGCCAGCTGTTGCAACCAAACTTCCCTTAGAAAAACATATACCAAATGCTCCCTCCAGCATTCTGGCATGAGGCAGTCCTTTAGGAAAATAGGGTTTCTATGCAAGTTTTCAGTTTTGATTTTCTTTTGAATACAATGAGTATATCTTAATTCCGTATCCCAAGACTTCTAGATCACAGGTCTAGATTCCCAAGCAAAATTCCTCAAATTCTGAATTCTTGATCCTCAGATCAAAATCAAAGGTCTCAACTTAGTTTCAGAGTCGGTGGGTGATTTGAGTGTAGATTACTGAACTGGTCACATCGTCTTTTCTTGAAACTGACGAAGGAGTTACGTCTTGGTCATAGTCTGATTCAGGGTTTGAGTCTTGAAAGGTTCTCCCTGGACTATCTTTCTCGAAGGGTAATATTTCAATTACTACTTTACTGAATTTCATTCACAAACGATGGGGATTACTCTTTTTGAATAATAAAAGATAAAACTTATTTCACAAAATTTAAAAAAAGTTTGCCATAACCTCCTTTGTATGGCTGACCATTTTTCAAATTTTCCTAACCTTAAATTACTTAAAAATTATCCCCAAATGGTTTAAAGCATTCTAAACTAATCAAATCCCACTTTTAAAAGAGAAACAATATGAAAAGTTTAATTCTAACAATTTGATTACTTAACTAGGATAAAGAAAGGCTGAATTTAAGAATGAAGAGAGGGGGAAAGTCTTTCCAACAAGGCATAGCATCAATTTATCATTTTAAAGATAACAAAAATTAGAAAACCATTAAAAGAATAAAGAAAAAATAGGATTTCTAACTTACATGAATTTCTGGGAGCTTTCCTTTGGCTTGATGGTTTGAGGGATCTACTCTTGTTTGTAACAAGAGTGGCCACCAATTCTTTAGAAGAGGGAATGGTCAAAAACTAATGAATTATTAATAAATTCACAGTTTTTGGCTCTGGGAGGAGTAGAGTAACAGTGCATAAAACACTATTAAGCTTCAACAAAGGGGGAGGCTTCTATTTATAGGAAAAAGTGAGCTTCTAACCAAGCAAACTGATTCTAGAATTTTCCAGATCAGTTTGGTCAATTTTTGACCATTTTTGGGTCAGTTTAGCTTACTTTTTGGAACTAGACTTGAATTAGGAGAGGGGAGAGATGAAATATCTCAATTTTTGGGAATTTAAAACTCCACCACACATGTGAAATAGGTGTCAATTGGATGAATCTGATTGGCCCCTCAAAACCTTAATTTAAAATTTTCAGAAAATCTGGATTCCTAGGATAAGGCCTTTTGAACATATTATAATTGATTTCTAATGCACCTTCTGAAAATCTTTTTGAACTTTTGTTTCGAGGGAATTTATTTTAATAAGAAGATATATTTTTCCATCCAAAAATATTTAAAATCTGAATAACCTCTCTCTAGAATATTTTCTCTCTCTAAGCCAAAATAGGTAGAAACAAGATCTTTTATATATCTGAAGAGGGATTTGATTACAGGGGAAGTTACTGGACAGCTTGAGAGGTTGGGGAGGAAACTTACATTCTCTTCCACCACTTAAAAAATGCGAGATGTCCTCATCTCGCAAACTGGCGGTAATCTCGAACAGTTCAGCTTCTTTCTCCCAAGTGGTATCTTTAAAAGGATAGAACCTCCATTTGACCAATAATTCTCTCAGAATTCTGTTCCTGAGAACCTTTTCTCCAACATCAAGGATTTCTTCAGGTTGGAGTTCCATCTGCCCTTGGGTTGAAGAAGTTAAGATTTCATCATCAAGCACATGATTCGAGCTTGGTATATACTTTTTAAGAAGGCTGACATGTAATACATTTATACTTTGAGCTAAGGAGGCAGAAGAAGCTCGTAGGCTAAGTCACCTACTTTCTTTGTAATCAGATATGGCCCACAATATCTGGGGGATAACTTCTTGTACTTCCCAAGAGATAGAGAACTTCTTTTGGGGTGTACTCAAATGAAGACTATATCTGCTTCTTCGAATTTTCTGTCTGACCTCTTCTTATCTGCATACTGCTTCTGTCTATCCTGGGCAGCTTTTATATCTTTGCGAATTGATTGCATCTACTGCTCCATGTCATTAAGCATCTGTCTGGACATCTCGACCCTAATCAATGGGTCAGACCAAGTTAATGGAGTTAAGCAATCTTGTCCATACAAAGCTTTGAAAGGGCTCATCCCAATACTTCTGTGATAAGAAGCATTGTAGGCAAACTCGGCTAGGTGCAGATAGCTTAGCCACTTCTTGGATTCCCTGCCACACAGCATGACCGAAGTATATCTTCGATTACTTGGTTCACCCTTTCAGTTTGACCATCGGTCTCGGCGGGGTGGTAAGCTATGCTGAGATCCAAGAAAGTTCCTGCTGCTTCAAAAAATGCAGTCCAGAATCTTGACGTGAATTTGGGATCTCGATCACTTACTATTCTCCTGGGCAGGCCATGCAATCTAAAGATTTCCTTGAGGAACACTTTGGCCACATCCACTGCAGTGTAGGTAATGCCTCCACAACTTCAAGGCATATACTACTGAAAGTAGTTCCAAGTCGTGGACAACAGGATTCCTCTCATGCGTTCTGAGTTTTCGGGATTCATAGGCCACTGCATGACCTTCCTGCATGAGTGCACCTCCCAGGGAAAAACCACTGGCATCAGTTACTACCTCAAAGGATAGGGAGAAATCTGGCAACTTTAGAACGGGATTGGTTACCAAGGAGGTCTTCAGCTTATCAAAAGCACTCTGGCACCTGGTAGACCATTGAAACGGAATATTCTTCTTGAGAATTTTAGTCAGGGGGGAAGCTATGAGAGCATACTTTGGTATAAAAATTCTATACAAGCTAGTCAATCCCAAGAATCCCTTGACTTCTTTCACTGTTTTTGGTTCAGGCCAATCTATGACTGCTTGGACTTTTGCAAAATTTGGAGAAATTCCATCTTTGGATACCAGAAAGCCCAAGTATTCAACATGGTCGGCAGAGAAAGTGCATTTTCTCTTTTTTGCAAAGAGTTGGTGCTTCCTTAGAATCTCAAGAACTTTTCTGACATGAGCTTCATGGTCAGCCGAATTCTTTGAGTAAATCAGAATATCATCAAAGAAAACAAGAACAAAATCATCCAAGTATTCTCTGAGAATGTCCTGCATTAAGCGATTGAATGTAGCTGGGGCATTTGTCAATCCAAACGGCATGACAGTGAATTCATAATGCCCATACCGAGTATTGATGGGGCTGTCTTTGATATCTTGCTCATTAATCCTGATCTAATAATACCCTGATTTGAGATCTATGTTTGTGAAGATCTAGGCTCCACTTAGCCTATCCAGAAGCTCATCAGTTCTTCTCAGGATAGGATACTTATTCTTAACTATCAGTTGATTGAGGCCTCTGTAGTCCACACAGAGTCTTAGCGTTCCATCTTTCTTTTTTTGAAAGAGAACTGTTATGCATAAAAATCAATACTGGTGAAAGCAACACTTTTGCAATTTTACTTTCATCAATATTGATTTTTATGCATAAAAATCAATATTGATGAAAGTAACACTTTTATAATAATAAAAATTCTTTTATGCATCATTTTATGCATAAAAATCAATATTGATGAAAGTAACACTTTTATAATAAAAAAATTTCTTTTATGCATCATTTTATGCATAAAAATCAATATTTATTAAAGCAACACTTTTGCAATTAAAAAAAAATTTATGCATAAAAATCAATATTGATGACAGTAACACTTTTATAATTAAAAAAATTCTTTTATGCATAAAAATCAATATTGCTAAAAATAACACTTTTATAATAAAAAATTTATTTTATGCATCTATTTATGCATAAAAATCAATATTAATGAAAGTAACACTTTTATAATTAAAAAAATTCTTTTATGCATAAAAATCAATATTAATGAAAGTAACACTTTTATAATAAAAAATTCTTTTATGCATCTATTTATGCATAAAAATCAATATTGATGAAAGTAACACTTTTATAATAAAAAAATTCTTTTATGCATCTATTTATGCATAAAAATCAATATTGATGAAAGTAACACTTTTATAATAAAAAAATTTATCCAATATACATCTTTCTATGTATAGAATTTAAATCTAATGAAAATCACTCTTTTATATAAAAAAAATCAATATGCATCTTTCTATGCATAGAATTTAAATCTAATGAAAATCACTCTTTTATTAAAAAAATTCAATATGCATCTTTCTATGCATAGAATTTAAATCTAATGAAAATCACTCTTTTATAATAAAAAAATAATCAATATACATCTTTCTATGCATAGAATGGAAATAACACTTTTATAACAAAAATATTTCTACTATGCATTTTTCTATGCCTAGAATGAAAATAACACTTTTAGAATACACAAACGATGGGGATTACTCTTTTTGAATAATAAAAGATAAAACTTATTTCACAAAATTTAAGAAAATTTTGCCATAACCTCCTTTGTATGGTTGACTATTTTTCAAATTTTCCTAACCTTAAATTACTTAAAAATTATCCCCAAATGGTTTAAAGCATTCGAAACTAATCAAATTCCACTTTTAAAAGAGAAACAATATGAAAAGTTTAATTCTAACAATTTGATTACTTAACTAGGATAAAGAAAGGCTAAATTTAAGAATGAAGGGAAAGCCTTTCCAACAAGGCATAGCATCAATTTATCATTTTAAAGAAAACAAAAATTAGAAAACCATTAAAAGAATAAAGAAAAAGTAAGATTTCTAAGTTACATGAATTTCTGGGAGCTTTCCTTTGGCTTGATGGTTTGAGGAATCTACTCTTGTTTGCAACAAGAGTGACCACCAATTCTTTAGAAGAGGGAATGGTCAAAAACTAATGAATTATTAATAAATTCACAGTTTTTTTGGCTCTGGGAAGAAGTAGAGTAACAGTGCATAAAACACAATTAAGCTTCAACAAAGGGAACAAGTGAGCTTCTAACCAAGCAAACTGATTCTAGAATTTTCCAGATTAGTTTGGTCAATTTTTGACCATTTTTGGGTCAGTTTAGCTTACTTTTTGGAACTAGACTTGAATTAGGAGAGAGGAGAGATGAAATATCTCAATTTTTGGAAATTTAAAACTCCACCACACATGTGAAGTAGGCGCCTCCTTCATGAGGGAGACTCCCCACTCTGAGGTGTCAAAAATTCATTTTTTTTGTATTTCCTTTGGTCCTTAGTCCACTCTTCATCTTATGTGAGTATTTACTCATTTTTGGGGAGATTTTCTTTATTTCTTCTATTTATCTCCTCCACACATTTGGATGAATCTGATTGGCCCCTCAAAACCTTAATTTAAATTTTTTAGAAAATCTGGACCCCTAGGATAAGGCCTTTTGAACAGATTATAATTGATTTCTAATGCACCTTCTGAAAATCTTTTTGAACTTCTGTTTTGGGGGAATTTATTTTAATAAGAAGAGATATTTTTCCATCCAAAAATATTTAAAATCTGAATAACCTCTCTCTAGAATATTTTCTCTCTCTAAGCCAAAATAGGTAGAAACAAGATCTTTTATATATCTGAAGAGGGATTTGTTTACATGGGAAGATACTAGTCATCTTGAGAGGCTGGGGAGGAATCTTACAAAGTGGATTGAAGCAATGGAAGAATACTTCGATGTCACCGAGTATAATGAGAACAGTAAAATAGCTCTTGCAAGGCTGAAGATAGTAGAAACAGCTAGAGTGGCATGGAGAAACCACTGCGAGACAAAGCGTTTGGATCGGAACACCTAGACATGGAATGATCTCAAGATTTACCTAAGGAAGAGATTCTGTCCTCCCGGCTTTTTGGAAACCAAGATGAATAAATTCTTAGAGTTAATCCAGGGGAGAGAACTATTGAAGAATATCATCAAGCGTTCACTCTCCTCCTCAAGTACTCGCCACCATTGGATGAAGAATAGCTGATGGCCAGGCTCATTCAGGGAGGACTGAACGAACCTATGAATATCCTAGTGAAGAATGCCAAGCCAGTTTTCATGGCCAAAGTAGTGCGGATGACGAGGGATTTCAGCAAGGCCTTTGATGTCAAGGTCCCGCCAAAGCTAGCACCATCATCTTTCAAAAGATTTCTAGCTCCGGAAGGTGATTCCAACTTTCCACCACCTAAGAGATAACAAGGTCAAACTCAAGATATGGGAAGTTCTAGAATGGAAGAAAGGTCTTTTTCCCGGAATGCAATCCCCTAGAATTCAACTTCAAAAGTTCCACCCTTAAACAAAGAAGTGAAATGCTATAATAACTGTCAAGGAATTGAAAATCGTAGTATGGATTGCCCAACTCCTTTGGATCAAGGTTTTTGTGGCAGGGAAGTCAGGGACCAAGATTCTAGACTTAAGCTCCTTCCTTCCAGTAGAGGAATCAGGTTCCCACATCAAAATCAGGGAAATCCCAGAGGTAGACCCTTTAACCAACTCTCAGTTTCAATCCAAAGTAATGCAAGACCTCTGCCTCAGAATAGGGGAAGTCAAAAAGAGATGTTCTCAAATTGACCGTCCACTTCCAAGGCAGTAACACTGGAAGTGATTGAAGAGGAAGAAGATGAAAGAGATTATACTCCACCTGTGAGATGAGGACATCTCGCGTTTTTAAGTGGGGTAGGATGTAAGATTCCTCCCTCCAACTTTTGAGGTGTAAAGATGTAAGAACCTCCCCTTCTGTTCTTGTAATTATTCCCCTCTCTGAAATAGAAGAAAGATCTTGTTTTACCTTATTTTAGCCTAGAGAGAGATAATCCAAAATTGAGATATCTTTGGATATAAAAATCCTCCTAGTGTCTAAATTGGATTTCCCTAAAACAGAAGTTAAAAATGAGCTTTCCAATATGCATTAGGAATTAATTAAAATGGGTTTAAGGGACCTTAGCCTAAGGGTCTACATTTTCAGAAATTGTTAGATTATGGTTCAATTAAGGTTCCAATAGGCCAACTGGATTAATCCAAGTGTTGGGATGAGATAAATCCAAGAGAATAAAAGAAAATACCCAAAAATGAGTAAATGCTCACATAAGATGAAGAGTTGAGTGAGTACAAGGTTTATTAGTTAAAAATTATGAGATATTACTAAAAAAATGAGATATTTTAGAATAATGATGCATTTTGACACCTTGGTAAAGAAAGCGGGACTCTTGAGGTAGACGCCTCTTTCACATGTGTGGAAGGATTTTTAATTCAAAAAAATTGTGATATTTTTATCTCTCCTCTCTCCTGGATCAAACCAAATCAAAAAGGGAGCCAAACTGGTCCAAATCTTGTCCAAATTGAGTCAAACTGAACTTGGAAACTTCTAGAACCCAGTTGGACTTGGTTAGTGGCTTTCCTCACCTATAAATAGACCCTCAATCATTTGTAATGGAATATGGGAGTTATACCATACGAGTATTATATTAAAATAATCATATTTTCTATTATCCTTTAAATTTTTTTCTCTTGGGAGCATGGAGCTCTCTCTCTCTCTACAACAACTCTTAGAGTTGCTCTTCTCCTCTTGGTGGACCAATTGATTGGTCAGGGGCTTCACTGGAAAATTAGAGAAAGCCAAACTTGGAGGTAAAATCAAATTTTATGGTTTTTTCTAATTTTCTCAATAACTTTCTTCTTCACAACCCCTCTCAAAGCTTGAGAAGCTTTCTAAATTATTGTTTTAATTCAAATCAAGCTTTCTCTTAAAATCTTAATGTTTAATTAAGAGAAAGTTAATCTTTATGCTTATTTGTAATGCTTTCTTTAAGTAAATCTCTCTCTCTAAAAGAATAGCCATCTTTATGGCTAAATCCCTTGATAAAGGATGCTTCTCAATGATAGTCTCTTAATTCAAAGCTAAACTCTAGGCTTGATAAGCTAGGGATTAAGAAAACGATATTTTCATGATTTTGTGCTATTAAAATAATGGTAAATGCTTTTAGATTAATTATGAGTAGTTAAAAACTACTCTAATTCATTCTAAATGAGAAATGGATTATCCTAACAAATTGGAAAAAGAGGAATGTTGAAATTAGATCAATCTAGTGGGATAATCATAGTTATGTTTAATTTTATGGTTAAAATTATGATTTAAATTCATAGTTTGATTTTGAGCATAAAAGAGGAACTACTATCATATTTTCATTACAAGCTTTTATTCTTTTAAATTTTTTTTGAGAATTATCAGTAATAGCACATCGAAGCTATGGCAAAATTTTTAGAAAATAATACATATCTTATTTTTATGCATAATGCTAAAAGAGGACTTCCTACTATATTCTAGGATTGGACATCCTATGCAAAAAGAATGATTTTCATCATATTCATGAAAAATAATTTTTTGTAATTATGCATAATTAATTGATTATGATAAAAGATTAATTTTTGGTAAATTTATTTTTATACAAAAAGAGGAATTCCCATGATATTTGAGATCCAAGTAATTAAATGGTAAAAGAGAAATTTTTGGCATAATTCAAATTATCAAAAGTAAAATTTTGAGCATTATTAATTTTATTGGGAAACATGGGTAGAATTGATTTTTGTAAATCCCATGAATCTTTTACTTGAAAAGAAGAATATTGAATATATTTTACTTGAGAAATTTGAGAAAGAATATGAAAATATCCATCTTGAAAACTTGGATGATTCTTATTTATTAGAAAAGAGAATTTGGAATCCCTGGGAAGATCGAGGATCCAATGAGTAAACAAAAGTTTAGAATTAATCTCATTAATGAAGCTTAGGGAATGAAAATACAATACTTAAATACTCTTTCTAAATTTTTACTATTCAATTCTGATAAGGTTTATTTTTCCTTTTTAAACCTTCAACAACACTCTGATACGTAGATTCAATGGGATCAAGAAAAAGTACGCTTAACTAGGCCAAGCAATTGGCAGAAACTTAGAAAAGTCCTATCAGTATTATCGAAAGTAGAAAACGGTACTAAAAGTGGATGTGATAAGATGTGATGTGGATCTGAATGAATGTAAATGAATGTGATGGGATGTAAATGGATGCGATGTGATTAGATGAGATGTTAATGTGAATGTGAATGTGATATGATAAGATGTGAATGTGATGTGATGAGATGTGAGTGGATGTGATGAGATGTGGATGAGATGTGATGTGATGTGATGTAAATGGATGTGGATGTGAATGTGAGGAGATGTGGATGAGATGTGATGTGATGTGATGTAAATGGATGTGGATGTGAATGTGAGGAGATGTGGATGAGATGTGATGTGATGTAAATGGATGTGGATGTGAATGTGATGAGATGTGATGATATGTGAAAGGATGTGATGTGATGAAAATGGATGAGAATGAGATATAATGTGAATGAATGAATGGATGTGGATGAATGTGATGAGCTGTGAATGGATGCGGTGTGATATGGATAGACGTGGATGTGATGTAATGTGGATGGAATTAATGTGATGTGATGTTGATGGATGTGAATGAGATGTGATAAGATGAGGATGGGATGTGAATAAGATGTGATGAGATGTGGATGAGATGTGATGTGATGTAAATGGATGTGGATGTGAATGTGAGGAGATGTGGATGAGATGTGATGTGATGTGATGTAAATAGATGTGGATGTGAATGTGAGGAGATGTGGATGAGATGTGATGTGATGTGATGTGATGTGATGTAAATGGATGTGGATGTGAATGTGAATGTGATGAGATGTGATGATATGTGAAAGGATGTAAGATTCCTCCCCAGCCTCTCAAAATGTCAGCATCTTCCCTTGTAATCAATCCCTCTTAATAAATATAAAAGACTTGTTTCTAACTGTTTTAACCTAGAGAGAGAAAATATTCTAGAGAGAGAATATTCAAATTTTTAATATTTTTGGATAGAAAATTATCTCATCTTATTAAAATAAGTTCCCCTAAAAAAGAAATTCAAAAAGAACTTTCCAATGTGCAATTGGAATTAATTGGAAATGGGTATAAAGGACCTTAGCCTAAGGGTCTAGATTTTCAGAAATTTTTGGATTATGGTCCAATTAAGGTTCCTATGGGCCAATAGCATCAATCCATGTGTAGGGAGGAGATAAATCCAATTTGTAAAAGAAGATACCCAAAAATGAGTAAATGCTCACATAAGATGAAGAGTTGAAAATGTACAAGGTTTATTAGTAAAAAACTATGAGCAATATAAAAAATATGAGATATTTTGGGTATCCAAAAATGAGTAAATGCTCACATAAGATGAAGAGTTGAAAATGTACAAGGTTTATTAGTAAAAAACTATGAGCAATATTAAAATGATTCCATTATGACACATATGTAAGGGGAGTTCTTTAAAGGAGGTGCATATTTCACATAAGATGAAGAGTTGAAAATGTACAAGGTTTATTAGTAAAAAAAACTATGAGCAATATTAAAATGATTCCATTATGACACATATGTAAGGAAGGGGAGTTCTTTAAAGGAGGTGCATATTTCACATAAGATGAAGAGTTGAAAACGTACAAGGTTTATTAGTAAAAAAACTATGAGCAATATTAAAATGATTCCATTATGACACATATGTAAGGAAGGGGAGTTCTTTAAAGGAGGTGCATATTTCACATGCTTGAATGAGTTTTAAACTCATAAAAATTGAGATATTTCATCTCTCCTCTCTCCTAATTCAAGGCTAGTTCCAAAAAGTTAGCTTAACTGACCTAAAAATGATCAAAAATTGACCAAACTGATTTGGAAAATTCTAGAATCAGTTTGTTTGGTTAGGAGCTCAATTTTTCCTATAAATAGAAGCCTCCCCCTTGTTGAAAAATATATAGTGTTTATGCTTCGTTACTCTACTCCACCTAAGCCAAGAACTGTGAATTCATTTAATAATTCACTAGTTTTTGGAGCTTCCCTCTTTCTTCAATCCCAATTAGTGGCTCCATCAACATACTTAACCAATTGATTGGTTGGGGGCCTCTACCGTGAACAATGAATCAAGCAATTTGTAAGGTAATTAGTGAATATTGATCTTTTCTATAATTTCTCAATGTTTCTCTCTTCTCAACCCCTCTCAAGCTTGAGAAGCTTAATTGGTATGGTTTTTTAAATGCTATTGAAGTTAATTGGTGAATAGTAGTGAAGAGTTACATAATTTAATAAATGCTATTGAAGTTAATTTCCATTTATGTTTAAATTCTAATGGTTTTTATGTAATTTCTCTCTCTCACTCAAGAAATGGTCATACTCATAACCCATTCTCAATCCAAATCAAGCTTTTCATAAAGCTTTTTCTTAACCCAAGATTAAGCTATGCTTGAGGCCAAATTAATGGCTTTTTTCTATGCTTTTAGTTTATGTATATTGATGATTCAATCCATTATGGATTAATGATCCAATTAGAGATCATTTTAATTATTTCCTTAATGATAAGCTTTATCCCTTAGAAAAATTGAGATTTATCAGTCATAGCAGCGGAGCTATGGCAAAATTTTTATAAAAATTATGCATAAAATAATTTCATTCAAAGCATAAAATGAGGACTTCCTACCATATTCTAGGAATTATCATCCTAGTTTAATTGAAAGATATTCATTGTAATCATAGAGAAATTGATTTTTATATTATGCATCATTGATTTTCATGCATAGATCTATGCATAAAAGATTATTATTTTAACATAAAAGTGTTACTTTTATCATATTTGGATTTCATGCATAGAGGTATGCATAAAAGATTATTATTTTAACATAAAAGTGTTACTTTTATCAAATTTTAATTTTCATGCATAGAAGTATGCATAAAGGATAATTTTTTATATTAAAAGTGTTACTTTTATCATTTTTAATTTTCATGCATAGAAGTATGCATAAAGGAAAATTTTTATATCAAAAGTGTTACTTTTATCATTTTTTATTTTCATGCATAGAAGTATGCATAAAGGAAAAATTTTTATATCAAAAGTGTTACTTTTATCATTTTTAATTTTCATGCATAGAAGTATACATAAAGGAAAATTTTTTATATCAAAAGTGTTACTTTTATCATATTGGATTTCATGCATAGAGGTATGCATAAAAGTTGATTATTTTATTATAAAAGTGTGACTTTTATCATAATTGAATTTCATGCAGCATAGAGGTATGCATAAAAGTTGATTATTTTATTGTAAGAGTGTTACTTTTATCATATTGGATTTCATGCATATAGGTATGTATAAAAGATATTCTTTTTATACTAAAAGTGTGATTTTCCTCATAAATGGATTTTATGCATAACTTAGATGCATAAGAGAAATTCTTTTATTCTAAAAGTGTAATTTCCTACCAAATTGAATTTATGCATAAGAAGATGTATAAAAGATTGATTTTAATTTCGAAAGTGTAAGTCTCCTTAAATGGAATTTATGTATAAATAAATGTGTAGAGAAATCTTATATCAAATATAAGAATTCTCTTTTAAAAAAAAGATATGAAATGTGATAAGATGTGATAAGAGGTGTATGAGATGTGATAAGAATTGATAAGATGCGTATGGAAAGTGATAGGATGTGATAAGAGGTGTATGAGATGTAAAAAGATGTGATAAGATGTGTATGAGATGTGATAAGATTTGATAAGATGCGTATGGAAAGTAATAGGATGTGATAAGAGGTGTATGAGATGTAAAAAGATGTGATAAGATGTGTATGAGATGTGATAGAATGTGTTAAGATGAGTTAGGATGTGTTAAGATGTATATGGGATGTGTTAGGACGAGAATGGATGTAATATGGTTGTATGAATGTGATGTGGATGTATACATGTAGATGTATATGTATGAATGTGAATGTTGATGTGGATGTGGATGTACAGATGTAGATACGGATGTGTATGTATGAATGTGATGTGGATGTGGATGTGTATGTATGTATGTGGATGTGTATGTATGAATGAGGATGTGAAAATGGATGTATGTATGTAGATGTGGATGTATGGATGTATGTATGTAGATGTGGATGTATATATGTAGATGTGGATGTATGGATGTGATTGTGAATGAAGAGGTGGATGTGGATGTATGGATGTAGATACGGATGTGGATGTATGTATGTGAATGTGGATGTATGAATGAGGATGTGAAAATGGATGTATGTATGTAGATGTGGATGTATGGATGTGAATGTGAATGAAGAGGTGGATGTGGATGTATGGATGTAGATACGGATGTGGATGTATGTATGTGAATGTGGATGTATGAATGAGGATGTAAAAATGGATGTATGTACGTAGATGTGGATGTATGTATGTATGTATGTAGATGTGGATGTATGGATGTAGATGTGGATGTATGGATGTGAATGTGAATGAAGAGGTGGATTTGGATGTATGGATGTAGATACGGATGTGGATGTATGTATGTGAATGTGGATGTATGAATGAGGATGTGAAAATGGATGTATGCATGTGAATGTGGATGTATGAATATGAATGTGGATGTGTGGATGTGGAAATGGAGGTATGGATGTATGAATGTAGATGTGGATGTATGCATGTAGATGCGTATGTATGAATGTGAAATTGGATGTATGATGTGGACGTACGAACATGGATATGTATGTAGAATAATGAATATGAAGATGTATGTGAGATAATGTAGTCTATATGAGTGAATGGATGAGAACGAGTACACACTGAATGGAATGTGGAATAAGTAATGTGGTCCGAGAGTGGATAATATGGAAAGACAAGAGTTCGTTATAGAAACTGTATTTTGTGACTGTTTGTAAATGACTGTTTTATGTCAAGAATGCTGGAGAAGCATTTTGACCGTCTTGAGGATTAAGGTCATGAAGATTGAACTGATAAAGTTGCAACTGCTGAGACGGAGAGTCAATTTAGGATGTCTCGCGTAGCAAGGTCGATCGAGGTCTTGACCAGCCTCGGTTCGATTTAAATGGTGAGCTTCCGGTACGGTGGATGAGGGACCAAGGAAGCGGCCTATGAGTGAAGCGCTAGGTCACTTGCAAAGGATCCTAGAGGGTGCTGACCATACGGTGCTCGGGCTCTGGGTCACCGAAGATACCCACACGTGCATCGTGGAAGATATTGGAACAAGGAGTAAGAGTTGTTTTCTGAAACCGGGCATGGATCTGGTTGATTGACCTTGCTGGTCCTCAACAGATGAGTCCATGGCTCTTTTATATGGATCTGTGGGTTGATCTTGCTGATCTTCCATGGAGATTCCATTCTATTATATGAATATATTGCCGGTTACTATGAGCTAGGAACTATGGAAAAGGCCCCTGAGAGAACAGGTGGTGAGCGTTCTGGTTGCCAATGATGCCATAAGTACACCGATGAAAGAATGACTAGAAATAAGGATTCAACCAGAGACTTTGAGGATTGTCATCAGTGACATAATGGTTTTATTAAAGGATTGTTTTAAAGCTAGTTGATGCTAAGAAAAAGGCAATTTCATATTGGGTGTGTAAGTGGTATGACTAGTTTTATGTTTGTATGAACTTCCGGCTAGGGGGCCTTGGAACTCTTTTCCTTGGTACCCGGGACAAAACCTAACCAAATTATTAATTGGATCCCATCACTACAGTGGTTGGGCGGTTGGCTAACCCATGGGACTGGATGGGGTTAGGCTGGACTGATGGATCCATAAATCGAGATTTTAATTTTTATTATTACGATAGATGAAGTAAATCCCAGATAGAAATTGTTCTATGGATAGGAATCAACGGCTGTGCCTCTTGATGGGGAAAAAAACGTTGATTCCAATGATCCAAGTGCAAGTTTCTTCCTTGAATTGACCAAGTACCGTTAAAGGTGCAGTCAGATCAGTTGATCCGTAATGATCTTGACTACGTTAGAGTAAAGAGTTATCCTAGTGGAATCGCCCATGCTTTCTGGGTAAAGGGAGTTTTTCCGGTTTTGATTTTGGACAAACCGACGGATTAGTCTCTTGTCCGGATATCCGTGGTGGGCGAGGCCCCGAGTGTGAGACCCCTACCCGTGCACGATGTGCTACTTCCGCTGCTAGTACCCCGAATCTGTTGCGTGGTGGAGACTGGGATCTCACAGTTGAGCAGCACTTTCGCAACAATGTCCGCTTGGCCATGGTTATTGAAGCCTTGGGTTTGGGTCCCCGATACTACTGCGTCATGAGATCAAGACATCTTGGGTTTTCTGAGCGGGTCTTCTTACTGGCGTGTTTTCTTCCTCATCAGAAGATATGCCTTTACCCCGTTTTTGGTTTGCCTCTCAGAGGTCCTTTTGTTAGAACACCTCATACCACTGAGATAGGCGCGGCAATAACCAACAGAATCATTCCCATAGATGAGTTACCTTATACGTGCGTAGCTTGTGAGTGCTGCTTTTGTGATCATATGATGGACGGGCTTATGGAAGTGTAAAGAGTTCTTCTATCTTTACTGTATATGTTCCAAGAATGAATAAAGTTTAAATCTTGTTCTTGTCTTGACCCTACTCTCTTTGAGATTTTTTTAATTGGTGATTAATCTTAATTAAAAAATTTCTCTCAGTCTCATACTTGTGCATCTTACGAAATTACCCCCAGTTTGCGAGATGGGGGCATCTCGCGTTTTTCAAGTGGGAGAGAATGTAAGATTCCTCCCCAGTCTCTCAAAATGTCAACATCTTCCCTTGTAATCAATCCCTCTTAAGAAATATAAAAGACTTGTTTCTAACTGTTTTAACCTAGAGAGAGAAAATATTCTAGAGAGAGAATATTCAAATTTTTAATATTTTTGGATAGAAAATTATCTCATCTTATTAAAATAAGTTCCCCTAAAAAAGAAATTCAAAAAGAACTTTCCAATGTGCAATTGGAATTAATTGGAAATGGGTATAAAGGACCTTAGCCTAAGGGTCTAGATTTTCAGAAATTTTTGGATTATGGTCCAATTAAGGTTCCTATGGGCCAATAGCATCAATCCATGTGTAGGGAGGAGATAAATCCAATTTGTAAAAGAAGATACCCAAAAATGAGTAAATGCTCACATAAGATGAAGAGTTGAAAATGTACAAGGTTTATTAGTAAAAAACTATGAGCAATATTAAAAATATGAGATATTTTGGGTATCCAAAAATGAGTAAATGCTCACATAAGATGAAGAGTTAAAAATTTACAAGGTTTATTAGTAAAAAACTATGAGCAATATTAAAATGATTCCATTATGACACATATGTAAGGGGAGTTCTTTAAAGGAGGTGCATATTTCACATAAGATGAAGAGTTAAAAATGTACAAGGTTTATTAGTAAAAAAAACTATGAGTAATATTAAAATGATTCCATTATGACACATATGTAAGGAAGGGGAGTTCTTTAAAGGAGGTGCATATTTCACATAAGATGAAGAGTTGAAAATGTACAAGGTTTATTAGTAAAAAAACTATGAGCAATATTAAAATGATTCCATTATGACACATATGTAAGGAAGGGGAGTTCTTTAAAGGAGGTGCATATTTCACATGCTTGAATGAGTTTTAAACTCATAAAATTGAGATATTTCATCTCTCCTCTCTCCTAATTCAAGTCTAGTTCCAGAAAGTTAGCTTAACTGACCTAAAAATGGTCAAAAATTGACCAAACTGATTTGGAAAATTCTAGAATCAGTTTGTTTGGTTAGGAGCTCAATTTTTCCTATAAATAGAAGCCTCCCCCTTGTTGAAAAATATATAGTGTTTATGCATCGTTACTCTACTCCACCTAAGCCAAGAACTGTGAATTCATTTAATAATTCACTAGTTTTTGGAGCTTCCCTCTTTCTTCAATCCCAATTAGTGGCTCCATCAACATACTTAACCAATTGATTGGTTGGGGGCCTCTACCATGAAGAAAGAATCAAGCAATTTGTAAGGTAATTAGTGAATATTGATCTTTTCTATAATTTCTCAATGTTTCTCTCTTCTCAACCCCTCTCAAGCTTGAGAAGCTTAATTGGTATGGTTTTTTAAATGCTATTGAAGTTAATTGGTGAATAGTAGTGAAGAGTTACATAATTTAATAAATGCTATTGAAGTTAATTTCTATTTATGTTTAAATTCTAATGGTTTTTATGTAATTTCTCTCTCTCACTCAAGAAATGGTCATACTCATGACCCATTCTCAATCCAAATCAAGCTTTTCATAAAGCTTTTCCTTAACCCAAGATTAAGCTATGCTTGAGGCCAAATTAATGGCTTTTTTCTATGCTTTTAGTTTATGTATATTGATGATTCAATCCATTATGGATTAATGATCCAATTAGAGATCATTTTAATTATTTCCTTAATGATAAGCTTTATCCCTTAGAAAAATTGAGATTTATCAGTCATAGCAGCGGAGCTATGGCAAAATTTTTATAAAAATTATGCATAAAATAATTTCATTCAAAGCATAAAATGAGGACTTCCTACCATATTCTAGGAATTATCATCCTAGATTAATTAAAAGATATTCATTGTAATCATAGAGAAATTGATTTTTATATTATGCATCATTGATTTTCATGCATAGAGCTATGCATAAAAGATTATTATTTTAACATAAAAGTGTTACTTTTATCATATTTGGATTTCATGCATAGAGGTATGCATAAAAGATTATTATTTTAACATAAAAGTGTTACTTTTATCAAATTTTAATTTTCATGCATAGAAGTATGCATAAAGGATAATTTTTTTATATTAAAAGTGTTACTTTTATCATTTTTAATTTTCATGCATAGAAGTATGCATAAAGGAAAATTTTTATATCAAAAGTGTTACTTTTATCATTTTTTATTTTCATGCATAGAAGTATGCATAAAGGAAAAATTTTTATATCAAAAGTGTTACTTTTATCATTTTTAATTTTCATGCATAGAAGTATGCATAAAGGAAAATTTTTTATATCAAAAGTGTTACTTTTATCATATTGGATTTCATGCATAGAGGTATGCATAAAAGTTGATTATTTTATTATAAAAGTGTGACTTTTATCATAATTGAATTTCATGCATAGAGGTATGCATAAAAGTTGATTATTTTATTGTAAGAGTGTTACTTTTATCATATTGGATTTCATGCATATAGGTATGCATAAAAGATATTCTTTTTATACTAAAAGTGTGATTTTCCTCATAAATGGATTTTATGCATAACTTAGATGCATAAGAGAAATTCTTTTATTCTAAAAGTGTAATTTCCTACCAAATTGAATTTATGCATAAGAAGATGTATAAAAGATTGATTTTAATTTCGAAAGTGTTAGTCTCCTTAAATGGAATTTATGTATAAATAAATGTGTAGAGAAATCTTATATCAAATATAAGAATTCTCTTTTTTTTTAAAAAGATATGAAATGTGATAAGATGTGATAAGAGGTGTATGAGATGTGATAAGAATTGATAAGATGCGTATGGAAAGTGATAGGATGTGATAAGAGGTGTATGAGATGTAAAAAGATGTGATAAGATGTGATAAGATTTGATAAGATGCGTATGGAAAGTGATAGGATGTGATAAGAGGTGTATGAGATGTAAAAAGATGTGATAAGATGTGTATGAGATGTGATAGAATGTGTTAAGATGAGTTAGGATGTGTTAAGATGTATATGGGATGTGTTAGGACGAGAATGGATGTAATATGGTTGTATGAATGTGATGTGGATGTATACATGTAGATGTATATGTATGAATGTGAATGTTGATGTGGATGTGGATGTACGGATGTAGATACGGATGTGTATGTATGAATGTGATGTGGATGTGGATGTGTATGTATGTATGTGGATGTGTATGTATGAATGAGGATGTGAAAATGGATGTATGTATGTAGATGTGGATGTATGGATGTATGTATGTAGATGTGGATGTATGTATGTAGATGTGGATGTATGGATGTGATTGTGAATGAAGAGGTGGATGTGGATGTATGGATGTAGATACGGATGTGGATGTATGTATGTGAATGTGGATGTATGAAAGAGGATGTGAAAATGGATGTATGTATGTAGATGTGGATGTATGGATGTGAATGTGAATGAAGAGGTGGATGTGGATGTATGGATGTAGATACGGATGTGGATGTATGTATGTGAATGTGGATGTATGAATGAGGATGTGAAAATGGATGTATGTACGTAGATGTGGATGTATGGATGTATGTATGTAGATGTGGATGTATGGATGTGAATGTGAATGAAGAGGTGGATGTGGATGTATGGATGTAGATGTGGATGTATGGATGTGAATGTGAATGAAGAGGTGGATGTGGATGTATGGATGTAGATACGGATGTGGATGTATGTATGTGAATGTGGATGTATGAATGAGGATGTGAAAATGGATGTATGCATGTGAATGTGGATGTATGAATATGAATGTGGATGTGTGGATGTGAAAATGGAGGTATGGATGTATGAATGTAGATGTGGATGTATGCATGTAGATGCGTATGTATGAATGTGAAATTGGATGTATGATGTGGACGTACGAACATGGATATGTATGTAGAATACTGAATGGAATGTGGAATAAGTAATGTGGTCCGAGAGTGGATAATATGGAAAGACAAGAGTTCATTATAGAAACTGTATTTTGTGACTGTTTGTAAATGACTGTTTTATGTCAAGAATGCTGGAGAAGCATTTTGACCGTCTTGAGATTAAGGTCATGAAGACTGAACTGATAAAGTTGCAACTGCTGAGACGGAGAGTCAATTTAGGATGTCTCGCGTAGCAAGGTCGATCGAGGTCTTGACCAGCCTCGGTTCGATTTAAATGGTGAGCTTCCGGTACGGTGGATGAGGGACCAAGGAAACGGCCTATGAGTGAAGCGCTAGGTCACCTGCGAAGGATCCTAGAGGGTGCTGACCATACGGTGCTCCGGCTCTGGGTCGCCGAAGATACCCACACGTGCGTCGTGGAAGATATTGGAACAAGGAGTAAGAGTTGTTTTCTGAAACCGGGCATGGATCTGGTTGATTGACCTTGCTGGTCCTCAACAGATGAGTCCATGGCTCTTTTATATGGATCTGTGGGTTGATCTTGCTGATCTTCCACGGAGATTCCATTCTATTATATGAATATATTGCCGGTTACTATGAGCTAGGAACTATGGAAAAGGCCCCTGAGAGAACAGGTGGTGAGCGTTCTGGTTGCCAATGATGCCATAAGTACACCGATGAAAGAATGACTGGAAATAAGGATTCAACCAGAGACTTTGAGGATTGTCATCAGTGACATAATGGTTTTATTAAAGGATTGTTTTAAAGCTAGTTGATGCTAAGAAAAAGGCAATTTCATATTGGGTGTGTAAGTGGTATGACTAGTTTTATGTTTGTATGAACTTCCGGCTAGGGGGCCTTGGAACTCTTTTCCTTGGTACCCGGGACAAAACCTAACCAAATTATTAATTGGATCCCATCACTACAGTGGTTGGGCGGTTGGCTAACCCATGGGACTGGACAGGGTTAGGCTGGACTGATGGATCCGTAAATCGAGATTTTAATTTCTATTATTACGATAGATGAAGTAAATCCCAGATAGAAATTGTTCTATGGATAGGAATCAACGGCTGTGCCTCTTGATGGGAAAAAAAGCGTTGATCCCAATGATCCAAGTGCAAGTTTCTTCCTTGAATTGACCAAGTACCGTTAAAGGTGCAGTCAGATCAGTTGATCCGTATTGATCTTGACTACGTTAGAGTAAAGAGTTATCCTGGTGGAATCGCCCATGCTTTCCGGGTAAAGGGAGTTTTTTCCGTTTCGATTTTGGACAAACCGACGGATTAGTCTCTTGTCCGGATATCCGTGGGCGAGGCCCCGAGTGTGAGACCCCTACCCGCGCACGATGTGCTACTTCCGCTGCTAGTACCCCGAATCTGTTGCGTGGTGGAGACTGGGATCTCACAAAGGATGTGATGTGATGAAAATGGATGAGAATGAGATATAATGTGATAAATGTGCATGTGAATGAATGAATGGATGTGAATGAATGTGATGAGCTGTGAATGGATGCGGTGTGATATGGATAGACGTGGATGTGATGTAATGTGGATGGAATGAATGAATGTGATGTGATGTGGCTGGATGTGAATGAGATGTGATAAGATGAGGATGGATGTGATGAGATGTGAATGAATGTGGGATATGAATGGGTGTGATGGATGTGAATGGATGCGATGAGATGTGAGTGGATGTGTAGAGATGTCAATGTGATGTAATGAGATATGAATGGATGTGATGTGATGTTGATCTGGTTAGATATGAATGGATGAGATATGATGTGGATAGATGAGATGTGGACTTGGGTAGATGTGAATGGATGCGATGTGGGATATGAATGGGTGTGATGGATGTGAATGGATGCGATGAGATGTGAGTGGATGTGTAGAGATGTCAATGTGATATAATGAGATGTGAATGGATGTGATGTGATGTTGATCTGGTTAGATATGAATGGATGAGATATGATGTGGATAGATGAGATGTGGACTTGGGTAGATGTGAATGGATGTGAATAGATGTGAACGTGATGTGATGATATGTGGATGTGATGTGGATGTGAATGAATGTAGATGGATATGATGTGATATGAATGGATGAGATGTGATGTGGATATGTTATGGCGTGATGTGATGTGATATGAATGGATGAGATGTGATGTGGATATGTTATGGCGTGATGTGATGATGATGAGATGTGATTGGATGAGAATGGATGAAGACGATGGGAATACACATGACTGGATGTGGAATAAGCAATGTGAATTGATGTAGAAGAATGTGGAATAACGAGAAATGATGTGGAACAATGTGGAAAGATGAGAGTTCGCTAGAAACTGTATTTATGAAACCTATTGTTTTATGTCAAGAATGCTGGGGAAGCATTTTGACCATCTTGTGAATAAGGTCAAAATGCTGGGGAAGCATTTTGACCATCTTGTGAATAAGGTCATGGAGACCTAAGTGATAAAGTTATAACAGCTGACGGAGAGTCAAGGGAGGATGTCTTGTGTAGCAAGGTCGGCCGAGGTCTTGACCAACCTCGGTTCAATTTAAATGGTGAGCTTCTGGTACGGTGGATGAGAGACCAAGGAAGCAGCCTATGAGTGAAGCGCTAGGTGACCTGCGAAGAAGGAGCCTAGAGGGTGTTGACCATACAGTGCTCGGGCTCTGGGTCGCCGAGGATACCCACACGTGCGTCGGGGAAGAAAATGGAATGAGTTAGAGTTATTTTCTGAACTTGGGCATGGATCTGGTTGATTGGCCTTGCTGGTCCTCAACGGATGAGTCCATGGCTCTTTTATATGGATCTGTTGGTTGATCTTGCTGATCTTCAATGGAGAGTCCATCTGGATTTTCTTATGTGATTATATTTTTGGGTACTATGAGCTAGGAACTATTGAAAAGGCCCCTGAGTGAACAGGTGGTGAGCGTTCTGGTTGCCAATGATGCCATACGTACCGATCAAGGAATGATTGTAAATTGAATTCAAGCTAGATATTTTGGAGGATTATAATCAATGATACTATGGTTTCATCTGTGTTTTTCTCGCTCGGCTCTCGCTGGTGGTGTGTATCTGAGGTAAGTCTCTGTGTGTTCTATCACTCGTCTCTCTCATCCTCCTGATGACTGTGCAGGTTTTGTGCCATCGCCATGGGTGGTTAGTTCAGGCCATCGTCAAGGACATGGGGAACTTCCATGGACATATGTGTCTGGATGCCCAGAGAGAGACCAGACCGCCACAACATGAGCACATTGGTTTGTATGGCCACTTTCGTGACATGCCCTCATTGCACGAAGGCCTGCATAAGCCGTGGTTGAGTGAGCACCACACCATCGATCGCAGCATGTGGTTGTTGGCTGGGTTGTGAGAAAGGATGAGCAGCACCACACCATCGATGGCTCAGGGGGAGGAGACGAAGGCTGTCTTTTGGATCCTCAAGAAGGAGCCAAAGCTTCACCAACATTGACCGAGAAGAAGCAGAGGAATGGCTAGCCGCATGGCCTTGGCAGAAGCACTTTACCACCTTAGATCAAGTGAGCTCTCTTGCAGCCTCATCTTGTCATGTCATCATGTCTGATTGCACAGTTGAGAGGCAAGGTTCCCAACTCCCAGACAGGTAGGTGCTTCGTCGCTTAGCAGCAGTCTCTCCTCATTTTCTTATGGCCATAGCAACTTACCCATGGCAGAGCGGATTGACTGGAATGGAGATGCACTGAGAACTAGGGCTAGAAGAACCACGCATGCTTAGTCCTCTGGCTTGCTGCCCTCTCCTTTTTTCACTTGTGTGTTTCTCGTTTATATGTGTTGCTCCTCCTCTTTCAGCAGGTTTGGGATGGATGGGAACTAGCTACACACTTGTGGACTCTCTAGCTTCAAACCAGGTTGCACCAAATACTAGAAATGATTCCAGAACTAAAGATGCTATGCACTAGGTAGGCTACTTGCCTGGTTGCTAGTTGTACTGGTTTGCACCAAATACTAGAAATGATGCCAAAGTAAAGATGCTCTATGCATTTTAATAGCACTAGGTAGGCTACTTGCCTTGTTGGCCTCTAGTAGCTGCTTGTAGCTCATCCTCCCTCTAGAAAACTTGGAGCTTACTGATAGCGCGGCAAACACGTCAGTGGAGATCCAAAGCTCAACTGTATCACAACAAGGGCAGCTTGCTCTTTGGCCATGCCCAATTAAAACATGGGGATCTTTGTGGGCCGCCTGCCAGAGCTTGCCCTATCTTTGGCTGCTGCTTGAGACCTCCAGGCTCCCAACCATGGCGAGTGAGTACATTTGCCTCAGTGAATGGTACATTCCTTTTCTAAACGACAACAAGAAGAGGAACTCCTCTCCATTTACCACTATAGAGTTAAGCATACTAAGTGCTAACTCAAGCATATCTGGTGTTGCCTCTATTTCATTGGCCTCATTGGTGGGTGCATCCACAGCCACCATTGCTACCTCTGTTGATGACCCTTCTCCAGTGGCCAGTGAGAATGTATCTTCAGCTTTTTCTACCTCTTCATGTTGTCGAAGAAGAACCAAGGCTAGAGCTTGCTCCACCAATTGATCAATGAGCTCGCGGGCTTTGGTTCTACCTCCTTACCCTTAACTAAATTGGCTAAGGCAACATCACTGACCTCAACCTCATCATCGGACTCTTGTTCATTCAACATGAGAATGAATGTTGAGATCCATGACAAAAAGTTGGTGCTAATGTTTCCCTTACCAAGGGAAGCCATTTCCTGATTGGAGAGCACCTTGAAGTGCCGATCTTCTTGTACGGCTTGTTGGTACCTACGTAATCTCTTAGGATAGTTTGCATCGGTTTTGTTGATGTAGCGTAGAAGCTCGCAAGGGACCAAGAGAGTGTTACTGTCAGGGATGATCACAGCAAAGGGCTTTATGTATGCTTGCCAGAGCTTGCCCTATCTTTGGCTGCTGCTTGAGAGCTCCAGGCTCCCAACCATGGCGAGTGAGTACATTTGCCTCATAGCAGTGAGTGGTACATTCCCTTTCTAAATGACTGCACTCGTGCTCTCTCTCCTCACTAGCTCATGGCAGCAAGTACCTATACCGGACCGACCACCTCCTCTGTGGATTTCAACCCTACTCCAGTTGACGATTCCTTCCTTGCTGCTATTCTGACGATTCCTTCCTTGCTGTTGTTCTGGGCTGAAGCAGGCAATGGTGATGAATAAGGGGATGGGGTAAGATGAATCCTCCCCTCCCCCCTCCCCTACTTACTACTACTGGTTGGCCATGCTGGGTTGAAAATTGCAGAAATTAGCACACCACCTCTTCAAACCTGCCTCTGAGCCCTGTTCTTTGCTGATTTCGCCCTAAACACTAGTGTCCTACAACGCCCCGCATTTTCAACGCTGTCCCTACTGTGACCGACTCGTGACTTCCATTGCTTTTTGTTTCCTGATCTACTCATTCTCAAATGACGCACGCACCTCATCAAGCCAAAAGTCTTCATGTGTCCCTCAATTTTGGAACTTTGCTAGGTACTGATGCTTACGATGCTTAGAGCCATGCTTGAAGAAATGGAGGATATCTTTTCTAGAATCAAAACTTCTACTTTGTCTATCACTTCCGATTTAAGCTCGTTCAAAACCATCTAGCACATGTACATAGGAAGTGCAACTAAACACTTTCAAGTGTGCCAAATCTAGTTTTCTGCAAGTAAACTTATGTCCAGGTGTCATGCCATGAACTGGATTGCTTTAGCCCAAAATAATGAGGCCTCTCTTTCTCATCATCAATGCACGGATAACTTTTGCAATCTGCATGTTCTTTCTTTCTGTAATGCAATTCTGCTTTTGGGGTGTACTTGCATGTGAATTGCTTCTTTATTCTATACTCTCTTAGATAATCATTGAGTTCATTGGGGAAATATTTTCCCCCACCATGCGATCTTAGGAATTTTATGTGCATGCCTTTATTTTTCTCAAGCATTTTCTGCTCCAGGGGCTGAAGCACACAATGGTGATGAATAAGGGTATGGGGTAAGATGAATCCGCCCCTCCCCCCTCCCCTGCTTACTACTGGTTGGCCATGCTGGGTTGAAAATTGTGGAAATTAGTACACCACCTCTTCAAACCTGCCTCTGAGCCTTGTTCCTTGTTGCTGATCTCGCCCTCAACACCAGTGTTTCAACAACACCTCGCATTTTCAATGGTGTCGCTACTGTGACCGACTCCTGTCTTCCATCGCTCTTTGTGCATATTCTAGAGAGAGACTAGAGAGGGAAGTGTCAAATTAAGATAACTGATTAAAGTCAAATTAACACCTCAAGAAAAATGTCGACACTAGGAATATATGATTAAAATCAACTTTAAGAAATTGGATTGAGATAGTGAGTGCATAAGTTTATTGGGTGCATGTGCACATAGATACTGAGTGTACAATTTTGTTGGGACCCTGCTATGTGCACATGTGTACGTGTGCACCCTCCAACATATTAAATGGGTAAAAAGGGGGAAATATCATTTAAAAAAATATTGTGGACAATTTTAATAAGAAAATTAAAGTAACCAAACATTAATAGAAATACATCTCAAGCTGCCTTGGCTTGCATAACTTCCTTCTCAAGCCAACCACTAGCTCATGGTTTACATGTAGTTTTTCCATGCCAAAAAGAATGAACCCACATGAATCATAGGGTTTGTTGCTTCATAGGTTTAGTTACTTATCCACAAAATCAACTAAAAGTGATGCCCTGATCTCACCATTGATTTCCCTTTTGCAATGTCCCCATGCTTTTATTACTTCCTCCAATTCATTAATATTATATTGTTGACTCATAGCATTATGACATTTTGCAATTCCCTTCAACATGTTGGGCTAGAATGCTCTCTCCTATTGATGGTGGGACAACTCAGCTCCCTTATCTTCCTGCAAAGTGGTCATCTCTTTACTACTGTGTTTCTATTCTATTTCATTGATGCCTCCCCATCACTTGTAAGCAGTCAAACCACACACTTGAGGTCATGGACATCGTCTTGCACCTTGTCCTAACCCTCACATTGTTTCCCTAGATATTTCGCTACACTTGAACAAGATACCCTCATTGAATTTTTCTAGTTCTTTTATTAGACGAATTGCCAAACAAAAATATACAACTAATTAGTCTTCAACATGATAAAATATTATGTTAATGCCCAACATAATAAGCAAGAAGTATTTTTATCTTGGTTTAGGTAGTTCTTTACAATTCTTTTTCTTCTTCCCTTATTTTAGGACTCCATATGATCTAGCTTTTGAGAAATTATTTCAATTTCTTACCATGAGAATAATCTCCCATGTGCTTGAAGCAAACCAGGTCATCAAGTCCTACCAAAGAAGTCTTGGAATTTCATCTAGCCAAAGCACAAAAGGCTTACACAAGGCGTTCCAACAAAACAAAGGGCAATTTCCAATTGTTGAAAGGGGATGGGATGTACCTCTAAATAATGAAGCAAATATTAAAGCAAGTGGGCAAGAAATCATCTCACAATTTTATATCATTTTCAATTATGAAGAAAATTAATGACATCTCTATGAAGCTCTGACTTCAACCAATTAGATAATGCATGATGTTTTCCATGTTAGTTGTTGTCGTTGAAGCCATACGTAAGTCCTTTGGAGAAGGTGCCCTTTTAAAGCTATGTTTTGTTCACATCTATTTGCTGGTTTTGATATTCTAGGGATTTTTTGAGAAAGAATGGTGTTGGCTAGCATGTGGCATTTATTGCTAGCTTAGCTTGTGTTGTTATGTAAATACCTTAGCTTGTGTGATGGCCATCTTATGGCCCATGATGCCATGCAGTATTGAAGGACAATATGTGTATATGTAACTTTGCATGCAAAGGGGATATATAATATTTATAAAGTATTTTTGAAAACAAAAATCCATACATAAGCCCTACTACGTCCAAGGTTTTGAACGAGTTGAAACCAAAAGTGATAGACAAAGTAGAAATTGTGATTCCATAGAAGATATTCCTCCATTTATTCAAGCATGGCTCTAACTGTCGTTCGCAAGCATCAATACCTCACAAAGTTCCAAAATTGAGGGACATATGAAGCCGTTTGACTTGATGAGGAGAAGAACCAAACATTGTTAATGGACTACCCAGATGCAATGTAACTCTTGTCAACGAGCTAAGTAAGAAGGAATATCATGTGCATCCCCACACTTGGATGCTACATGAACATACTATACAGACAAGTTCAAGGACCTAAGGTCGGATATTGTCCTTGTCTACCGAGTGGTCAGTTAGATGTGCAAGTCTCACATAAGCCACACCAAATGTAATCCTTTTGTATAATGTAATGATATAAAACTTTCATTTATCAGACCTAAACCCACACAATGAGCCCAGTTAGAAGTTAAACTCATCAGTGTTTATCCGAAGGGTGAATAAGAATCCATTGTCAAGGCACTATAAAAAACAACACCCTAGGGGATAAGGTAGGATGCTTTAGGGCTTGCTATAGGCTATGGACAACCCAAGGGTGGCCCCATGGTGGGTAGCCCATATTGTCCCCAAGACCTTTCCCAAGAAGCCTAAGGCAACATGAACCCCTATATAAGGGGTATTTGGGGGCTAATTCCTCCACCTCATGCCTACAAGAACCCATGCATAAATGTAGCCAAAGGTAGTATTTTGTGCGAGAAAACACAATTGCATGTTGCAAAAGGACAAAAATGACATGTTTTGTTAACATCCATAAATACAAACATTCAGAGGGTTATTTGGGACCTAATCATGGCTCTCTCTCTCTCTCTCTCTCTCTCTCTCTCTCTCTCTCTCTCTCTCTCTCTCTCAACACACACACACACACAAACACACACACACGTACTCATACTGAAAATATAAATGGAATATTATCTACACAAACTAACAAGTTAAAGTTCTATCAAATACAAAAGAGTATGCCTTCGTAAGAGAGATAACAGAGCCAATGCTTAGCAAGAAAGGTAAAAATTAAGAAGATGCCTTTATGAAAGTGTAGAATAATTGGCTAATCTTTTTCAAAGGGTGCTTGGAAAGTGTTGATAGTTGGGCGAATGAAATTTCGTATAAAGATAAAAGTAGTATTAGCCCTTATGTAACTTATGAATTATCTTGCACAGTAGATGGACTCAAAATCACCTATATACGTTTTGATTATGTGAAGCCCGAAACAATATGGTATTCTCCAAGATATCAAGAGAAATTGTGAAGCCCGAAACAATATGGTATTCTCCAAGATATCAAGAGCTCAATGTAAGATGTGTCCTCTCCCTCAATGCGTCTCTTTTTCCCTCATTTGAACCTCCCTCAACACCTCCATCTCTCTCACTCTTGAGTCCGGGTGAAAAATATCCAAAGATCTTTGATGTGATGTAAATAACATATTTATTTTTTTGTCCTTAATAAAGATTGGCATTTGAATTACTTGAACAATGTAATTCATCAGATTTTGGATGGTTACAAGGATTGGTCTACCTTATCCTTGTGATTTTTTTATTTTGTAAAAAGTGGAACAATTAGACCAATTTATGCATGAGTAGTAGGAATTGGTTTGTATATAAAAAGGACACATGTGTTACAGATACCTATTTCATTAATGACTGATATGATTTGGCAAGTCTATTGTCCAAATAATATGTTTAATTTCTCAAGCGTTGGCTCCTTGTTAAGTGTGAACACAGTGTAGTCTTAACTTGAGTCTTGCAATTCACTGTGAGGTTACCTACTAGTAAGGAGATGAATTGTAACCTCCTCTTGGTCTATCCACCACTCACACCATTAGCTTGGTGCCGAGTGCCCAATCCACATGGCCACATCTCTTATTAGTCTAAATTTGAAATAGATCATCTTTGGTTTTCCCTCTTATCCCCCACCTTTTCTTCCTTCAGCTATGTCCCAAGACCCATTATGATTATCGCTTTATTGTCCATGTTGGAATTTGGCTTCCTCTAGTTTCCCATCCCTGCTGCCATAATAGTCCCTAGAACATCCCTAATGGAGGACATCTTCATGCACATGTGGGTTCTTAGCTCCTTTCAAACTTGGCACAACATTAGAGTGATGAAGCAAACCAATCTGAGGCCACCTCCATGTAAATCTGCAAGAAATATGGGCAAGTAGGGTCGCATCATAGAATTTTGCCTTCATGACCATGGCTTCATTCTGCTCGAGTTTGTCAGGGAGGGTTGGGCCAAGAGTGTCCTAAAGAGGACACCCTAGCATTACACAATGTTTGAAGATGAGAAGGGGGGATGCCATATGCATCAATCCTCAGATGCTTGTCATGACTCTTCAGACCACATATTGTCTAGCTTGGGAGAGATGGTGACCATAGTGAGTTCTACTAATAGAGTAGAAATTAAGTCATAGTAGAGAGCACATAATAGTGTAGGTGCGTACATGTGTAAAGAGTTGATCCATACTCGGAGGCGGAAGGCCTATGAGAATGAGCTAGAGTTGAAAGATCCCTGTCGTTTTCGCGCAACGAATTCGGGGGTGGTAGCAGCGGAAGTAGCACTTCTTGCACAGGGCAGAGGCTCTCACTTAGGGCCTCGTCCATGGATATCCAGACAAGAGACTAATCCCTTGGTTTATTCCAGAACCGCACCCGGAAAAACTTCCCTTGCCTAGAAAGCACGGGCGATTCCTCTAGGATAATTTTATTTTAACGTAGTCAAGAGCCTTAACTAACTAAACTGATCCGACCGAACCAGTAAGTCACATGGTCAGATCAAGGAATCTTTCTTCTATTTCAGAGAGGGGAATAATTACAAGAACAGAAGGGGAGGTTCTTACACCTTTACACCTCAAATGCTGGAGGGAGGAATCTTACAAGAGTTATGGCATATTCATAGCGCCAGCTCTCATGTAGTCGAGTTCACACTAAGGACTAACATTTGTATGTTATAGTAGGAGAGTACTTTTCCTTATTGTATAGTATTATTATCTACATGTTATAGTGAGAGTACTCCCTTATAGTGTAGCACTCTTAACTATATGGTATGGTTGTAGAGAAGACAAGACAATACGTTACAGTTGGTGCTATATGTATTCCTCTCATTCATATACTTAGACTCTTGACTCTAACTTCTTGCATAAATAGGCCACACGTGCCTTGTTACGCACCTATAAAGCAAGCATATCCCAAGCATGCTTGGAAATTTTACATGACCAAATAGGAGGAATAATCCTCCTTTTCACAGAAAATACCACCAATTCATGTTGTGCATGTGCATCTCTATCATCCCACTTGGTGTGTTCCACATTGACATGTGCAGAGGTATATGCTATAATTATATCCAAACTAGTATATGCTATAATTATATCCAAACTAGTATCACCATCCAAAGTACATCTACTATCCTGTGTTGGCAAGATAGGGCAGTGTGCCTCAATGCTAATAACAAGATTCCAAAACATTCCAAAGTCCTTCAGCATCACCAATACATGATGCATCATATAGGACCACAACAGGTAGTTAGTCTTGTCAAGATTATCCTCAGCGGTAGCGATGGGGGTGGGGGAAAGCATCCCAAATATATCATTACCTATCTTTTTTGCCCACAAATAATGAATCTTTAACATAAATTGAAAATATCCTAACCATATGTAAATATTGTCAATGCCCACTAAATGCAACATGAAACCAAGATGGCTTTTAGCATATCATTTTGATAAAAAGACCTACAAAGTATGAAAAGAGAAATGTTACTAGTAAGGATGCAAAAGTCGATGATAATGATGATAACTTTTATGAAGCTATTGACGATGAGCTCAAAGATGTGATGTCGATGAAGATCCTATAACACTTATGTTATATGCACACAATCTTTGCACACCGAACCCAAAATCAAAGAAAGACAGTTTAAACTAACATTTCCCTAGGATGTCTATGAAAACCACTTGTGTCATCCATTTTAAGGAGGCAGGTAGCTTACATTTTGAAGATGCTTTAGAGAAACTTGTGTTATGAGAATATATTTTAAGCTCTCTTAAAAATATTATTATACCTTTTTGGATAATTTGAGGATACTTGGATTATCTTTGTGATAAGGAGGAAAGTGATCATGTTAGGTGCACTTTCAAAGCTACTTTATGTGATAATTTGAGGATGCTTGGATTATCTTTGTGATAATTTAAGGATGCTTGGATTATCTTTGTGATGATAAGGAGGAAAGTGATCATGTTAGGTGCACTTTCAAAGCTACTTTACGTGCCCAAAGTTTCTAGAGAGATTCACGAATCAGTTGAAAGGCGTTCACTTTCTAGAACTATGATAGTGGCAAGAAAGACGCGCAAATGTGATTTTAACCATTTAATTAAAAGTGCTACTTTGTGGTGGAATGTGATCAAGCAGGGCAAACATCGACCTATGACATGGAAGGATTTTTGGAAACTTTTAAAGAAACATTTTCTTCCTTCTTCTCAATACAAGGCTAAAGCTCCTCAACGATGGGATACTTTATGTGAGGTTGAGAAAAAGAATGTCTTAGCTTACATTGACAAATTTTGGGATATTCTTGTAGGTTCAAGTGATCGAGAAGGTCAGAGAAAGAGAGCAAAGAAGATAATTCATTTCCAATCTCAAGCCTACTATTAGGGCCGATGTTAATATGTTTCATCCTCAAAGTCTTAGTTCTACTATGGATCTTGCTCTAAATTTTGAACATAAAACTTCTATTTCTAGAGATTCTAGAATGCAAGAAAACTCTTTTACTAAAAGAGGACACAATGAACCCTTTTAAGATTTTGTCAAAACCCTAATGTGACATATAGTTGGAAAGCTCTTGAAGATAGGCTCTAAATCCACATTCTCTGATAACTTTGGAATTGGTATACTCAAGGTACACCAAAAGTTGATTAAAAAAGCTAACTCCAAAGTAATGGGATTTTCCCAAAGTCCCTAATATGGTCTTGGTCAACGAAACTCAAGACTCTTAATAACCATGCTCGGAATTCATTCGGAATTGGAGTAAAGGACCGTGCTAAGATCAACCTTTTGACAAATTTCAAACCCGAATTCAATGCCGTTAAAGAGCTAAGTTTTCTATCTTTATTTATTTATCTCCATCATAAATTATATTTTCTTTATTTGTTTATTTGCAATGGCCAATTTATCTACACAACCCACTATGCAAGAGTAAATTTTTACACTTTAAGAGCAAATTGCAAGTGAGACTGTGAACTCGAACATGAGTTAGAGTGACATATGAAGCGTTCTAAGTGTAAACGTAACTCTTCCAACTCTATCGAGCAAGAAAGTGATCATGGTAGACGCACTGTCAAAGCTACTTTGCATAGCCAAAGTTCTCGAAAAGACTCATGGATTAGTCGAAAGGTGTTCACTTTTCTGTACTATGATGATGGCAAGAAAGATACACGAGTAGTTATTGCATGGCTTACTCAACTGGATGACTATTTTTCAGGGGCAAAAGATTCTCGAAAAAGCACAAGACTAAATGTGCTTGTAACCATTTGATTGGAAGTGCTCCTTTGTGGGTGGAATGTGATCAAGTAGGAAAAACATAGACATGCGACATGGAAGGAGTTCTAGAAATTTTTAAAGAAACATTTTCTTCCTTCTCAATACAAGGTTAAAGCTCGTCAATGTTGGGATACGATATGCCAGGTCGAGAAAGAGAATGTCCAATCTTACATTGGCAAATTGTGGGATATTTGCTTGATATTTTGTAGGTTTAAGTGATCGAGAAGGTCAAAGAAAAAGAGCAAAGAAGAAAATTCATTGCTAGTCTCAAGCCTATTATTAGGGCGGATGTTAATATGTTTTATCGTCATAGCCTTAGTTCTGCTATGAATCTTTCTCTAAATTGTGAATGCAAAACTTCTATTTCTATAGATTCTAGAATGCATGAAAATTCTTGTACGAAGTCTTCTAAACCATATTTTCCTTCAAGCAATTTTGATAAATCCAAGATGCATAAGGGTAAAGATGTAGTCAAAGAAGATCTTTGGAAAGAAAATAACAATAAACCCTCAAATGGTCAGCTAAAGAATCATGCATGACATGTTTCAAATGTCACAAGGAAGGTCACCTTGCACTAGATTGTCCAGAGAAGAAAAAGAACTACGCACTTGTTGTGGCTCGTCTCAAGGAGGAAAATGATTCTTCCAAGAGCAAGAGAGTAATTCCGATCCTGACTATTCGGATGGAGGTAAGATTCTTATTTATGCTTTGTTAAGAATTCAAGAAAGAATAGAAGGGAAACCAATTTCTATCCTGCATGATGATGATAGTTTCCATGACTTCCTTTTCAAAAAGGCATTGAAAGCACTTAACCTAGATGCATTGTACTTAGTTATAAAGTGAAAGCTGCACTTCAAGAAACTAAGTAGAGGTTACGAATCTAGAATTGGAAATGGATTCATTGAAAGAAAAGAGAACATTTTTAGTTACTCCTTTGCAAGGTGTCTTAGGAATGCCATAAAAATATGAACATAATCCTTAGAATAATTATGACACCCATATAATATGGTTAATGAAAGATGACAAACAAATTTATCTCTAATGTCAGACTAAGGGTGACTTAGGTCCTCTTTTAACTCACCCCCAAGCTAAAAGACCAGAAGATATTTTTTATTCTTGTCAACCAACTTAGTGCTCAGGCTGACTCTAAATCAAGCATGTCTCATGATCCTTTTATTTCTAAGTTCTCTAATTTCTTTATAGATAACCTACCTCCTGCTTTACCTAAATCTCGTCTAGAGGATCATAAAAATAAAATAATCCCTGGAAGCTCTCCACCACCCACTATATGTAAAGCTTATCGAGTTAACATGCGTGAACAGAAAGAGATTTAGAGACAAGTAGAAGAATTGTTAGACAAATGACTAATTAGACCTAGGAGTTCTCCATTTGATGCTCTAGTTCTTCTTATTAAAAAGAAAAATGGGACATATTGAATGTGTATCGATTATCGTACTTTAAACAAGATTACTTTTAAGAACCGAAATCCAATACCACGAGTGGATGATTCGCTAGACAAGCTCAAGGGAGCACAATTTTTTTACAAAATTGACCTCAAGTCCGGTTACCATCAAATTCGAATGGATGAAGGAAATATTTTCAAGACTTCTTTTAGAGCCCAAACTAGTCAGTAGTTTTTAGTTATGCCATTTTGTTTGACTAATACCCTAGCTACTTTAATAGAATGATGAATAGAATACTCTTGAAACACCAAAGTGTTATTATAGTGTTTTTTTATGATATCTTAATTTTCAATAAGTATCGTCAAGAGCACAAACAACATTTGAAAAAAGTGTCAGCTCTATGTCGATCCTCCCAATATGAGAAAATTCATTCAAGAGGAAATTGAATACTTAGGACATATTGTTTCGGTTGATGGTATTCAAGTAGACCCCAAAAAGATCGAAAGCATTGCTAACTAGCCCAAACCGTATGATATTCTCACGAACTCTGATCTTTTCTTGGAATCAGTATAGCTACTATGGGAAGTTCGTCAAAAATAAGTTTCCATATATTTCACATCCTTTAACTAAACTCATCTAGACATTTTGATTGGCCTAGTAGACAGGACCATTCCTTCTTTGAACTTAAGAAAGCATGGACTCATGCACCGGTTCTTACACTACCAAATTTTCAACGACCGAGCATGGACATGGTTTTGGTAGTGTTCTCATGCAAGATGGACATCCCATTGCTTATGAAAGTCGTAAGCTTAAACCAATAGAAAGAAATTATAGTACACATGACAAGGCATTTGCTGTTGTCGTTCATGTCTTAGGACTTTGAAAATATTATTTAATGGGATCTAAATTTTTTATTAAAACAGACCAACAAAGTACTAGTCATTTATTAATGCAACCCTTAATTTCTGACCGACGTATCAAATGGGCTCCATTTATCTAGAGTTTTCAATCCATGATTCAATATCAACCAAGGAAAGAAAACGTTATGGGCAGATGCTTTAAGTCAATGTTCTAGTGTCCACAATATCTCTATGATTCAGAGTGAAGTCCTAGCTTGGGAGAGATGGTGACCAAAGTGAGTTCTACTTATAAAGAGAAGACATTGAGTCACAATAGAGATTAAGGTTTGCACATAATAGTGTCAGTGTGTGCGTGTGTGAAGGGTTGATACGTACCCGAAGGCGGAAGGCCTATGAGAATGAGTAGATCAGGAAATAAAGAGCAATGGGAGACAGGAGTCGGTCACAGTAGGGACACCATTGGAAATGCGGGGCATTGTTGGACACTGGTGTTTAGGGTGAAATCAACAAGGAACAGGGCTGCTCCGAGGCAGGTTTGAAGAGGTGGTGTGATAATTTCCGCAATTTTCAACCTAGCATGGCCAACCAGCAGTAAGTAGGGGAGGGGGGAGAGGCAGATTCGTCTTACCCCATCCCCTTATTCATCACCATTGCCTGCTTTTGAAGTTGGAGATTATGTACTTTTAAGAATTGCAAAACATAGACTTAAGAGTGTTGAAAATTTCCCAGCTCTTAATCTCGCCCCCCTAAGATTTTATGGGCCTTTTAAAGTGATTCACAATGTTGCTTACAAACTAGAATTACCTTTTCATTGGCAGATTCATAATTCATTTCATGTGAGTTTGTTAAAATCTTTCAGGGAATCACTTCTCACTCATCCTCTATATGAGGATCCACCTCTTATATATTGAGGGTAAGAAAGAAGTTTTAGTTCCTGATACTATCATTGACCAATAGATTACATCGACTCATACACTGGAATCAATATATAAAATACTTGGTGAATTTTTAAAATAATCGTCATGAATATGAGTGCCTGATAAATATTTCTATGCCTGAGATCCTCCATTCTTTTCAATAACCCACAATTGAGAGCAATTGCAAACTCAAGCAAGAGGGAATGTTTTGAGAATGTATTTTAAGCTCTCTTAAAAATACTATTCTAATCTCTTAGATAATTTGTGGACAATTGGATCATCTTTACGATTGGTTACTTACGCCTGGAAAATATTTGTGTGATGATAGTTTATATACTTATGGAATATTTGTTTATCAATTTATTGACCATATTAGGGAATTTGGTAAAATCCCAGTTCCCATTTTGCAAGATGAAAAAAAGGGGGGACACAATGAACCCTGTTAAGATTTTGTCAAAACCCTAATGTGACATATAGTTAGAAAGGTCTAAAAGAGTAGGCTCTAAATCCACATTCTCTGATAACTTTGGAATTGGTATACTCAAGATACACCAAAAGTTGATTAAAAAAGCTAACTCCAAAGTAATGGGATTTTCCCAAACTCCCTAATATGGTCTTGGTCAACAAAACTCAAGACTCTTAATAACCATGCTCGGAATTCATTCGGAATTGGAGTAAAGGACCGTGCTAAGATCAACCTTTTGACAAATTTCAAACCCGAATTCGATGCCGTTAAAGAGCTAAGTTTTCTATCTTTATTTATTTATCTACATCATAATGCAATGGCCAATTTATCTACACAACCCACTATGCAAGAGTAAATTTTTACACTTTAAGCGCAAATTGCAAGTGACCGTGAACTCGAACATGAGTTAGAGTGACATATGAAGCGTTCTAAGCGTAAACATAACTCTTCTAGCTCTATCCAGCAAGAAAGTGATCATGGTAGGCGCACTGTCAAAGCTACTTTGCATAGCCAAAGTTCCCAAAAAGACTCATGGGTTAGTCGAAAGGTGTTCACTTTTCAGAACAATGATGGCAAGAAAGATACACGAGTAGTTATTGCATGGCTTAGTCAACTGGATGACTATTTTTCAGGGGCAAAAGATTCTCAAAAAAGAACAAGATTAAATGTGCTTGTAATCATTTGATTGGAAGTGCTGCTTTTTGTGGGTGGAATGTGATCAAGCAGGGCAAACATAGACATGTGGCATGGAAGGAATTCTAGAAATTTTTAAAGAAACATTTTCTTCCTTCTCAATACAAAGTTAAAGCTCGTCAATGTTGGGATATGATATGCCAGGTCGAGAAAGAGAATGTCCAGTCTTACATTGGCAAATTGTGGGATATTTGCTCGATATTTGTAGGTATAAGTGATCGATAAGGTCAAAGAAAAAGAGCAAAGAAGAAAATTCATTACTAGTCTCAAGCCTATTATTAGGGTGGATGTTAATATGTTTTATCCTCATAGCCTTAGTTCTGCTATGAATCTTTCTCTAAATTGTGAATGCAAAACTTCTATTTCTATAGATTCTAGAATGCGTGAAAATTCTTGTACGAAGTCTTCTAAACCATATTTTCCTTCAAGCAATTTTAATAAATCCAAGATGCATAAGGGTAAAGATGTAGCCAAAGAAGATGTTCGGAAAGAAAATAACAATAAACCCTCAAATGGTCAGCTAAAGAATCATACGTGACGTGTTTCAAATGTCACAAGGAAGGTCACCTTGCACCAGATTGTCTAGAGAAGAAAAAGAACTACGCACTTGTGGCTCGTCTCAAAAGGACGAAAATGATTCTTCCAAGCAAGAGGGTAATTCTGATCCTCACTATTCGGATGGAGGTAAGATTTTTATTTATGCTTTGTTAAGAATTCAAGATAGAATAGAAGGGAAACCAATTTCTATTCTGCATGATGATGATAGTTTCCATGACTTCATTTCCGAAAAGGCATTGAAAGCACTTAACCTAGATGCATTGTACTCTAGTTATAAAGTGAAAGCTGCACTTCAAGAAACTAAGTAGAGGTTACGAGTCTAGAATTGGAAATGGATTCATTGAAAGAAAAGAGAACATTTTTAGTTACTCCTTTGCAAGGTGTTGATGTTATCTTAGGAATGCCATAAAAATATGAACATAATCCTTAGAATAATTATGAAACCCATATAATATGGTTAATGAAAGATGACAAACAAATTTATCTCTAATGTCAGACTAAGGGTGACTTAGGTCCTCTTTTAATTCACACCCAAGCTAAAAGAGCTATAAAGAACAAGGAGAAGATATTTTTTATTCTTGTCAACCAACTTAGTGCTCAGGCTGACTCTAAATCAAACATGTCTCATGATCCTTTTATTTCTAAGTTCTCTAATTTCTTTATAGATAACCTACCTCCTGCTTTACCTAAATCTCGTCTAGAGGATCTTGTGAATCAAGCCTTCGGTTGCTCTCCTCTTATATATCATCTTAGCTTGGGCAATAAAAGGGTTTCTCTTAGAATTGAGGTTACAGTTTAGTGTCCTTAATATTTTCTCTCTTCCTTCTAATAATTACTCTTGTACAAGAGTTGCCAGCAATTATAGTTACGTAAATAAACCCTAAACCTTCATCATTATAATTACAATCATAGTAAATGCTACTGCTCACATATGCATAAGGGTTGTTTGGGAACTCACCATTAGTGCACATAGAATGCGGCTAACCACAACGAGCTGATCTATCGCTTCCCTCGGCATTGTCATGCCACTAAGGGCTCAATCACCCCAACAATAGAGATCGAGCAGAGCTATATAGAGATTTACTCCACCTGCCTACTATGCCTCCTTATATGAATCTCATAAAAAGTTATGGGAAGCTGTGAGAAGCTCATTCATTATGTCTCCCTCTTATTCATATGCTCGAACTTTAAGTGCTTACATAAGTAGGCCACATATGCCTCCGTACGCATATGTGCCTCGTCATGCATCTCATAAAGTAGAGCAGGTGCATCACTAGCCTACTTGGCAGTATTACATGTGCCTCCTTACACACATGAGCCTCGTCGCGCACCTCGTAAAACAGAGCAAGTGTATCCCTAGCCTACTTGGTAGTATTACATGAGCGAATAGGACGCACACATGCCACAATTACATTTGAGCTAGTATCACCATTTGAATTACCTGTAATATCGTATGCTAGCAACGTAGGGCATTCCTTAATGCTTGTAACAACATTCGAAAGCCCTTTGGCAAATCAATACATGATACATCATTCGAAAGCCCTTTGGAAAATCCATACATGCTGATGAAGTTGATGATAAGCTCAAGATGCAATGTCAATGATGACCATGTAACACTTATGACACATGCACACAATGGTTACACACCAACCTAAAATTGAACAAAGCTAATTCAAACTGACAATCCCCTAGGATGTCTATGGAAACTTACAACATGAGAATGGACCCCAAAACATGCCTACCAATGCTGGAACAATGAAGCATATTCAAGATAATAGTCATTGAGTTTACTCAACTGGCCCATTGAAAATTGGGGGGGAACATCAATCACCCATTACATGGTACTTTTTTGTTATTATCAAGTTGTTACAATCTATATGTATTTATAATCACTCACGCAATTTCTTGTTTCTAACATATTATTTACGCTCATGGATCACATTACTTAGAAAAGTATAGTTCCCTCGACATGTGAAGCACCCAAGGGATGGAGAAGTCACATTATAGGGGGGCAAAGAGAATCTATTTCAAGAACACTCGTCACAGTGGAGGGGTGACATGAACAAATTACCTCATTGAAATGTTGGATTGGTCTTTTTGATACACAATGTGGAGCACCCGAGGGATGGAGAAATCATATTATAGGGCACAGAGAATCTATTTCAAGAACACTCATCATGGTGGAGGGGTGACATGAACAAATTACCTCATTGAAATGTTTGCTTGGTTTTTCTAATACACATCGAGTAGAAGCTTATTGAAGGAGAAAGCAAAGGCATCTTAAATTACAAGAGCAGTCTAACTCTGCATATGCAGGAGACCAATAAGGCTAAATGTAACCAAAGTAGTGGGCCCAATCACCAACAGTAGAGACCGACCAGAGCTATATAGAGCTTTACTCCACCTGCCTACTATGCCTCCTTATATGAATCTGATAAAAAGTTATGGGAAGCTGTCTCCCTCTTATTCATATGCTCGGACTTTAAGTGTTTGCATAAAAGTAGGACACATATGCCTCCATACGCATATGTGTGATGAAAAATAGGTAGAGGGAGAGGAGACACACACAGAAGCAAACCCTAATGTATATTGCAAACCCTAACCATAGAGGGAAGCCATCTCCCTTCTGACACAATGCATAAAGCCATAATCCATAATCTACAACACACTACTTGTGTTGTGTCCACACACAGCTAACCCTAGCTAATGTCCACACACTTATGACCAACTAGACGTGGTCATTTATGTCTCACACATGTTACTACCTAACATGCCAACACAAAGTGCAACTGGCACTATTTGTTCTCCCATACATGCTTCCCAATAGCTTCTGTATAGCATGTAGGTTCCACATGCTTCACCAAAGAGGTCATATATGCATAATGCTTGGGCAATAAAAGGGTTTCTCTTAGAATTGAGGTTACAGTTTAGTGTCCTTAATATTTTCTCTCTTCCTTCTAATAATTACTCTTGTACAAGAGTTGCCAATAGTTATAGTTACGTAAATAAACCCTAAACCTTCATCATTATAATTACAATCATAGTAAAGACTATTGCTCACATATGCATAAGGGTTGTTTGGGAACTGTTGAAATTTGAGCATAATGATGAGCTATGGTGGATCAAACACTAGAATCAACATCATTAACAAAGTGATTAGCAAATGATTAAGACGTAATTAGTGTGAATAATTAGCAAATAGATTAATGTAGGCATGGATACTCAAAAACCAGCAAATTCTCATTAGGGCTATGCCTCAATTTATAGAGTTTACATCAAGCATCAAATCCCATTGATTTCTCCATGATTCACTCCCAGAATATCTCCACCTTTTGCCTGATTCTCTCCACCTCTTCTCTTTTCCCTGATTATCTCCCAGAATAACTCCACACTCCTAAATTCCCTCATGCTACCCATTATTCTCTCCCAGTAGATTCTTCTATCCTTTTCACAGGTTCTTTCACAATTACATCTCTTCTTTTACAGCCTCTATCCAAGAGCTTGTTCCCACACACACCCTATTCACTTGTATTTTCAACACCTCCCCTCAAGTGAATAATCCTAGTACACCTAGACCCTATACCAAGTTTGCCTCCCCTTACTTGGTAGTCCGCGACCAGTGTCTACTCCTCCCCTCAAGTTATCTCAGCACACCTGGACCCTGTATCAAGTTTCTTTCTTACTTGACAGTCTGCGACCAGTGCCTCAAGTCCCTAAACCCATAGTCCTTGACACTCTCTCTCTCTATGTGTCCAAGGCTTACTATAGTTGCCCGCAACCTTGACTAAAGTGCTCACACATACATCTATCTACCACGTGGCCTACATCATCGGTGGCTCAGAGGTGGTTTTACTTTGTTGGGGCAGGTTACATTGGGTTGTGGGGTCTCTCTCTCTCTCTCTCTCTCTCTCTCTCTCTCTCTCTCTCTCTCTCTCTCTCTCTCTCAGAGATTTTCACATGGCTCCTCACTCTTTGGAGCCTCATATCTTCTCTTTTCTTCAGTCTTCTTGTCATGGCAGCATCTCTCCACGCGTCCGTCTCTTCTTTCAGTCTTCTCGGGGCAGCTTCTCTTCTTGTGGCAGCTTCTCTTCTCGTGTCCATGTCTTCCTTCAGCTTTTCTTCTTGGTGTGGATCCTCTTCTTGGGAAGAGATATTCTTCTTCTTCCATGGCTGGGGCCATGAGCTCGTCCGTTAGGTCATTTTGCTCCAGGTGAGCAACATGTTTCAATTTTTTGCTGACAGTTCCTTTCGGCTTTTTATGTTTATCTTTTGTCATTATGCAATGCAAACCCTGTGAGATCCCCCTGTTCCCACCGAGCAACGGATTCGGGTACTAGCAGCGGAAGTAGCACTTCTCGCACGGGACAGGGGTCCCACATTCGGGGCCTCGTCCATGGATATCCGGACAAGAGACTAATCCGTCGGTTTTTCCAAAACCGAACCCGAAAAAAACTTCCCTTACCCGAAAAGCACGGGCGATTCCACCAGGATAATTTTTTACTCTAACGTAGTCAAGATCATTACTGATCACGCTGATCCAACTGCACCTATAAAGATACTCGGTCGGATCAAGGAAGAAACTTGCACTTGGATCATTGGGATCAACGCTTTTTTCCCCATCAAGAGGCATAGCCGTTGATTCCTATCCATAGAACAATTACTATCCGAAACTTACTTCATCTATCGTAATAACAGAAATTGAGTCTCGGTTTACGGATCCATCAGTCCAGCCTAACCCCATCCGATCCCATGGGTTAGCCAACCGCCCAACCACTGTAGTGATGGGATCCAATTTGGAATTTGGTTAGGTTTTGTCCCGGGTACCAAGGAAAAGAGTTCCAAGGCCCCCTAGCCGGAATTTCATGCAAACATAAAACTAGCCACACCACTTACACACCCAATATGAAATTGCCTTTTTCTTATCATCAGCTAACTTTAAAACAATCCTTTAATGAAACCATAGTACCACTGATCACAATCTTCCAATTTATCCGGTTGATCCTCAATTTTCCCATCATTCCTTCATCAGAGTATCTATGGCATCATTGGCAACTAGAACGCTCACCACCTGTCCACTCAGAGGCCGTTTCCATAGTTCCTAGCCCATAATACTCGGCAATATAATCACTTATCAAGATGGACTCTCGTTGAAGATCAGCAAGATCAACCAACAGATCCATATAAAAGAGCCATGGACTCATCCGTTGAGGACCAGCAAGGTCAGTCAACCAGATCCATGCCCGGTTTCACAAAACAACTCTTACTCCTTGTTCCAATATCTTCCTCGACGCACGCGTGGGTATCCTAGGCGACCCAGAGCCCGAGCACCGTATGGTCAGTACCCTCTAGGATCCTTCGCAGGTGACCTAGCGCTTCACTCATAGGCCGCTTCCTTGGTCCCTCATCCACCGTACCGGAAGCTCACCATTTTAATCGAACCGAGGCTGGTCAAGACCTCGGTCGACCTTGCTACGCGAGACGTCCTCCATTGACTCTCCGTCAGCAGTTGCAACTTTATCAGTTAGGTCTCCACGACCTTAATCACAAGACGGTCAAAATGCTTTCCCAGCATTCTTGACATAAAACAGCATTTACAAACAGTTTACAAATACAATTTCTATATTAACTCTCATTTTTCCACATTATCCCTCATACAATCCACATTACTTATTCCACATTTCATTTATATGTGTACTCATCCAATCATATTATTTTCCATCTCTTCACTTCAGATTCCTTCACATCACATATCATATATTCACATCCATATCCACATCCATACATCCACATCCACATCCACATTCACATCCATACATCCACATCTACATTCACATTCACATACATCCACATCCACATTCCCATACATCCACATCTATACATCCACATTCCACATTCACATCTACATTCACATTCACATACATGCACATCCACATTCCCATACATCCACATCTATACATCCACATTCCACATTCACATCTACATTCACATTCACATACATGCATCCACATCCATTCACATCTATACATCCACATCTACATCCACATTTACATCTATGCATATATATCTTCATGCATATATCCATTTTCATGTTCATACATCCACACTCCCATCTCCATATCCACACATCCACATACATACATCCATTTTCACATTCCCATTTATATAACCCCATATACTTTCACATCTAATCTTTTACATCACATCCATTCTCGCCCTATCACAACCCATATACATCTTATCCTATCACATACACTTCTTACCTCATCCCCCCATACACATCTTAATTCATCTTATCACATCCTAACTTATTTCATAAGCATCTTATCACCTCTTATCACACCTCTTATCACATCCTATCACTTTCCATACGCATCTTATCAATTCTTATCACATCTCATACACCTCTTATCACATCTTATCACATTTCATATCTTTTTTTTTTTAAAAAAAAGAGAATTCTTTTATTTGATATAAGATTTCTCTACACATTTATTTATACATAAATTCCATTTAAGGAGACTAACACTTTCGAAATTAAATCAATCTTTTATGCATCTTCTTATGCATGATTTCAATTTGGTAGAGAATTATACTTTTAGAATAAAAGAATTTCTCTTATGCATCTAAGTTAAGCATAAAATCCATTTATGAGGAAAATCATACTTTTAGTATAAAAGGAATATCTTTTATGCATACCTATATGCATGAAATCCAATATGATAAAAGTAACACTTTTGATATAAAAATTTTTCCTTTATGCATACTTCTATGCATGTAACACTTTTGATATAAAAATTTTCCTTTATGCATACTTCTATGCATGAAAATTAAAAATGATAAAAGTAACACTATTGATATAAAAATTTTCTTTTATGCATACTTTTATGTATGAAATAAAAATGATAAAAGTAACACTTTTGATATAAAAATTTATCCATTATGCATACTTCTATGCATGAAAATAAAAATGGTAAAAATAACACTTTTGATATAAAAATTTATCCTTTATGCATAATATTAAAATTCAATTTCTCCATGATTATAATGAAATTCTTTCAATTAATCTAGGATGATGATTCCTAGAATATGGTAGGAAGTCCTCTTTTTATGCTTTGAATGAAAATTTTTTTTATGCATAATTTTTATAAAAATTTTGCCATAGCTCCGCTGCTATGACTGATAAATCTCAATTTTTCTAAGGGATAAAGCTTATCATTAAGGAAATAATTAAAATGATTCTCTAATTGGATCCTTAATCCATAATGGATTGAATCATCAATATACATAAACTAAAAGCATAAGAAAAAGCCATTAATTTGGCCTCAAGCATAGCTTTATCTTGGGTTAAGGAAAAGCTTTATGAAAAGCTTGATTTGGATTGAGAATGGGTCATGAGTATGACCATTTCTTGAGTGAGAGAGAGAATTTACATAAGAATAATTAGAATTTAAACATAAATGAAAATTAACTTCAATAGCATTTATTAAATTATGTAACTCTTCACTACTATTCAAACTTCAATAGCATTTTAAAAAAAACCATCTCTCAAGCTTGAGAGGGGTTGAGAAGAGAGAAACATTGAGAAATTAGAGAAAGATGAATATTCACTAATTACCTTACAACTTGCTTGATTCTTTGTTCACGGTAGAGGCCCCCAACCAATCAATTGGTTAAGTATGTTGATGGAGCCACTAATGGGGATTGAAGAAAGAGGGAAGCTCCAAAAACTAGTGAATTATTAAATGAATTCACAGTTCTTGGCTTAGGTGGAGTAGAGTAACGATGCATAAACACTATATATTTTTCAACAAGGGTGAGGCTTCTATTTATAGGAAAAATTGAGCTCCTAACCAAACAAACTGATTCTAGAATTTTCTAAATCAGTTTGGTCAATATTTGATCATTTTTAGGTCAGTTAAGCTAACTTTTTGGAACTAGACTTGAATGAGGAGAGAGGAGAGATGAAATATCTCAATTTTTATGAGTTTAAAACTCATTCAAGCATGTGAAATATGCACCTCCTTTAAAGAACTCCCCTTCCTTACATATGTCATATTTTTAATATTGCTCATAGTTTTTTACTAATAAACCTTGTACATTTTCAACTCTTCATCTTATGTGAAATATGCACCTCCTTTAAAGAACTCCCCTTCCTTACATATGTCATACTTTTAATATTGCTCATAATTTTTTATTAATAAACCTTGTACATTTTCAACTCTTCATCTTATGTGAAATATGCACCTCCTTTAAAGAACTCCTCTTCCTTATATATGTCATACTTTTAATATTGCTCATAATTTTTTATTAATAAACCTTGTACATTTTCAACTCTTCATCTTATGTGAAATATGCACCTCCTTTAAAGAACTCCTCTTCCTTACATATGTCATACTTTTAATATTGCTCATAATTTTTTATTAATAAACCTTGTACATTTTCAACTCTTCATCTTATGTGAAATATGCACCTCCTTTAAAGAACTCCTCTTCCTTACATATGTCATACTTTTAATATTGCTCATAATTTTTTATTAATAAACCTTGTACATTTTCAACTCTTCATCTTATGTGAAATATGCACCTCCTTTAAAGAACTCCTCTTCCTTACATATGTCATACTTTTAATATTGCTCATAGTTTTTTTTTTTACTAATAAACCTTGTACATTTTCAACTCTTCACCTCATGTGAGCATTTACTCATTTTTGGGTATTTTCTTTTTACAAGTTGGATTTATCTCCTCCCTACACATGGATTGATGCTATTGGTCCATAGGAACCTTAATTGGACCATAGTCTAAAGATTTCTGAAAATCTAGACCCTTAGGCTAAGGTTCTTTATAGCTATTTTCAATTAATTCCAATTGCACATTGGAAAATTCTTTTTGAATTTCTGTTTCAGGGGAACTCATCTGAATTAGAAGAGATATTTTTCTATCCAAAAATATTCAAAATCTGAATATTCTCTCTCTAGGCCAAAACAGATAGAAACAAGGTCTTTATATTTTTGAAGAGGGATTGATTACAGGGAAAGATACTAGACATCAAAAAGGGGGTGGGGGAGGAATCTTACAAACCCAAATTTATGCGGGAGGTCTTACCACTTGCCTTATTCTGGACAAGGGCAGTGTCTGTTCCCATTTTTACACTGATGCAATGTGCCCAATACATAATGCGTATAGCATTCATTCTCATGCACATTCCCAAATGCAACTCTGGCTGTGAATAATCTTGATTTTGAGTGAGATTTACAGGCATTAACCAAGGGTTAAGTGCAAAATGATGATTTTCACAATTTTATCAGCACAATTTTTCCAGAAATTACATTAAATCAGGGTAACCAATTTGTACGGGATGGTTGGAGTATCAAACCAACTCCGATTTGTAATTTGAAGTTATAGGGATCTGTATCACATACCTAATGGTTAATTTGAACCCTTAATTGCACCAAAATATAGTGATTAGCACTGATTAATCACTAATTAGCAAATTAATGCTCTATTTTGTGTGCAGAAAACAAAGTATGCGGGGAGCCCAGATCTGGTGCCTTCCACTTCAAATGAGCTCAAATGCTTTCAAAGGCATCAATAGCAATGAGTCTAGTAGAGGATTAAGCCAAGAAACACAAGATTTGATCAAATATTGAAAGCTTAATCTCTGTTTTACCAAAGTCACCTGCAGATTTGATGAAGAGCTTTGATCTCAATGTAGACTTGATGAAACTCAATTCTGTCTTCACCAGCTTGTAGAGCATGCTTGATTACCCCTTGGGCTAGGAGGAATTGAAGCAATTTGGCTTGATGAGCACAAGATCTACAAAACTGTCAGGAAAAACTGCGCTGAAAAAAACATCGATTTCTCCTCAACGTTTTCGCGTTTTGCTGCGCCATTTGATGAGCTTGTAGCTAGGTGTGTAGGCTAGCTTGTGTTAAAGGGGCAAGGCCTAATGTTGACTGTGCATGGAGAATTGTAACATACCCATTGTAAATAACAATGTACTTGCTTCAGAGTTGAAAAATATAACTTAGTTTGTCATTTTTACGATCAAAAAACTTCTATTTTTGGAAAATGAGCCATTTTTGCTTAGAAATTTGTAATTCTGAATCCAAATTTGGAATCTACGCGTAGTTTTACGCTTAAAATAGTTTTTTCTGAACTAAAAACGGGTACCCGGAATGGGTTTAATTAAGCTTTTAAGCCTTTAATCTGCGAACTTCCGACCAAAAATAGTAACTATCCAGGCGTCTAATCAACGAACGGAATACGCCCCCATGGTCACGGGGCAAGGCCGGACATTTCCGTCAAAAAATATTTTTTGACCCCCCCGGACGACGGCGGGCGGCCGGCGTGGGCCCCACACGGGCGCCGCCCGTGAAAAAAACCGACAATCCGCCCGGGACACCCAAGCGTGTACACGACCTAGACGCACCCTCCAGCACACCCCTACACGTACCCCCTCCTCCCAGAACCCTCTATCCACAGGTGTCGCGCTCTCTCTCTCTTGGGGACACCTCCACCCCCATGTGTCACACTTTCTCTCTCCTCGAGACACCTCCACCCCCAGGTGTCTCACGCCCACACCCTCTCCCGGACACCTACACCACCCAGGTGTCACCTTCCCGTACCCGGACGTCCACCCTCCAGCACCTATAAAAGGACCCTCCCAGCCCCCTTCTCCAGACAAGCCCCCAGCAAGCCCCTACGCGCAAGCTCTCTCTCAAGCTCTAGGACATGTCCTACACTCTTCTCCCCCCCCCCCCCCCCCCCCCCCCCCCCCGTGTGAATAGACTTTAAGTGTGCCTCTCCTTCAACCCTTGCCTTGCTCTTCCCTAGGCCTCCCTAGACGTACACTCTTCTCAAGAGCTCTCCAGGTTAAGGACACCCTCTCAATTCCCCCCCCCCCATATGCGGCGACTTAAACTTAAGCTAAGAGGTCGTTCCTGCCCATAAGCCCAACAAGCTTTTCCTACCCCAAACGGACTCCGTTTTCGAATCCGTTTGAACCAGTAGAATTCTCTCTTTTCTCTCCACGCTCCCAACCTCTTATATTCACCTCGTTTTCTCTTTATCCTCTTAAAACTCTAGTGCTCCTATGGCGCCGAAACGCCGCCGAATTGAAGAACCGCGCGCTGCCCAAGGAGGGAATGAAGCAAATCGCGTCCCTGCAATCGACTTCGCCCCTCTTGAAGTGGATAGGCATGAAAATGATAACCAGGTTGGTCATTTAACAAGTTTTAAGTAAAATTCTCTCTTATCAAGCTTAATGCAAAGATTCTCGAAATAATAAGAAAGGAACCAAGGTTAAACCCTAGTATAGATGGCCTAAAGTACCTTATGGTTACTCTTAAGTAAAGTTATAGGAAAGTAATCTTGCTTTCGAATCATTGTCTTTCCGAAACGATGGTTTTTGTTAATGCGTGAATTCATTGAATTAAGGCTATGTCTCTTTTTATTGGATATACTGTTGGTATATTGCTAACATGCAGGTACAGCTTCTCCCCCCCCTTAGCTAACTCCGTGCTTGCCTGTGTAGCCGGGCGGAGGATATAGCGAGGCCGGGAGTCGGCCCAAGGCAATCCCCTCCTATGCCACTGGGAATTGGTTTTCACCATCAGGGTGATGTATATATGCTGCCTAGTTCTGTGGGTCCAGGCTAGTGCGGTGACTTAACCCCCACCTCATGAGGAGACGTCCCCTCCGAAGAGCGAGAGGGTTTGGTACAAGCGTCAGTACCTGAGGGGGTGACAGGACGGCTTGGCCCTCATCGTCTGGCTGACGACGAGGAGAGACGGTCCGTGAGGTTTACCCAGCTGGTTGAGGCTGGAAGATCGAATTCTAGATTATCGATGTAGTTGTGGTTATGGTTATGGTTTGGACATGAGTTTGGATTGGAATATCGGCCCGGTTTCAGGGTCTTTGTAAATATTTTTCACTGTAAGTATGCTCGTTGATTTCAATGTTGTGCTAAGAAAGACTTTCTTTAAGGAATCAAGTGTAATTAATTAACAAAGGAATTTGTTTTTAAGTGTTTCACAGTGTGGTAGGACTTAATTAGGAAACAATTGAACGGGTGAGTGTGTGGAAAGTGGGAGAATGGATGCCCTGACGGTACCATTCTAAGGATGGGTGGACCCGATCAGTCGGGTAGCTTTCTACTAGTCGTAACCTACGATACTTAGGGAATAGTAGAGTCACGAACAAGACTTGTTTTAGGGGACCGAGCCAGCGGCCGTGCCTCATGAATACGGGGGAAAAAGGCGTTGGCTTCCTTGAACCAAGTGTGGGTCTTGTTCCATCTCCACGCACATCTCGTGCTGGGGATTAGAATTTCCTTTAGGATGACTACGTTTCCCCTGCGAGATAGAGTTAGGTCCGTCCGTTTGCTCGTAACCTCGTATTTCTACGAGATCGAGGTGTCGTCGATCGGAAAATAACACGAGACTTGACCGCCTATCAAAAGGATTCCCCCGCCCTTCGGGACGGGGGCCTTTTAGTACACGTGGTATCAGAGCGCGTTTAGACTTGGGAGATTTTATATTGTATTCTCTTGTTGCTCTAGGAATTCTTGTTAAACTAATCTAGTTACTGCTGGATGCAGGAGGACGAGATGGATCCCTATTCTCGCTTCCTGGTATTCCAATGCATGTTCATGACTGCTTGTCGCTCTTCCGAATTCGAGTTCCGTGACACTATGATGCACATTGTAGACAAGCTAACCCTTCCTCTTTACACTCGCATCGAAAGGGGATGGAACAGAACTGAGTATTGGCATCGTCGATCTACCTACTTCATCATTCGAGCTGAGCACGTCGGCAATCTCACCAACGACTTGAGGCGGATCCGATATGCCGAGATGTTGCGGATGGTTCGCCTGTTCTGGTTTATTGGCACTCCTCGTAACACCTATGTCACTATCGATGGGAATCGCATGCTGCAGAATCGTTGGGTTTATGATAAGGTGACTCAAGTTGTACCCCCTGATAGAGTAGCCGTTACCCGTCTTTCTAGACGAGGTTTACTTCCCCTACCAGAGACTTATCGAGTTCTTGAAACCATGGGAGAACCCCCCTACTTTTTCAATGCTACCACCGCAGATCTTTATTAGGTTTCCTAGAGGACTACCATGTAAATAAATAAGATTGGATTTAGTCCAATCCTTGTAAATGGCTTGGTTTACTTGTAAATGGCTTGGTTTACTTGTAAATATTAAAGCTTGGAATAAAAAGTTTTGATTTTCACACTCATTGTCTTATGTGTATTAAACCGCCTAAGCGTCATAATTCTAAATTTAGCTTCTTATTGATAACCAGGATCGTCAACTTCTTGCTCCCAATGCATTATATACAGATACACAGGAGAAGAAGCTTCTCCTCAAACAAATGCAACCTCCCTCATTTAATGGGGCAGGTTCAAAGATTGAAAGGGATGCAGAAGTTTGGATAGAAGCCATGGACGATTACTTTTCGGCTGCTGGTACAGGAATTGGGAATCAATCCATGCTTGCTAGATTCCGTCTTACCGGGGACGCCAAACTTTGGTGGAAGCAATGGTGCCGAGATAAGGGCGTCACTGAAGATACCCAAACCTGGAGTGACATTAAGCAAGCTGTGAAGGGCCGTTATCTTCCCCCATCTCATGAATCTATTAAGATGAACGAGTTCTTCAGCCTCAAGCAGCTTAGCTTAACCTTGGAGGAATACTACTCAAAATTTGTCACACTTGGCAAATATGCTCCACCTATGTCGATCACTCAACAAGTGGCCCGATTTTGCCAAGGGCTGAACGAACCTTTGGATTCTCGCCTTGAAGCAATGAGGCCAACTACCTTACAAGATGCTCTTACTCGAGCCAAACCTCTGGCTAAAGAAGTAAAGAGTGGTCAAGCAAAGAAGAGAGTCTATCCTGAGTCTAACCCAAGGGGGCGCCTTCAGAGGAATTACCAATCGAATTTCCGCCACAACACTATTGGTCAGTACCCCAATAATTTTGTCCCCCGCAGTTATGCTAATTCCACTTCAGAATCCTATGGGGACCAAAGGTGCTTTTATTGCAATGAAGTTGGCCACTTCCGGAATGAATGCCCCAAACTTGCAAGATCCTCTCTCAATCCTAATGTCATTCCTGCTCCACAAGGCGGCCGGGGAGTTCAAGGTCGTGGGACTCCTAATAACCGCCAGGCTGGACGAGGTGGTGGTGGACGTGGTAGAGGTCGTGGAGTGACTGCCCGTGTCTGCTCTATGATTGGTGAACCGACTTTAGAGATGGAAGAAGAAGAGCAAGCCACCATTCATGCAGCTATAGAACATCAAGGACCTAATCAGCAGTTTTCTGTTATCCAAGCTCCGGCCACTTATCAAGGTAGATCTTTCCAGCTTTTGGTTGATTGTGGTAGTACGCATTCGTTTCTTTCTCCAAAATGCTTGCGTAAGCTACAGTTAGATCAAAAACCAGCCCAAGCAATGATTGTTGAGTTAGCTAGTGGAAAAGAAGAAGTATCCCGACATTGTGTGGGAGATCTTGAATTTGAATTGGATGGTGAATCAACCCATGGGTATTTTAGAAGCTTACCATTAGGGATTTATGATGGAATCCTTGGTATGGATTGGTTAATTGCAAACAATGCTGACATTCACTGTGCTGAAGGAAGCATCACCTTTAAGAATAGTCAAGGACAGGTAGTATCAGCCCAGGGAAAAACAGGTAAACCCAAATTTCATTTGGTCAAAGCTAATCGTCTTCTTAAGGGAGTGCGCAAGGGCCAACAGATCTTCCTTGTCAAACTCAACAAGGTAGAAGAAAGCAACCCAGATTTAGAACCCTCTTGGCTCCAGGAGTTTTCAGATATCTTTCCAGAGGAACTTACAAAACTACCCCCATCTCGAGAAGTAGATCATGGGATTGAGTTAATCCCTGGTGCTGAATCAGTTTCAAGGAGACCTTACAAAATGTCTCTTCCCGAAGCCATAGAGCTCAAGGAACAACTTAGGCAGCTTATTGAGCAAGGATTCATTCGCCCTAGTAATTCCCCATGGGGAGCGCCTGTTCTTTTCCAGAGAAAGAAGGATGGCTCGCTTCGGCTTTGTATTGACTACCGAGGCCTAAACAAGGTCACTGTCAAAAACAAATACCCCATTCCTCGCATCGACGAACTTCTTGACAGACTTTATGGATCCAAAGTTTTCTCCAAGATGGATTTAAGGTCTGGCTACTATCAAATCAGGATCAAGGAATCAGATATCTCTAAAACCGCTTTCAATACCCGCTATGGCCACTATGAATTTACAGTCATGCCATTCGGATTAACCAATGCTCCCGCCACCTTCAACCGCCTGATGCAGGATATCTTCCGACCCTACTTGGATGAATTTGTCCTTGTCTTCTTCGATGACATCTTGGTCTATTCTCAGTCAAAAGAGGAACATGAGGAGCATGTACGCAAAGTATTGCAAATACTGCGCGAACATAAGCTCTATGCCAAGAAAAGCAAATGTACCTTCTTCACTTCCCAAATTGAATATCTAGGGTTCATTGTCTCCTCAAAGGGCATCTCAGTAGACCCTGCCAAAGTCAAGGATATATTGGAATGGCCACCCCCTAGGACAGTCAAAGAAATCCGTGGGTTTCTAGGCATCACAGGATGGTATAGGATATTCATCAAGGATTATGCCAAGATAGCCGCACCCTTAACTGATCTCCTCAAGAAGGAATGTAAGATAGTATGGCTACCAATCCACCAAATCAGTTTTAGCCAACTTAAAGCTATCCTCACCTCAGCACCAGTTCTGAAGCTCCCTGACTTCACCAAAGAGTTTGAGGTTGTCACTGATGCTAGTGGCCTTGCACTTGGTGGTGTCTTAATTCAAGAAGGAAGGCCTGTGGCTTACACTTCTCGTAAGCTTAAATCCTATGAAGTCAATTATGCCACCCATGATTTGGAACTCCTTGCAGTTGTTCATTGTTTCAAGTTATGGAGACACTATCTCCTAGGCCGTAAGTTTCTGCTTGTAACTGACCACCAGAGCTTAAAGTGGATCTTCACCCAGCCCAATCTCAACATGAGGCAAAGGAGGTGGATTGAGATTCTGCAAGAGTTTGATTTTGATATCAAATTTTGTCCTGGAAAGGATAATGTTGTAGCAGATGCCCTCAGTCGCAAATCCTTCCTAAGTGCAATCTCTATGCCAAATAACCCCATCCTAGAGAAGGTAAAGCAGGTTTCACTTCATGACCCTGATTACCAAAAGCTAGTAAGTCTGGTTCACAAGGAGGCACCCACAGAAAAGGAAAATATATTGATCAAGGGATACACCCTCGATGATGAATGCCTCTACTTCATGCATAGGTTATGTATCCCCAAAGATCTTGCACTAAAGAAGATGATCTTGTATGAAGCTCATGATAGCCCAGTAGCAGGACATCCAGGTTATGCAAAAACCTTGAATGCCTTAAGGAGAAGTTATTTTTGGCCTGGAATGAAGAGAGATATCCTTCAATACATCAGACAATGCCTTTCATGTCAAAGGATTAAAGCTGAAAGAATCAAAATGCCCGGGAAACTCCAACCTCTGGACATTCCTCAGATGAAGTGGGAATGTATCAGTATGGATTTTGTCACAAGTCTTCCCACAACACAAGGAGGGTATGATTCTATATTAGTAGTTGTGGATATGCTTACCAAAGTCACTCATATTATCCCAGTAAAGAAGACATTTAAATCTTCTGATATTGCCCGCCTTTTCATCAAGGAAATCTTTAGGGTTCATGGATTGCCAAAAAGAATAGTCAGTGACCGGGACTCTGACTTCACTTCAAAGTTCTGGACATCATTATTCCAGGCTATTGGAACACAACTTTGTTTCAGTACAGCTTACCACCCAGAAACAGATGGTCAAACTGAGAGAGTTAATCAGGTTATAGAAGACATCCTGAGAGCCTATTGTGGGCGTGAACCAAAGAAGTGGATTCAGTATCTCCCTCTAGTGGAATTCTCTTACAATACATCCTATCACCAAAGCATAGGGATGTCACCATTCAAAGCTCTTTATGGTCAGGAATGTTTGTCTCCCTTAAATTTCTCTGACCCCACACTAAAGGTTGAAGCCTCCAGGATAATGCTTGAAGAAATGGAAGAACAAACCAAAGCTATTCGTAAGGATATTAAAGCCGCCCAGGATCGACAGAAGCATTATGCTGATACCAAAAGATCTGACAGAATTTTTCAGCAAGGAGACAAAGTTTTTCTTCGAGTGCGGCCAAAGAGAAGTTCTCTATCTCTTGGAAAATTTAGGAAACTGAGTCCAAGGTATTGTGGGCCTTATGAAGTCATCAAATGTTTGGGGAAACATGCCTACAAACTTCGCCTCCCAACCCACCTCAAGATCCATGATGTATTCCATGTAAGCTTACTAAAGCCATATGTGCCTCATCCTGATCATGTTCTTGATGATGAACAAATTGTAATGCCAACTCAGGGAGTCCTTGAAATGAGACCTAATAGAATCATCGACTCTAGAGAAAGAGTGCTTCGCAATAGAATCCTTAGGGAACATTTAGTGGAATGGAAAGATTACCCTGAGGAGGATGCCACTTGGGAGGAAGAGTCAACCCTCCAAAAGAATTACCCAGAGTTCGTGCCGAGATGAGGACATCTCGAGTTCTTTTAGTAGGGAAGGATGTAACATACCCATTGTAAATAACAATGTACTTGCTTCAGAGTTGAAAAATATAACTTAGTTTGTCATTTTTACGATCAAAAAACTTCTATTTTTGGAAAATGAGCCATTTTTGCTTAGAAATTTGTAATTCTGAATCCAAATTTGGAATCTACGCGTAGTTTTACGCTTAAAATAGTTTTTTCTGAACTAAAAACGGGTACCCGGAATGGGTTTAATTAAGCTTTTAAGCCTTTAATCTGCGAACTTCCGACCAAAAATAGTAACTATCCAGGCGTCTAATCAACGAACGGAATACGCCCCCATGGTCACGGGGCAAGGCCGGACATTTCCGTCAAAAAATATTTTTTGACCCCCCCGGACGACGGCGGGCGGCCGGCGTGGGCCCCACACGGGCGCCGCCCGTGAAAAAAACCGACAATCCGCCCGGGACACCCAAGCGTGTACACGACCTAGACGCACCCTCCAGCACACCCCTACATGTACCCCCTCCTCCCAGAACCCTCTATCCACAGGTGTCGCGCTCTCTCTCTCTTGGGGACACCTCCACCCCCATGTGTCACACTTTCTCTCTCCTCGAGACACCTCCACCCCCAGGTGTCTCACGCCCACACCCTCTCCCGGACACCTACACCACCCAGGTGTCACCTTCCCGTACCCGGACGTCCACCCTCCAGCACCTATAAAAGGACCCTCCCAGCCCCCTTCTCCAGACAAGCCCCCAGCAAGCCCCTACGCGCAAGCTCTCTCTCAAGCTCTAGGACATGTCCTACACTCTTCTCCCCCCCCCCCCCCCCCCCCCCGTGTGAATAGACTTTAAGTGTGCCTCTCCTTCAACCCTTGCCTTGCTCTTCCCTAGGCCTCCCTAGACGTACACTCTTCTCAAGAGCTCTCCAGGTTAAGGACACCCTCTCAATTCCCCCCCCCCATATGCGGCGACTTAAACTTAGGCTAAGAGGTCGTTCCTGCCCATAAGCCCAACCACGACATGATATATTTCAAGATTAAGAGATATTTGGTATATGGATTTTGGTGCCTCTAACCACATGACCAGTCATGGTAAGTGGGTTAGAGATATGCAGAAAATGGAAAAACCACGATTTATAGAAACTCCATGATAGGAGATATGTCAAGATCAAGAGATATTTGGTATATAGATTTTGGTGCCTCTAACGACATGACTAGTCATGATAAGTGGTTGAGAGATATACAGAAAATGGAAAAAACAAGATACGTGGAAACAAGTGATGATACTGCATATTCCATTGCACATGTTGGTAAAGTGTGATTGTCTATGTAGGATGGCAAAACTTGGTATATATACTTCATGTTCTAAATATTATAAGAACCTAGTTTCTGTTGGACAGATGGTTGACCAGGGTATACAAGTGAGGTTTAATCCTTAAATATGTTTTATGGAAGACTTTAAAAATTAGTGCCGCTTGGTTACAAAGGATAACATAAATGGAAGGATGTTTAGTTTGGATCTGAACATGCCTAAGGTGAAGGAAACCATGTTTACGCATGGAATAGGTGTCATTATAGATATTGATATATGGCAGAAGCACATTGATCATGTGAATATACACAAAAAAGAATTTTGAAAGAGTGGTTGTCCCACCATTTTAGCAGCACAAACTTACCAACTCCTTTCACTAGATATATGAGGAGTTGTTTGCACATGTGAATATGTCTCCTTTGAGAAATAGACTCAAGCGAGGATATTCCAACTTAATGTAACTATAAATCAAATGCATATTTTTCTTTTGTGAAATAACATACACACTTATATTGCCATACCCATTTTAAGCTATATTCAATATTGTCTTCTCCATGGACACTATAGTTAATATTAACGTATGTATAGTATAACTAATGTAAATATTTTCTAGACTTTGAACCTAACTAAACTTACGGAATACTAATTATATAATATACTAACTATACTAAATACAAACTTATTATGCGGATATTATACTTAATACTATACTAAATACTAAATATAAACTATATTATGTTGGATATTATACTCAACACTATAATAAATACTCAATATGCTAAATACAAAATATGTTATTTTGGATATATCAATGCCATATCGTATGTTGAAGTCTCATGTTTGTATAGCTCCCATTACGAGGAGTAGATATGGTTGATTCGCCACTGCCACCGGATGCCTAGCATCCTCATATTCACATGGGAAGGTAGCCTAGGAGGCCATATAGTTTAGATACGACTTACATTAGATTTGTCACATTACCATATAGACTACCTTCACATGGGAATTACCATATAGACTACCTTCACATGGGAAGGTAGCCTAGGAGGCCATATGATTTAGATATGACTTATGTTAGATTGGGCGCACTACCATATAGACTACATAATGCTACATTGGGACTCTCATTTCATAATGGTAATGGACCACACATGGAGTAGGTAGAATTTACTCTTGCACACTCTGTTGTGACATTGTGGATATGGCATGACATTGTGGACTCCAAGGTCAGTGTTGCAGATGGTTATGGTGGAAAGTGGGGTCACCCTAATCTCACCATTGATTTGCCTTTTGTAATGTCCCCATGCTTTTATTACTTCCTTCAACTCATTAATATTATATCTCTTACATAATTGTATCAATTCAAGCAGCTTGAACACAAGTCGATAAGAGATTGTAGTGGTCATCTCTTTACTACTATGTTTTTATTCTATTTCATTGAGGCCTCCCCATGACTTGTAAGCAGTCAAACCACACACTCGAGATCATGGACATCTTCTTGCACCTTGTCCTAACCCTCACATTGTTTCCCTAGATATTTCACCACACTTGAACAAGATACCCTCATTGAATTTTTCTGGTTCTTTTATTAGACGAATTGCTAAACAAAAATATACAACTAATTAGTCTTCAACATGATAAAATATTATGTTAATGCCCAACATGATAAGTAGGAAGTATTTTTATCTTGGTTTAGGTAGTTCTTTACAATTATTTTTTTTTCTTCCCTTATTAGGACTCCATATGATCTAGCTTTTGAGAAATTATTTCAATTTCTTACCACGAGAATAATCTCCCATGTGCTTGAAGCAAACCGGGTCATCAAGTCCTACCAAAGAAGTCTTGGAATTTCATCTAGCCAAAGCACAAGAGGCTTACACAAGGCATTCCAACAAAACAAAGGGAAATTTCCAATTGTTGAAAGGGGATGGGATGTACCTCTAAATAATCAAGCAAATATTAAAGCAAGTGGGCAAGCAATGATTAAAGCAAGTGGGCAAGCAATAATCTCACAATTTTATATCATTTTCAATTATGAAGAAAATTAATGACATCTCCATGAAGCTCTGACTTCAACCAGTTAGATAATGCATGATGTTTTCCATGTTAGTTGTTGTTGTTGAAGCCATACGTAAGTCCTTTGGAGAAGGTGCCCTTTTAAAGCTATGTTTTGTTCACACCTATTTGTTGGTTTTGATATTTTAGGGATTTTTTGAGAAATAATGGCATGTGGCATTTATTGCTAGCTTAGCTTGTGTGGTTATGTAAATACCTTAGCTTGTGTGTTGGCCATGCAGTATATGAAGGATAATATGTGTATATGTAGCTTTACCTACAAAGGGGATATATAATATCTACAAAGTATTTTTGAAAACAAAAATCCATGCATAAGCCCTACTATGTCCAAGGTTTTGAACATGCTGAAACCAGAAGTGATAGACAAAGTAAAAATTGTGATTCCAGAGAAGATATTCCTTCATTTATTCAAGCATGGCTCTAACTGTCGTACAAGCATCAATACCTCACAAAGTTCCAAAATTGAGGGACATATGAAGCCGTTTGACTTGATGATGAGGAGAAGAACCCAACATTGTTAACGGACTACCTAGATGCAATGTAACTCTTATCAACAAGCTAAGCAAGAAAGAATATCATGTGCATCCCCGCACTTGGATGCTACATGAACATACTATACAGACAAGTTCAAGGACCTAAGGTCGGATATTATCCTTGTCTACTGAGTGGTCAGTTAGTTGTGCAAGTCTCACATAAGCCATACCACATGTAATCCTCTTGTATAACGTAATGATATAAAACTTTCATTTATTAGACCTAAACCCACACAATGAGCCCAGTTAGAAGTCAAACTCAGTGTTTATCCAAAGTGGGGTGAATGAGAATCCATTGTCAAGGCATTATAACAACACCCTAGGGGATAAGGTAGGATGCTTTAGGGCTTGCTATAGGCTATGGACAAGGGTGGCCCCATGGGTAGCCCATATTGTCCCCAAGGCCTTTCCCAAGAAGCCTAAGGCAACATGAACCCCTATATAAGGGGTATTTGGGGGCTAATTCCTCCACCTCATGCCTACAAGAACCCATGCATAAACATAGCCAAAGGTAGTATTTTGTGCAAGAAAACACAATTGCATGTTGCTCAAGGATGAAAACGACATGTTTTGTTAACATCCATAAATACAAACATTCAGAGGGTTATTTGGGACCTAATCATGGCTATCTCTCTCTCTCTCTCTCAACACACACACACATACTCATACTGAAAATATAAACGGAATATTATCTACACAAACTAACAAGTTAAAGTTTTATCAATACAAAAGAGTATGCCTTCGTAGTAAGAGAGATAATAGAGTATGCCTTCGTAGTAAGAGAGATAATAGAGCCAACGCTTAGCAAGCAAGGTAAAAATTAAGAAGACGCCTTTATGAAGTGTAGAATAATTCACTAATCTTTTTCAAAGGGTGCTTGGAAAGTGCTGATAGTTGGGCGAATGAAACTTCGTATAAAGATAAAAGTAGTATTAGCCCTTATGTAACTTATGGTAAGTGTGAGCACAATGTAGTCTAAACTTGAGTCTTGCAATTCACTGCTGTGAGGTTACCTACTAGTAAGGAGATGAATTGTAACCTCCTCTTGGTCAGTCCACCACTCACACCATTAGCTTGGTGCCCAGTGCCCAATTCACATGGCCACATCTCGTATTAGTCTAAATTTGAAATATATCATCTTTGGTTTTCCCTCTTATCCCCCCACCTTTTCTTCCTTCAGCTATGTCCCAGGACCCATTATCATTATCACTTTATTGTCCATGTTGGCATTTGGCTTCCGCTAGTTTCCCATCCCTACTACCATAAGTCCCTAGAACATCCCTAATGGAGGACATCTTCATGCACATGTGGGTTCTCAGCTCCTTTCAAACTTGGCACACCATTAGAGTGATGAGGAGGATGAAAGAAACCCAATCTCAGGCCACCTCCATGTAAATCTACAAGAAATATGGGCAAGCAGGGCCACATCATAGATACATGTGTACTTTTGGGGGCATTGGGCTATATTAGGCATAGGGCTCATGGGCATTGTACCTTTTTTATTATATTTTACTTTATAAACATTATGTCTTCTTGGTGCTCATGCCCAAACTTCCATGTCCTTCTTGGCTATTGCCTTAGGATGGTGACCTACACCCATGCCTATTCCATGCCCTAAGTAGCCCCTTTCTTGCACAATGGTTACACACCAAACCTAAAATCGAAAAAAGTTGATTCAAATTGACAGTCCTCTAGGATGTCTATGGAAACCTTTGTTGAAATTCGTGGCGCTCATGCTAGATCAAAGATGTGGAGCAGAGAGACGCAAAATACAAGAAAAGATCTTGCTTATTAAGTTGCTCAAAGTACAACTAAGCTTCATACTCCATAAAATGCCTTCTAGATCCACCTTTAAATAGGTGAGCTAGTGGACCATAAGTCCATTCACACACACACCCTTCTCCTCCCCTTTTACACAACCTTAGTCCTTTAATACCCCCCTCAATACCAACTATGAAAAAAAATTGGAATAGGTGGTATTGAACATAGGTTGCCTTTATAACATTAGGCGTACAAGGTTAGGAATATAGGTGTGGTTACATTGAGATTTAAAACAATTTTTCAGTGGAGTTAGAGGCTGATACCCTCTGACTCTTTGTTAGGACATCTGGAAGTGACATGTCTCGTTTGTTTACACTTGTTACATTTCATTTTGTTGGGATATTTGATCCAACAATTATTTGCCAAATGACCCACCTTTTTGCAATGGACACACCTTACTTTGATCACTTGATGTAACAAAGCTTGTTGGATATTCAATGAAGTTATTGCATTTGAAGATTCAGCTCCTCCCTTTGGCCTCTTTTCTTCATCAAGACAAGATTGAATGACCCCTTCAAGGGTGGGATTAGGTATGTTCTTCAGGGTGGTGACTAAGGTGGGGTACACCTTCTTGACTGCTTTTAGCAAAACAACCACTGCATCATCTTCATCCATTCTCGCATTCACTGATGCAAGTTGAGCCATAAGACCCTTCAATTGAGAGATGAAGGCTCCAATGCCGTCTCCCTCTTTGAGTTCCAAGCTGAAAAATTCAATTTTAAGTAAGATCTTGGAATTCTTACCACGAGCTCCATAGAACTTGTCAAGCTCATCCCATTTCTCATGGTGGTGAATGAGAGCCTCATCAAGATGAAGCATGATGATGGCTTGTGCCCTCTCATCATCTTCAATATCTTCAGCCTTAGTTTGATAAATAACCTTAGTGCCGGAGATGAATGGCCAAAAACCATCATCTTGTACTTTGACAAGAACTTGCGAAGTGTGAAGCCCTCTCCTGAGAACTTCTTGATTTGGGTGTTGTCCTTTGACATTGGGTATTGAAGGAGATTACAAGAGACTAATCGGCTGATTTATGAAGAAGAAAGACCAAAAAATTTGTGATGTTTTGGCTTAAGTAGAAAGAGAAAGGCTAATGAGAGTGCAACAACCCTTAATCAAGCCAAGGATGTTGCATAAAAAAGGAGATTAAGATGGTGAAGCTTATGGTTTAGCACTTAGGGTTTGTGCCAACCACTAATTCTGATGGAGATTAGCTTCATTAGTGTTAAAGAACACTTTGTTTGGTGATTAAGATCACCATTAGTGTTTAGCAACACTATTAGTGCTTAAGAGCACATTTCTAGTGTCTAATGACACTTGCATTGGTGATTACCATTAGTGTCTAAGAACACTCTTAGTGTTTAGAAACACTTTGGAATGGCTCCCCTTTACTAGATTAGTAGCCTCATTTAGTGTTAATCAACACTATTAGTGCTTATAAGCACACTTTGAGAAGCTTTGTGCACTTGAAGATGTTGATGAAGCTTAATGACGTTTGATGAATAAGACTTATGAGCACCTCATAGTGTATGCCAACAACTTCAGAGGATCTGGAGCAAAGCCCTTTCAAGAGGCACTTAAGAGATTTAGAGCTAAGAAGAGGAGATTAGTGAAAAAAAACACTATTGTGAAGCTTTTATTCAAGCTTCCATGGCTTCCTCACAAGGGGCCCTGGTCTTTTGCTTCTTATACAAGCGCATCGCGGACAGCCATTAAGGCTCATCTCTTGGCTGTAGAGCCTTGAGACTATGGGCTTCAAAAGCCCTAAGCCCACATAGCCCCGAATTGCCTACAGATGGCGAATGGGCTGTAGACATCAGCGCTGCAAAAAATGGGTGCCGATTTGAACCAGATGCAATGCCGCTGCTCAGATAGGTAAAAACACCAAATTGACTGTACGGATCTAAGCGCCCGGAGGTCCTCTTGAACTTCCTAGTTGAAAGCACGCCAAGATTCGTCCTCCTCAAGCTGCTGGAAGGCCTCCACTGGCTGGGGGTAGATGAGTTGCACTCTAAAAACCACTTTTTTGACCTATTCTATACCTTGCAAGTTGCCTAGCTCTAGATACCATGTTGAAATTCATGGTTCTCATGCTAGATCAAAGATGTGGAGGAGAGAGAGACCCAAAATACAAGAAAAGATCTTGCTTATTGCTCAAAATACAACTAAGCTTCATGCTCCATAAAATGCCTTCTAGCTCCACCTTTAAATAGGTGAGCTAGTGGACCATAAGTCCATTCACACAGACACACCCTTCTCCTCCCCTTTTACATAACCTTAGTCTTTTAATAACCTTATAACATGTGAACAGGCCCCAAACACGCCCACCAAAATGGCTCGAAAGTTTTAAAAATTTTGTTGTTAATAAAGTTAACAAAACACCATAGGAATTACCTTCTCTAGCTAAGAGGATAGCTCAATCTAAGCTAACCAACCAGAAGAGTAGCTCTAGGAAGTGAAGATGGGAACTAACGATGGAGGTGAGAGCCAAGATAACCTACTCTGATATCAGTTGTGGAGTGGAGACAAAGGTAGCAACATACACACATGTGAAACAAGTAAGAATAGATGCAGAGAAATAAGTAAGAATAGATGCAAAGAAACATAACAATCAAAGTAAATTGATTTGATAATAAGTGAATTACAAGTGAAGTGACATGATAAGGTCACTTATCATAGATGCAGAGAAACACAACATCAAAGTAAATTGATTGATAATAAGTGACCTTATCAAAGGTGAGAAAGAAGTAAGAATAGATGCAGAGAAACACAACAATCAAAGTAAATTGATTGATAATAAGTAAATTACAAGTGAAGTGACATGATAAGGTCACTTATCATATCACTTACACACACACACACTCCTAAGAGTGTTTACACATGCTTGAAGGAAAAAGACCTTCTAAGGAGGGAAAAGTGGTCCGGCCCATTATTAGTGTACATCATATATCTACATCCACACATCACTACCATATAAATGGCTACACGACCATGGTTGGTTGACACTTGGGTGATGAAGTTGAACTTAGATGATGAGGTTGATGTAGTGAGATGTTTGGTAGGTTGTGCAATACTACAATGTAGGGCTATAATGAGTACAAAATTTGGTTTCTAATCCTCCAACTCAATTGTTATTATCTTTACTACTCTTCTCTTATCTTCTTGTCTTTTATATCTTCATTTTCTCCTATCACTTTCTAATTTCTTTGGCATTTGAATGGTTTCTTTGACATTTGAATAATGTCCTTCACATTTTTCTTTAAAAACACAAACGCTTTTGGTGAGCTACTATGATTCAAATCCCATGATGATTTAGCTTATCGTGAGGCTTGAGATGTTGTCATAGCAATGACACTTAAGTTTAATGCCATTAGAACTATGCAGTGATGTAGTATCACCGTCTTTGATGCCGCACACACAGCCCCCTCTTAAATCAATTGTTTAGATACATGGATGAAGTCTTCTAAGGCACTTGCAGTGTTACTATCTTTTTTGTACTTATTAATATTAGGGAGGTTGAGAGGGCTCGATGGTCATCATGATGGGTGAGTGAAGTGTTGCCCTCATGTGCACAAGTTCTTGTGGTGTGGTATATTTTCTAGTTGCATAATTATTCAGGGTAGACTACCATTTGTTTGCCCTTATCTTACACACAGGCTCTTGTGGCTTCCCCAACAACTGAGGAGAGGTCCTTGCGGTCTATTTACACCTTTTTGGGCCACCAAAATTTGAGTTTTTTGGTGATATTTATTACTTAGGGACCTTTTACTTGGAACATAAGGAAAAACTTCTACAGTAATAAGTAACTTGGTGATATTTACTCCTTAGTGACCTTCTACCTAAGCAACTTATCCATCTCCCAAGAAGTAACTAATTGCTTAGATATTAATTCATGAGCTTATTGTAGTATTGTTGGAAAATTTGGGACCAAAACTCAAAATTCGAGATCCATGAGATAATGTAAGATATGCACAGTAAGCCATTGGGACTCATCACAACTAATCGAATTCAAACATCACAACAATGTAGAAGGTCACAAAAATCAATTATTAATTGAGGAATTATAAGTATGAAGTTGATTTCAAACTAAATCCACCCTATGTGGAGGAAATCCAAGATTCTTTCTTCCCAAGTTATTATTAGCCTCATCAAGAAGTTTTGATACCAATTTTCCAAGCATTCAGGTAGATACATCAACTTAATATCTCAAAGAGCTCCTCTATGGTGCTACCATTGTTGTCAAGGACTGTACAAAGTTTCAAAGTTCCTAAGAAAGTTTAGTTTAATACACACATAATAGCCCAATGACTTTGATATGTGATAAGTGTGGGGTGGAATTGTGTCCAATGTGGGCTCCTAAGGTGAGTTTTATTGATCCACCCTCATCACCACCACATTCTAGTATAATAAGAAGCAAAAGTTATTGCAACTTCTTTGCGTGAACTTACAATTTTGTAGAAATTATTGTGTCAAAATGGGGATGCACCAAAACCCATAAGAAGAAGAAGGTGGGTAAACGTGATGATAGAGTCAATGTGTCCAAAGTGTCTTAATGAAGAAGAAGAAGATAGGTAAACGAGAAGATAGATTCAGTGTGTCCAAAGTGGCTCCAATAATGAAGACGCATCTACCACCTCTTTAAGCACTCCCTCTAAAGGATCCAATACTCGAACCAGTTAAGTAGACTATGATCAATGCCAAACCTACTTCAATGTGAAAGAGACTCAACCTAAAGTTTAAAAAGGAATGAGAGATTATCCTAGACAAGAGATGAGTTGACTAGAAGACACTACAAACTTGGTATGTGAGTGCAAGGAAAAATTTATAGCGTATATAAATAATACATCCAATGGTGTTATTAGCACAATAACATATGAAACATTTGGATATATCAAGTCAAATTCTATACTTAGTCCCTAAAGAGTAATCAAAAGAAATTTAAAACATGACTTGATGTCTAAGATGTTGATAAGGATGGCATGTGGCTCCAAAAGAGGTGAACATATCCTAAACATTGAGTTAGTAATATGGTGGGATTAATGAGATGATTAAGAGACAGTACCCAAGGGACATCACTAGACTAATAACCTTTCTATCTTCAAATATTGGAATGTCTATTGGGTCATTGCTCTAGGGATATCTGCATCTTACGAGCTAAGAAATAGACCTTAAATATTGGATGGATGGCAACCTACAAGTTGAAAATGAGGTTGTTGTGCTAACCAAGCAAGAACCAAGTGCCATTTAAAAACTTAAAGGATAAGACTTGGCCAACATTCTAGTTAATAAATTTGGGAGATTGTTATGAAAGGATGACACTAATGCAATACCACTAGTGGTTTGCAATAAGGGTTGGGATCATGGTTTATAAGGGTTTGCATCATGGATAGTGGTGCAGGTGTGACGATAACTACCAAGCACTACTAGCATAAATAGGGAAGGCCTCCTTTAGGATAGACTAAGTTCATTGTGAAAATGGGTGATGATACTATTACTAGGCCAATGGGAAAACTTTATGAATACTTTTAGAAATGGGGAAAACCTCCTTTAGTATAAACTAAACTCATTGTCAAAATAGGTGATGGTACTACTACCAAACCAATGGGATACTTTATGCTTGAGAGTCAAGATTTTCTCAATTATGCATCATCACAGGTGTGGTGATGGTACTACTACAAACTAATGAGAATACTTTAAGCTTGAGAGTCAAGATTTTCTCAATTATACATCATCACACTTGTGTGGTGATTAACTTCCTTAAGCAAACCAAACTCTTATGATGCCATTTTGGGCCAATCATTTATGTCAAAGTCCTAATTGATGCACGATTGGTCTATGGATCATGTGTATGTTGGAGTGGAGATAAAGATCGCAACACACACACATATGTAGCATGTAAATTATGCATCATCACACTTGTGTGGTGATGAACTTCCTTAAGCAAACCAAACTCTTATGGTGCCATTTTGGGCCGATCATTTATGTCAAAATCTAAATTTATGCAGGATTGGTCTATGGATCATGTGTATGTTAAAGTGGAGATAAAGGTAGCAACACACACACATATGTAGCATGTAAACAAAGAGCAAATAGAGAATAGAGGAGCACAACACTAAAAGTAGATTCATGAGAATGAGTGAAGTATAAATTAAGTAGATTCATGAGGATGAGTACAAATGAAATTATATTATAAGGTCATTTGAGCATAACACTCAAAGTAGATTCATGAGAATGAGTACAAACAAAATTATATGATAAGGTCATTTACACACTCACTCATACCTCCAAAAAGGGGGGAAAAATTACCCCAACCCATTATTAGTCTCTACATCCTCAAATCACCACCATATAAATGGCTACATTGATGTCAACATGTACAGGGAGATCATGTGGCTGATTAATCCCCAAATGGCAGCCGTAAGCCCAAAGCTTTATGAAAATCTTCTCACTTCTGTCATGGAGGAGAGAGCCTTTGTGAACATATCTACCACATTGTCATATGTAGAGACATAAGCGAGGCTAATATCTCTTTAAAATGAGCCTCTCCCTTGATAATGCACCTTAATGTGCTTTGTATAAGCATGAAACACTCATACTGCCAATGTACTCCTGCCTGCTGTCAGTAAAGATGGAGGTGGGGTGCTATAGTCCAACAATAAGATAGCTCGCATATCATGACATCTAGCACAATCGGAGTCACTGAAAGCATCTAATTGATGAATATCACCACTCTTAGCATATAATAGCCGAAGGAAATGAGTGCCTTTTAAGTATCAAAATGCTCGCTTGGTAGCCATGCTAATGTTCTTACTTCTCGGAATGTGTATAAACTTCCTCAAATATTGAATGTTTGACCTTGTAGCAAATCAGATAGATGAGGCACCTAACAATAACCTCTACAAGAACTTGATAAAGTGATGCATCAAATGGTTCACCTGTATCCTGTGGAGATTGAGCGTATCTACCTTTACTAGTGTAGCAATAGTCTAATAGTCTATCCCTTCGACCCATGAGGATTGGCTATTCGCGTCCCCAACATGGGCTTTCTATATTCTCTATTCAGTCTAGGAAATATGAGAGCCATTTCTTTGGATTCTACATGGCTTGGATTTACATTTCATCCATGTGATCACAGTTGCATGGATTACCTCATCTTTGGGGCAATACTTGTAGATTTTTCATATGACCCTAGAGCCTCATCATCGACAGGATTCCTTTATCTTTTCCATTTGACGTCATATGACCCTGGAGGATATTCGACTAGCCTCATCATCGACAAGATTCCTTTATCTTTTCCATTTGACGTCGGGGGTCATGAGATTCATGTATTGGTATTGGCTCTCTAGGATGGTGACATTTTCTCACGTATTGTGCTTCTTGTATATAGCATTTGTATTGGGCTATATTAGGCATAGGGCTCATGGACATTGTACCTTTTTTTTTATCATATTTTACTTTATAAACATTATGTCTTCTTGGTGCTCATGCCCAAACTTCCATGGCCTTCTTGCCTATTGCCTTAGGATGGTGACCTATACCCATGTCTACTCCATGCCTTGAGTGTTGCCTTAGGATGGTGACCTACACCCATGCATATTCCATGCCATGAGTAGCCCCTTTCTTACACAATGGTTACACACAAAACCTAAAATCGAACAAAGCTGATTCAAATTGAGAGTCCCCTAGGATGTCTATGGAAACCTTATAACATGTGAACAGGCCCCAAAACACGCCCACCAAAATGGCCCGAAAGTTACAAAAAATTGTTGTTAAGAAAGTTAACAAAACACTATAGGGTTTACCTTCTCCACCTAAGAGGATAGCTCAATCTCTACTAATCTGAAGGGTAGCACTAGGAAGTGATGATGACAGATAAGGATGGAGGTGAGAGCCAAGAAAACCTACTCTGATACTAGTTGTTGGAGTGGAGACAAAGGTAGCAACATACACACATGTGAAAGAAGGAAGAATAGATGCAGAGAAACACAAAATTCAAAGTAAATTGATGATAATAAGTGAATTACAAGTGAAGTGGCATGAATCATATCACTTACACACACACACACACACACACACACACACACACACACCTTGTACTCAATCAACTCTTCATCTTATGTAAGCATTTACTCATTTTAAGGTATTTTCTTTTATTGTCTTGGATTTATCTCATCCCAACTCTTGGATTAATCCAGTTGGCCCATTGGAACCTTAATTGGACCATAATCCAAAAATTTCTAAAAATGTAGACCCTTAGGCTCAGGTCCCTTATACGATTTTTAATTAATTCCTAATGCATATTGGAGAGTTCATTTTGAACTTCTGTTTCAAGGGAATCCAATTTAGACACTAGGAGGATTTTTATATCCAAATATATCTCAATTTTGGATTATCTCTCTCTAGACATTTTCTCTCTCTAGGCCAAAATAGGGTAAAACAAGATCTTTCTTCTACTTCAGAGAGGGGAATAATTACAAGAATAGAAGGGGAGGTTCTTACACCTTTACACCTCAAAAGCTGGAGGGAGGAATCTTATAATGAAGCTTCTCTCGGAATGCCTCTTGTGAATTGAGCCTTCTGTTGCTCTCCTCTTATATATCATCTTAGCTTGGGCAATAAAAGGGTTTCTCTTAGAATTGAGGTTACAATTTAGTGTCCTTAATATTTTCTCTCTTCCTTCTAATAATTACTCTTGTACAAGTTTCCAGTTATAGTTATGTAAATAAACCCTAAACCTTCATCATTATAATTATAATTATAGTAAAGACTATTGCTCACATATGCATAAGGGTTGTTTGGGAACTCACCATTAGTCCGCATAGAATGCAGCTAACCACAAGGAGCTTATCTATTGCTTCCCTCGGCATTGTCATTCCACTAAGGGCTCAATCACAACAGTAGAGACCGAGCAGAGCTATATAGAGATTTACTCCACATGCTTACTATGCCTCCCTATATGAATCTGATAAAAAGTTATGTGAAGCTGTGAGAAACTCATTCATTATGTCTCCCTCTTATTCATATGCTCGGATTTTAAGTGCTTGCATAAGTAGGCCACATACGCTCGGATTTTAAGTGCTTGCATAAGTAGGCCACATATGCCTTTGTACGCATATGTGCCTCGTCATGCATCTGGTAAAGTAGAGCAGGTGCATCACTAGCCTACTTGGCAGTATTACATGTGCCTCCTTACACACATGTGCCTCGTCACGCACCTCATAAAGCAGAGCAAGTGCATCCCTAGCCTACTTGGCATTGCTACATGAGCGATAACGATGAATAATGTTCCTTTTTATGAAAAGTGCTGCCAATGCATATTCCTATGCATCCGCGCCATCCCACCTAGCTTGTTCTACATTGAGAGGTGCGGAGACACATGCCACAATTACATTTGAACTAGTATCGCCATTTGAATTACCTGTAATATCCTATGCTAGGGCATTCGTTGATGCTTGTAACAACATTCAAAAGCCCTTTGGCAAATCAATACATGATACATCATTCGAAAGCCCTTTGGAAAATCAATACATGCTGATGAAGTTGATGATTGATAAGCTCAAGATGCAATGCCAATGATGGCCATGTAACACTTATGGCACATGCACACAATGGTTACACACCAACCTAAAATTGAACAAAGCTAATTCAACTTTGTGAGAAGCTCATTGGGGAACCCATCCCATCCTAGAATTTTCCCTTTAGGCAAATGCTTCAACACATCTTCCACCTCATCCACATAAATATCTCTTTCTAATTCATTTGTAGAAACATCTAATACCTGGTGAGACGAACCAAGTGAAACAAAGACTCTCTAGCTGCAAATGACATCAGGAGACATGACCTCCGCCGCGGACCCAACAAATGGTGATAAAAGTCCATACACACATCTAGAACACAAGTAGGATCAGTAATCAATACTCCTTGCCTATCTTGCATCCTGATAATATTCTCACATGCTCTCTCTCTCTCTCTCTCTCTCTCTCTCTCTCTCATGGGAGAAGAGAATGAAGAAGATTAAGAGTATATAAGCATAAACACTCTCAAGAGATAGACATTAATCCTACTCACATGCACTTAGAGTATAAGAACCAAGCAACACAATAGCACAAGAGAGAACAAACACAATCAGATCAATTGAATTCAGTTAAAATAAGAGGTCTAGCCCCACATGATCAAAGTGCTTGCTAGAATATGAGAAGAGAATGAAGAAGAGGAAGAGCATATTAGCATACACACTCTCAATTTATTCTTTTTTATTCTAGTAATAAGCTTGCATTACATCTTTCTCCCTCTTATCCTCTTCCATTATCAAACTCTTAATGCCAATGAAGGTGGGGTTTGGTAGATTCTTCAAAGTCAACACAAGTATATGAAATTCCTAGTATTCTCTTTAGTAGAATGACTATTTCTCTTTGTTGGCATGCTTCACATACTTTGTGTATTCTATCCACTTTTACTTTGGAACCTATAATGATGCTTTGGGCCTACATTTTCAGCTGCCTTCTCACTCGTTGAATATTGACATAATGAATATGCTTATGCCAAATGTCAATGTCTACACTCATACTTATATCATGTGTAAACATTATAGCCTTTACTTTAAGTATATTTACATCCAATGTAAACATTATGCCAATTATGTTGCCTCTTTAATCTCACACTAAAGAACCTTGCTCAACCATTTGTCGAATAGACATCGGGTTCTTTATAATGTTTGGAACATGAAGCACATTAGCCACGTACTTGATTTTGTCATGCTACATAGACAATGGCACTAACCAACATGTACAAGAGGATATGCAGTGTCATTACCAGTTTCCACATATCCTAGTTTTTCCTTTTTCTACATATCTCTAAACAACTCTCCATGAATATCAGGTGGTTAGAAGTACCCAAATCAACATACATACATCTCTAGAGTTTCTTTACGTCTGCAGTCATAGAACTAAGCATAGGACGTTGCATCACAAGAAGCTACTTACTTCTATCTTTGGCTTGCTTGAATATGTATAGCTCCCTTACTATAGCTTCCTGCTTTTAGTGTCATTCTACCTTTTATAGTAATTCTTTGCCATATTACTTTATTTTACACAATAATAGTACTCTCTGTTATTTTCATTGTGGTTTCTTTGTCATCCATCTCAGCCTCTGTGGCTCCCTCTGCCTCTAGAGTGGCGTATTCCTCCCGTTTGGATGTTAGATTCTTGTTGTTGCTACCCATGATTTTTGTTTCCAAAACAGGATGTACCTCGGCCTCTAAATTGCCTCTACCTCTACTTGTGTCTGTGTAGAAGGCCTATCCTACCTATTTCTAAAAGATGATTTACTCTTGACATTCATCTCCTCAATGTGATAAGAAGGCATGCTCGCATATTTCAAAAAGAGGATATACTCATGACATTCATCTCCTCAGTGTGATAAGAAGGGTTATAATATTCTTAAAGTTTGTGAAGCTTTCAAATAGATGCCCGATGAAACCATACTCCTTGCCAAATACATTCAATCTGGCTCTAACACTAGATTATCATCAGTCAACAGGAGCTCCAATAGAGTTAAGGGCATCTGTAAGCCCTTTCAATGAGTAACACCGATACTTATTGAAACTAATCATACTCCTTGTTTGCCAATCCCATTCAATGTGGCTGACACTAGGTTATTGTCATTAACAAGAGCTCTAATAGAGTCAAGGGCATCTGCACGCCCTTTCAATGAGTAATCTGATACTCATCTTATTCCTTTGCATGTGCAGTATACACTTCTTGCTTCTTTAAGTGCATCTTTCTTGTTTTACTTGTGCTATACGGCTTAACCAAGGTATCCCATGCACCCTTAGGTGTCTCGCTGCATCCTATATGACCAATCATAGCATCCAACATGCTAATAGACAACCAACACATCTCTTTGTTGGCTATCTCATGCCACAGCTTACAAGCCGGCACACTTATTGAGGAGTGACATTTTCTTTCGAAAGCTATGGCTCTTGTTGTCACGTGCATCTCACACTTGGATGCCACGTGGACATATCTAAACAAGAAGGTGCAAGACTTGGAGTGGAAAACTAGTCCCATGTGAGCCCAGTCCAGGGATGAGTCAGCTAGGTTTCTACTCCATGCATCCGAGGTAAGGTGTGCATTGTTCTGCATATGCGTCCGAGGTTAGGTGTGCATTATCTTGCACATGAAGTAGTGCAAGTCTGTGCTATGAGTCTCCCTTTGTAATGATGTCAGTGGTTCTGTGTATCTGATATAATACTGAATGCCATACCTTTGTGTAGACATGTAGCTTGCATGTAGAAGGGGGTAGCCTTTAGAGTTACCCCAAAAAGGGGTATTATATCCCGTGAATGCACAAGGGATAGGCCTTAGGCCACCCCAAGGGGCCCAAGAGGCCCATGGCCTCTTTCCACCAGCCAAGGATGCGGTGGTTCTGTCGGCTAGGTTATAGAAGAGCCTGGCTAGCCAACCGACATGCTTTGAAGGCCAGCCTAGCCAATTGGCTAGCCCATGGGCAACCAAGACTATAGGCGGCTAGGGCATCAGGGTTGCCTAGCAGCCTCGATAGTATGTGCATAAGTGGCCAACCTCCATAGGTGTGAAACGATGGGTTTTTATTAGCATTAAATGCTATTGCTGTTGCTGGTCGTCTCGTGAGCTTTTTTCAACAAAAAGGCTCTTGTAGAACTAGCCGACCAGCATCATGAGAAGGGCTATATAAAGCCCAGCCCCATAAATTTAGTTCATCTCATAATTCACAAGGTGTTGTAGCTACTCAAGGGCCAGGACAGCCAAGGGAGAAGCTAACGCAAGGGTGAAGGTTGGAAGGTCAAGGGCAGAGATCTATCTCAGCTAAAACAGGTTCAATTAGTCTTTTATTTTTAGATTTTATATCATTCTAATAAAAGCAAATACACCATTTGTGTTGGGGGGCCTATAGAGGGTATTTGAGACCCAATACTATGTCCTCTCTCTCTCTCTCTCTCTCTCTCTCTCTCTCTCTCTCTCTCTCTCTCTCTCTCTCTCTCTCTCTCTCTCTCTATTTTCTGCACATCTATTTTTAGTTTTGTGCATTATTCTTGTCGTGAAACGTTTCCTAATTTCTGAGCATTGAAGTTACTTATGTCCCCCAAAGCTTCCGCCACTTTTTGTCACCTGAAATAAATTCCCAATATCCTTTTCGCATGAGAAAGTTTCTCATCCTAAAATTACATGCTTGGAAGTTGTTCTTATCTAGCCCTTCCTAGCCATGGCTTCATTCTGCTCGAATTTGATGGTGAGGGCTTGTCCAAGAGTCTCCTATATAGGATGCTAGCATTACATAATGTTTGAAGATGAGAAGGGGGGAGCCATATACATCATGCCTCTAGATGATGCCTCTAGATGATGTGTCATGACCCTAAACCCTAAACCTACATCCCTCCCTCCGTCCCTCCCTCTCCCTCCCTCCGTCCCTCTCTCTCTCTCTCTCTCTCTCTCTCTCTCTCTCTCTCTCTCTCTCTCTCTCTCTCTCTCTCTCTCTCTCATAATAGAAGATATACTACCAAAAATTATTTTACAAATGGCCACATGGACGCCATATGATGTACTAGCTTTCCCTCACTAATTACTCCAAACCCCACGTATAGCTTGGAGTATCCTCATCCAATATATAGCCATGTCATTCTCCACCAAATGAGCTGACCCGCAATGATGAAGAGACTTGCCACAATAGTAGCCCTTTTATACAACCTATGTATGATGTAATACCCACTTTTGCATCAAATATGAAGGCATTCCTAATTAACTAGATATGCCACAAACCTGTCCACCTTAAAAAATCAAAGAAAACTAAATGTTTTGGGTTATCCGGCCTATTTTAAATCCCAAGGATACCCAAGTTTCCTTGGATACAATGTTGACTTTAGGAATAATCATTGCTTTTTTCGATTCAAGTTTTCTCGTAGGGAAATAAAGCCAAACTTTGAAAGGCACCTCAAATGAAATCATGGATGTCTTAATTTCACCTTTAGTTTTAGTTTCCCATTCACTTTGAGATTGAAGCATTGAATCCTCATTCCCTGATTCACTCTCAAAGAGTTGGTCTCTAAAGCATGGTTTTCCTTAGTTTAGCTCTCAACATTCTCAAGATTATCCAATGTGGTGCTCAATGTATAGGTCCCCTTTTACTGTGCTTACTCTGAGACTTTTTTAGAAGCTTGTTTGAAGACCTTGGAGGTTTAAGTGTGGTAGCATAATACCCTTCTATGTAGGTACAATTAGATTGGAGGGGTGTAAAGATGGAAGCTACATCCTTGATGCCACACAGAGTCTCTAGATCTTTCTTAGTTGAATACTCACTTGTAGTATCATTTATAGATTCTTCTTTTTATTTATTCTTTTCATGGTTCGATGGTTCGATGGATTAGTTTTGGTAGATAGTGCCTCTTCCTCTTGGAAAGGAAATCGGTACCCCTCTTCTTGTTGGTTTTGAGGAATCTTTTGGGTTTAACAAAAAGTGGTTCAATGTCAACTAATGACCCCCCCCATTGAACAACTCAACAAATTTGATCATGGTCTCTTGAGCGTGTTGTTTGCTAGGGATTTTAACGAGAGTCGTGTCCCATGGCTTCTTAGTATACCAAATAGCATAGTGATGTCTCCATAACTCTAATCATGAACTGTATAGCTCCCATCATTCACTAGGCTTGCAACAATGGTACATAATCACAAATAAACTATTTGAATGCTTATCACAAACAAGAATTTTGAGAGAGTGATTATCCCACCATTTTAGCAGTTGAGCACAACCTTATCAAGTCCTTTCACTAGATATATGAGGAGTTGTTTGCACATGTGAATGTGTCTCCTTTGAGGAGACACATTCACATGTGAGGAGTTGTTTGCACATGTGAATGTGTCTCCTTTGAGGAGAAAACTCAAGGGAGGAAAACAACCCAACTTGAGAAGTAATGTGCTTACTAACACCACTATCAAAATACTAAAAATGATGATCTATCACTAACATGCATACATCATGTTTAGAGGAGTCATAATCATATTACACAATCAATTTTCAATATTTATGTGCATAGCTCACTGACTCCTTCTTTTAAGCACTCCATCACTCATCCTTGCCTGACTCTCACAACGCTCTTCATCAGCCAAATCTACATGCATACCTTCTTGAGTGCTGCCAACCCCCCTGGTATCATCGTCCAAAGACTCCCCAGCACCTAATCCATCAGATGGAACAACATCCACATCATCCATCGCAGGTACCATACCACCATCAAGCTGTCCAAGAAAATCCAAGATAATGGAGTCTTCCTCCACGTTCTCCACATCCGCATCACAAGCCATCTTCACTTCATCAGAAGTCTGTACCCCATCCTCCTCCCTTGCTGAATTCTGCAAAGAATCGTCCTCAAAGTATCCTGTATCCAGCTCCTCTTCCTTCTTATCATCAGCCAATCCCAAGGCATCATCCTCTTTGTTTCCATGTGTATGCATATCCTCCAGATCCAAATGATCTCCAATAGAACCTTTCAACTCACTGTCATGTACAGCCATGACCTCCAAATCCAAAGAAGAATCCACTGGCAACTCCTCATCTGCACTTTGCTCCTTCACCTGCTTCTCATCCACCTGCACATGCTTTTCAAACTTTGGAAAAAAATCAGAAGGCATATAAAACATACCCCTTTGCACCTGTATCGGCCTTTGAGGCTCCTGTCTAATTAAACCTTGCATAGAACTCTTATCCACCTCAACCAAATTTACCTGCTTATCCCTTTTTGCAGACACAACACCTTCATACGGATAAATACCCATCTCCATCTGCTTTAAAACCTTGCCTTCCTTTTCCCTAGCAATCCTAACTGCATCATCAAATGACCTAGGATTCTTCAACTCAACCCTGACCTTCAAATGTGGTAGCAAACCATCAATAAACAAGCTCTTCTTCAGAAACATAGGAGGAACTTCTTGCTTTAATGTCATACACCACTTACTCCACAAACATGTAAATACCTTCACAAAATCGTCCAGTGATTGCCCATGTACCTGCTTCAAGACACTCAGCTCCTGCCAAAGCACATTAGGATCCTCCACTTGCTGAAAGCGCTCCAAAAGGCCTTCTTTCAACCTGTCCAAGGTCAAGACACCAGCATCCTTTGCTTCAAAATCCTTAAGCCAGCTTCGGGCTTCTCCCTTCAAGAAAATCTTTATCAACTTCAGAACCTGCTCTTCATCTATGACATGGTTGCTAATGCATGCCAACTCCATCTGCTCCAAAAAGTCACACACATCTTCACCCTTCCTGCCATGAAACTCAGGATAAGACCACATCCTGACAACCTGTACCAATCTCTGAGCTCTCCTCAATGGAACACACGCCCTTCCAGGCAAACAACAATGCCAAAGCAACTCCTCAGTGGAACAATCCTTGAGAAATCCTCAATCAAACTATACCAGAAAGAGCCACTCCTCAGTGGGGGCACCAGAAGGATGTGAGGTGAAAAAAAGAAAGAAAACCCTGCCTCTATAGCCCTTCCACCTCGCAAACTTGGAATAACACACACGAACGGGGGCACCACCAGCCACCGTGGAACTCTTCTTGCACTTCACCACCCAACCCACGCCAAACAGACAGCACCAAACAGGGGTACCATAGACCAAAGAAACACCCAGCAATATATATTCCAGATCACAACATTTCATACAAGCTTCTCCCGACACAGAAGCTTTACTCACACAACTCACAAACAAAACACTCAGGCCTGTCAGCCGAGGATACACCACATCCCCAATCACCACGAAATCCACTCGCCTGCCTGCTGTACCAGCCACACCAGAATGAACCCGGCCACTCACTCTTCAGAAGGCGCCCACACCAGCTAACCCTCGAGTCCTCTGCGACCCATCACTTCTGCATGTGTCGTCAGCAGCAGCTACATCATCATTTCTCTCTCACTCTCTGTGCTGATCCTCTGTCAGCTCGCAACAAACCCAGGCAGCTTATCTGCCCTGCTACCGGCCCACCACCAAGCAGCAACACCAACCTCTCTCTGTGCTTCACTCGGCACCCACTTTGTCCAGAGCCCTGTCTCCTAGGCGGCCCACACCAGCCAGCCTGTCACCTGCAGCTTATCTGCTCCCCTCTGTCCATCACCCGTCTCTTTCCCACAGGCAGCGCCCCACCAGCCTCTGCCTTCTCCTACACCTCCAGCTCGTCAACCAGCAGCCTTCTTTGTCGCCAGCACCCGCACTAGCCGTGCTCCAATCTCTTCACACGGGAAGGCTCCCCACAACCACACGATGGCCCTACACCATCTGTCACTTCACCTGGGAGGCTCCCATACTACCTCTGCGCTGACCAGCTACATTCCAAAGCCCACCGGCTTCTCTAGCCCGTCAGCCTTCGCCACAACGGCGCCTCCTCACTACGTACCTGCAGCTGCCGCACTGCGCTCCTCAGTTGCGCTAGAGAGCCCCTATCTGCTAACCATCCGCTGGCGGCTCCACAACCACTAGCGCTCTAACACTCAGCTGCTGTTTACACCAGCCCGTCGGCTGCCCACTCGCCTTTATACGGGAGGCCCCATCCGTCTCTGCTGCCCGTCAGCCCTCGTCATACAAGGCTTCTCAGCTTCATATACCTGCAGTAGCTACATTGCGTTCCTCCACCGCCTAAGAGAGCCCCCACCTATACACGATGGCCATACACCATCTTATCTGCAGCCAGCGCCGACTCGTCACCTTCGACCGTCTTTTGGAGGGTATACGTTGGCAGCCCTTCAGCGCTCCACGCAAACGTTACCAGCTGGCTATGTTTTTGTTATTTTATTTATTTATTTTGAAGATGGCCGTCATGTTCCTTTCACACTCATGCCCAAGACCTTCCACAACCTTCTTCAAATGCAACCCACACGAGTGCCCGCTGTACTTTGACGTGCCCACACATATCAAGCGGCCAAATGCTGAATATCAACTCCAGCCTACCCTCATTCCGGACAGGCCTGCACGAGCCCAAAACCAAAAGCATCCACACTGAACACCTAGACACGCATTCCACGGCCAAGTTTTTATTCACACCATGCATTCGTATGTACACGAGCCAAAAAGACCACTCAGAAAAACGCCTGACACATGGCATGCTACAATGGTTAGAAATGGCAAATTCTGGGTGAAACAACATTAAATTGTAAAGGACATTAAATTTTTCTAGGTTTCACACTAAATTGTCATTTTTCTGGGTTTCACACTAAATTGTCATTTTTGAAAATTTGACCTAATGTTCTAGTGCCTATAATAAGACTCTATGGCCTCATTTTTGTCATTTCACTTTCACTCTCCTCACTTTCTCACCCATGGAACTAAGAATACTGCACGTAGAGTACCTTCTTGACTTGCCAATGTTGCTGGTACTAGAAAGCATCCTCTATCATGGAATCGTCAACTGACAGGAGAGCGAGCAGGGTCCTCCAACAATGGAAGGATAAAATATTCCACCTCCACGAGGGCAACGTGTTGAGAAGACCCTCCCTACTAATATGGGTCCCCTTCCAACACGAGAGGAAGTCCAACAAGTAGGCGGAGGACATGGAGGGTCTACAAGTGAGGGGAGTGTGCCTGGTGTTTTGTATTTACAAGCACCTCCACGACAGCAGGTAGTAGAACCTCCACCAGAACCTCGTCATGGGTGGCAGCCCCAAGGGACCTGATTGGAAGAAGGCTCCTCATCCTCCAAGGCCTCAGAACCCGAATATTCCTCCACGTGCACCAAGGAGGAGGAGGAAATATGGAGTCAGGGTACTCCAAGAGATACACATATTTCAAAATTTTGTGGATCTCCTTATTCCCGAGGCACCTTTTCACACTTCTTGTAAAAGAAATCCTAGACTATCGTGTGCAAAGCCTTGCCTTGGGAGCTTTACGAGAAGCTACAGAAGCTTTTTTGGTGACCTTTTTCGAGGATGCAAACCTCTGTGCTATCCACGCCAAGAGGGTTACTATAATGACGAAGGATCTTAAATTAGCTAGACTTTTGCGTTGCCAAGACTTGTAATCAACAATGCTGCTATGTAAGAATTTATTTTTATCTCGATAGAAAGCTCAACTTTTTTTGTCTTGTCTCATTTTAAGGTTGTATAGTCATGGATTTTTGTTTGGAACACATTTTAAAATATGTAAGTTTGAAATATACTTTATTAATGGACCATGTGTAAAATTGAACTAGATTGCCCGAATTTTCTCATAGTAAGTTATAAAACACATAAGTGAAATTTTTTGTAAAATCTTCTAGAGAGTTTATAGATTTATAAAAAATATATATTCAATTGAATTGCAAAATTGAATTCTAAATTTGTAACAAAACTTTTCAGAAAAAAGAGAATTTTTTTCAAAGAATCCAAAACATTTTTTTAACCCTATGTAGGTCTTATAAGCCCTCCCCCCCAAGGCCTCAAGGGGACTGGAATCCTGTTTGCCCCATGCTGGCCCGGGGCTTTCTGGGGGCCAATCCAGCCCCCCTGAGGCCTGAGGGAGGGCCAAAGGTTCGTCTGGCTCGCCCTATGCTAGCCTGGGGCCTTCTAGGCCCATCCAGCCCCCCCCCCGAGGCCTAGGGGAGGGCTTGGAAGGCCTATATAGGCTTGGAAAAAATGTTTTGGTCTGTTTTAAAAAAAATAGAATCAATTTCAAAACTAATTATAAAAATTCAGTAAATTAGGACAAACTCAACTACAAAATTGAACTCCCTTGATTCAATTGCAAATTCATAATCAACTGCACAGTTAAAAAAATCACTTCATGTAAAATTCAACTACAAAAATATTGGCCCGTGAGGTTGTACCTTCAGCTTTTTCTACCTCTTCGTGTTGTCGAAGAAGAACTAAGGCCAGAGCTTGCTCCACCACTTGATCAATGAGCTCGGGCTTTGGATCTACCTCCTTACCCTTAGCTAAATCGGCTAAGGCAATGCAACTGAGACCTCAACCTTATCATCGGACTCTTGTTCATTCAACATGAGAATGAATGTTGAGATCCATGACAAAAAGTTGGTGCTAATGTTTCCCTTACCAAGGGCAGCCATTTCCTAAGTGGAGAGCACCTTGAAGTGCCCATCTTCTTGCACGGCTTGTTGGTACCTATGCAATCTCTTAGAATAGTTTGCATCGGTTTTGTTGATGTAGCAACAAGGAAGCTCGCAAGGGACCTAGAGAGTGTTACTGTTAGGGTTGATCACAACAAAGGGCTTTATGTATGTTTCCATGTACTACAAGGTCTCCTTGTAGTCCTATTTGGTGGCGAGGAGGATACTTGCTTTAAAGTTAATGGTGCAAGAGAAAATGTGAAATAGCTCTTGCTGGCTAGCCCACTCAGTCTTCTCTAGGGAATGCAAGAACGTTCTCATACACCATGGAATGATCCATTAGGATTGCGATGAGAGTGCAAGCCAAGCTGTAGGGAATGTATGCTAGCAAAGTGCGCACGAGTACTAGTGATACAAATGACAAAAATGAGGGAGGTCCTCTATTTATAGAAAAATTTAGGGTTTGACATCGACAATTTCACACTTAATGAAAAAGGGTCTACCCAGAATACTTTATTGAACGTAGTCATTTTTAATTAAAATAATGAATCCAAGTAATATATTTAATCAGAATATCCAAATAATAATTTTGTACAAAGTCATCCGAATTGAACTTATTTTGATCATTCAAGCTTGATCCAAATAGTCCGCGTCATTCATTACATTGTCGACCAAAAAAGGGAAAAGTTGGATTACAACGAAAAAAATTACAATGGCATTACCCAATTACACTCGTAATTACAATTCCAACCCATCCCTCCAAGAATCACGAACCATGAAAGACTTCTCCATATGTCTCCCAATCTACACAAACACATATGAACAAATATCATCAGAGTATGGATGGTTAAGAAAAATCTACTCAAAAATTAATGAGAAAAGAGCTAATACCTTTCGACATTCTATCTTGAAGCTTGCATTTTGTACTTCCTCAAATTGAGTAGTAGGTGTTCTCGAATGTCTACTATGCTCCATTCTTTGCTAGCGTTAAAGGTTAATGGTGCCATTGGGTAGTTTGATCGATAGTTCTATGGGTGAGTTAGCACCCTCAGATGACTGCAATAGTATCCACTCCCCCTTTTTCTTCATCCATCACTTGTAAAAGAATCAGATGTATAAATTTGAGCATGCTTTCAAGTATTGAAGTGTGATACTTGAAATCACAACTCTGCAAGAATATACATCTCCCTTATGCACCCCTTCCACTATATCCCATGCATTTCCAAATAAACCATTCATATGCTTAGATTGCAATTTCTTGCAAATGAACATTGCTAGAGTGGCTTGTGGCAAGAGCTTACAAAACACGTGCATAAAAAGATGAATGGGAGCATACCAACTAAGACCTACTGAACAAGAGGGCTTTGTAAATTTTAAAGAGGATTGGCTATCAATAATCATCTTTTGTTTGAAGGCATCTACAGTTCATTTGTATGGGATTCGCCACTCATTACTGCCTAATGAGGGAAATGGAAGCTTTTCAAGTCTTCCATAGTCTTTAGGCCTAGAGGGAACTATGTAAGAGTGTGTGAAAAAGAATATTCTATTGCCAAGAAGTGTCCCAGGGTTCTTGTTCGGAAATAAAACCTCACCTATAGTGGAATGGAAAGTATTAAAGGTCCATGTTATGCTCTTCAATGGTTGTTCCTCTATGTAACTTGATGGGAATATATCTACATACACAAAACCACCAAAAAAAAAAGTGAACAACAATAGAAGCAGGGGTATCTATAAGCCCTTTACTCTTCACTAAGTAATCATTTATACTCATCATCATCATCTACTAGTAATCCAATAGAAGCAAGGGTATCTATAAGCCCTTTACTCTTCCGAAGTAAACATTTATACTCAACTTTTCTCTAGTCACATAATGTAGCTCCCGCTTTAGCTATATCTTTTGAGCTTGTGTGTTTGTGCTACACATCTTCACCAAGGTGTCACAAGCCTCCTCAAGCATTTGTGCTTCCTGTATATGCATAATCATAGAATCTATCACATTGACAAATAACTAGTACAACACTTTTATGGCTCTTGTTTGCTTTGTCAGCACTGTTGGCTATCTTGGTTGTGTCTGTTGAGGGATGATGCATGTCAAAGCATCCAAGAAGAGTATCCAAAGTGTATTACACTAGAGCCCAAGCCCAAGCAGGAAACATTGATCCTTTTAATTATGACAAGCCGTAGATGAAGAGGTTGAGCGACCTATCCTTGAAGAGCAACTGTCAGGCCAAGGGGGAGAGTTTTTAGGAGCAACAAAGGGAAGGCATGTGAGGCAATTGGTGGGAGCTTTACTCTTGATAGGAGGACCTGCAAGAAGTAGAAGAAGACTCTTATTTGACAGGAGGACCTGCAAGAAGTAGAAGGCATGTGAGGCAATTGGTGGGAGCTTTACTCTTGACAGGAGGACCTGCAAGAAGTAGAAGAAGACTCCTATTTGACCCACTACAGGTATCTACCAGGCAAAGACCTAGGAGAGTACCTCTCAAACTATCCCAATGGCTCAACAACCTCCCAACCCTAAGGTCAAAGCAGCACAATTCAGAGGAAGGTCTAAAGAAGATGCTAATTGTCATGTGGCTCAGTTTGAGACCAAGTGGCAAGCAAGTGGGTATCAGGCTGTGTATCCTGACCCTATTAAATTACTGCAATTTGTAGCAACATTGGAAGGAAAAGCCATGAGGTTGGTTTAGCCAATATGGTATTGCACATTTTGCAACATATGCTGCACTCAGAGTAGCATTTTTACAAAGATTTAGAGAAGAGAAGACTCCAGTAGATGTCTTGTGAAGAAAATTAGGGACATCAAGCAGGGGAATATATTAGTGGAAGATTATGCTCAGAAATTTAGAATTTTGGTTTGATAGATTGCAGGGCAATGAAAGACCCATAGATGAAATGTTAGCAGGATACTTCTTGAAGGGTTTAAGGAAAGGTTTTGAAGAATGATGTGGCAAGCATTGACATTGTAGGTGGAATCAATAATCTAGTTACTGCTAGTAGCTAGAATTGAGAAGAGGCTTGGCATGACCAAGACCAGTAGTAAAAGCAGGGATAGCTCTGATTCAGAAGAAGGGTCAGAAGCAGAGTCTGAGTCTGAGCAAGAAAGTGAATCAGAAGTTTCATTAGCCAGTGAAGTGATGAGGGAAGTAAAGGAAAGAAGAAGAAGAAGTATAGTGGTAAGAAGAAGAAGGATAAGAAGGATAAATTTGATGAGAGGAGGATTCGATAAGTCAGTTAAAGAAAATTGGATCTTCTATTGTAGCACCAAAAGAGAAGCAGTTTTGTCAGATTTGTGAAAGAGAAGGCCATAGAACTTCTCAGTGCTGGTATAACCCTGAATAGGTTCTGTTGTAGCACCAAAAGAGAAGCAATTTTGTCAGATTTATGAAAGAGAAGGCCAACTCCCAATGGAGGTAGAGGTAGAAATAATGTGGAAGCTAATCAAGTAGCTCCATTTAGAGGAAGACCACCATTCCAGAGACCTCCTAGACCTCCAAGACCACCTTGGAGGAATCCAAAAAATAATCAGAGAAGACCACCTGGAGTAATGCCATGTGTGTATTGTGGTGCACCAGATCATTGGGTAGGCCTAAATTGTGCATTATGGTTGAAACATAGAGAAGAAAGAGGGATACTAGTGGTACAGTGCAATCAGGATGACCAGCAAAAGCAAGGTCTCCCAGTAGCAACAAAATCAGCATAGGCTCAAGCAAATGTGATAATAATTGACACGACTCAGCAACAAGAACCGGTAGAGGTGCATGAACCAAATCAAGAGCATCTTATCAAGGAACACTGTGATGAGTGGGCATGTGATTGCAACCAATGTTATGAAAATTAGGATGTTGATGTGATGGCTGTTACCAGGTCTAAAGGTAAAGGACCAATTGATTGGAAAACAATCAGATTGGTAAGCAGAAGGAGCATGTGGAAGTCAAGCCTAAAGTGAAGGGAGATCAAAAGGATTGGTTTGAGGTATTGATCAACTTTCCATTGCAGTTGTCCTTAGATCAAATGTTATGTATTATACCAGCATTCAAGGAGAGGTTGTTGAATAAGCTGCTAGGTAAGGAATATGAAGTTCAAATGAACCAAACAATTGAGGCAGCAATGCATAAGATTGATCCAGTAGATGTTGATTTTGTAGTTCCTGTCATAAAGGTAACTTTTCAGGGTAGCTTATTTGAAGAAGTGTTGCTTGATGGAGGATCTGGAGTTAACATATTAGCTGAGTCAGTCTATCAAAAAATGCAGTTGGGAAAGTTAGACCCAACACCTTTTCAGGTTAAGATGGCAGATCGGAGAAGGGTTCAACCTTTAGGGATTCTGAGGCAACAGTCCATTTAGATTGCAGGTATAAATTTTCTCGTGAACTTTGTGGTTTTGAAAATGGAGCAGGGAGATGCTTCTTATGAGATGTTATTGGGAAGACCTTGGTTTTCAGACTGGCTAAATAAGCAGGATTGGGGTGAAAATAAGGTTGTTCTGAAAAAAGGTAAACAGGTGGTAACTATACCTATGCTGGGCTGGAGGAACATTCCTTTCAAAGAGAGACCATTGTATGCCCAAACCATTAATTTGGTAGAGGAAGTTGAAGATGATGAGGAGGAAGCATTTTTTAAGGCCAACCCATCAATTGTGCCTGTCTTTGAAGTTGATGTTGAAGGGATCTTGCATAAGGAAGATGAGTCAATGGAAACAAGCTTTGATCTAGTTCCTGGTGGACAGGTAATAGAAGGATCTGAATTGATACAAATGGTAGATCAGAATGAAGCCTCTAGCTCAAAAGAAGCCCTAGCGCTCAAGAAGAGAGGGAAGCAGGGGATATGACAGAAAAGATATACAACAAGAGATTTGGAGGTTCCAACAGGGTGAAACAGGATGAGTTGAAGGAGCTCAATTTGGGCACAAATGAGGATCCAAGATGGTAAAGGTGAGCATTCATGTGGAAGGACAGTTCTTGAATGATCTATTTCATCTATTGCTAGAGTATAAGGATGTATTTGCATGCGATTATGCTGATGTAAAAGGTATCGATCCAGATCTGCACCAGCATCACATCAATCTTAAAGAAGATACGATTTCGATTGTGCAGCAGCAAAGATACAGGATGAATCCAAACTTTGCTCAACAGGTTAAGGTGGAGATTGATGTTGTTGGTGGCTATAGGATTAATCAAACCTGTCAATGAGGTGACATGGTTATCTCCTATCATTGTGGTGCCTAAGAAAAATGGCAAGTTAAGAGTGTGTGTTGACTACAGGGGAAGCTAAATGCAGCCTCCATTACTGATCCATTCCCAATGCCATTTTGTGATGCAATATTGGATGAAGTAGCAGGGCAAGAGTTATATAGCTTTTTAAATGGTTTTTCTGGGTACAATCAAACTAAGGTTGCTGAGGAGGATCAGCATAAAACAACCTTTATTACGGAATAGGGAGCTTTTGTCTATACAGTCATGAGTTTTGGGCTCAAGAATGGACCACCATCCTTTAACTACACAGCCTCTACAAAACATTTGAACCTTACTTACAGGATTTTATGAGGGTATTTGTGGATGATTTTTTAGTTTTTGGAAAGAAGGATTTGCATTTGCAGCATCTGAAGTTGTGTTTTGAAAGATGTAGAAAGTTCAAGATGTCCCTCAACCCCTATAAGAGTGTTTTTGCTGTCAGGAGCGGAATTTTGTTGGGACATGTGTCCAAAGAGGGGATGTCTATTGATGAAAAGAAAATTGAAGTTATCAAGGAAGCTAAAGTTCTAGAGAATGTGAAGGAAGTGAGTAGGTTTGTTGGATAGGTCAAATGGCATGCCAGGTACATCAGATATTTGGCTAATGTTTGTATGCCTCTTACTCATTTAACAACAAAGAAGAATGTGCCATTTGTTTGGGCTGAACCTCAGGAGAAGTCATTTCAGATGTTAAAGAAAATGTTATCAGTGGCTCCAATATTACAACCTCCAGATTGGACTTTACCTTTTCATGTGTTTGTTGATGCATCAAATATGGCTATAGGAGCTGTTCTTATGTAGGAAAAAGTCAGAGGGTGGTTCAGGCCTGTATATTATGCTAGTAGAGTCTTGACAGCAGCTGAAAGGAATTATACAGTGACTGAGAGAGAAGCTCTTGGGATGGTGTATGCTTTGAACAAATAATTTAGACATTATTTATTGAGCAACAGGGTGATTTTTCATGTTGACCACCATCAAGCATTGCTGTATCTGATTAAGAAGCCATTGTTAACTAGAAGGTTAGCCAGATGGATGTTGTTGCTACACGAATTTGATTTTGTCCACACACCAGGCAAGGAGCATGCTATAGCTGATTACCTGAGTAGATTAGAAATTGGAGAAGAGCCAACAGGTATCAATGATGATTTACCTGATGCAAAGCTGTTTGAGGTGCAAAATGCAATATCTGAGTCATGGTATGATCAGATGTTGATATTTTTGACAGATGGGACTATGCCAACAGGTTTTTTAGTTAATCAAAGAAGAAAATTTGCTCTTAAAAGTAGACCTTTTTTGGTGATTATAGGAGCACTATATAAGAAGGGGATTGATCAGGTGATTAGAAGGTGTGTTCCTGATTTTGAACAGAAGGCTGTACTTCAAGAAGCTCATTCAGGTGCAACAGGAGGACATTTTTTAGGAGACATTACAGGTAAGAAGATATTGCAAGCTGGATTATGGTGGCCTACTGTGTTGAAGGATGCACATGAGCATGCAAAAAGTTGTGTTATTTGCCAAAAACTTAGACAGCCTGATTCTAGGGATAGAATGTCTGATCATCCTATTCTGCCAAAAAGTTGTGTTATTTGCCAAAAACTTAGACAGCCTGATTCTAGGGATAGAATGTCTGATCATCCTATTCTGCCATTAGAGCCATTTTAGAAGTGGGGATTGGATTTTGTAGGGCCTATGAAGCCAACTACCAGCAGCAGAGCAGGGGATGTAAGTACATTCTAGTGGCAACTGATTACTACACTTAAGTGGGTAGAAGCCGTAGCACTTAAGGACAATAAAGCTCAAAGTGTGGCCAAGTTTTTGTACCACAACATTATGACCAGGTTTGGATGCCCTGTGGAGTTGGTGAGTGACAGGGGAACTCATTTTTTTAATGAGGTGATCTCTAAGCTAACCAAGACTCACATGATCATGCATAAGAAGTCTACAGCATATCATCCTCAGGCTAATGGATAGGCTAAAAGCACTAATAAAACCTTGGTCAAAATTTTGAAGAAGATTGTGCAAGAGAACCACAAGGACTGGGATGAGAAGTTGGACTCTACATTATGGTCTTTCAGAACAGCTTTCAAAGTCATAACAGGTATGACACCATTTAAATTAGTTTATAGACTTGAAGCTGTGGTACCAAGTCTGAGAGTTAGTGCAGTGAAGATGTCTCCTAAATTGTCAGTTCAGCATAGGAGTAAATATCTGATGCAGTTGGAAAAAGATAGATTGGTCAGTGCTTACATTACTGAGGTGATTCAGAGAAGAAGGCAAGCATGGGTAAGCATGAATGTGAAGTCTAAGGTATTTCAAGTTGGAGACTGGGTGATGTTGTACAATTCCAGGCTAGGACCACATCCAAGAAAGCTGACTTTGAGGTATAAAGGACCTTATCAGATTGTGCAAGATTTGAGTCAAGGCACATTTATTGTGGCTGATGTTTTTGGTACTGGAGTAGAGAAACATGTCAATGGTTTTAGGTTGAAGAAGTTTTAGGGTAAGCCACCTCATTTAGATTGGCCAATAGCAAGTTTGCTTGATCCAGAGAAGTTTGCAGAAAGCAAGGAAGCCAGATTTTGCTATCAACATGTGTGTTTTGGATAGGAGATGAACGAGAAGAGTGTTGTTCCATATGGCCCAATACAGGGGAAATTGCTTGGCAATGTAATTGATGCTGGCTCAATTACACGTGGTTGAGAGTATCCTCTCACAACAATATGTTTTGTGATCAAGGGATATGTGAATTCGAGTCGGATTTCTTTGAGACCCACCACCGTGACGTGCCATGTGTTGAACTGGATATTGTAATGCTTAGTCGGATTATGCTAAGTCGGGTTTTGATAGGTCTGATGTGGCTGAGTTGGATGTTTATGCCAAGAACATTGTTTGGTCAGTTACAACTACTTTTGTCTTGTTACTTCAAGAGGTTAGAATGTGCCTGGTGGGGCAGAGTTAGGGTGATGTCATCGTGTTCTGATGCTGATGTATTTACTCAATGAAGCAAGTTCAGTCATGTTTTCTGCTCTCCCGGATCTACCTCTGTGCATTATTTTGTTCAATCTAAAGTTGTTTTTGTGCAAGTGCTGCTATGTCTGAAGTGCTTTCTATGTTGATTCATTGTGAGTAATGGTGTTTCAAAGTGAGTCTATCATGTGTTGATGAACCCCAACACTCCAGTTGACGATTCCTTCCTTGCTGCTATTTTGGGTTGAATGAAGGTTGCATTTCTACTCCAGGGGCTGAAACAAGAAACGGTGATGAATAAGGGGATGGGGTAAGATGAATCCACCCCTCCCCCCTCCCCTACTTACTGTTGGTTGGCCATGCTGGGTTGAAAATTGCGGAAATTAACACACCACCTCTTCAAACCTACCTCTGAGCCCTGTTCTTTGTTGATTTTGCCCTAAACATCGGTGTCCTACAATGCCCCACATTTTCAACGGTGTCCCTACTGTGACCAACTCCTATCTTCCATTGCTCTTTGTTTCCCGATCTGCTCATTCTCATAGGCCTTCTGCCTTCGGGTACGGATCAACCATTCACACGCATGCACCTCATCAAGCCAAAAGGCTTCATGTGTCCCTCAATTTTGGAACTTTATGAGTTACAGATGCTTGACAGTTAGAGCCATGCTTGAAGAAACGAAGGATATCTTGTCTGGAATCACAACTTGTACTTTGTCTATCACTTCCGATTTAAGCTCGTTCAAAACCATCTAGCACATGTACATAGGAAGTGCAACTAAACACTTTCAAGTGTGCCAAATCTAGTTTTCTGCAAGTAAACTTATGTCCAGGTGTCGTGCCATGAATTGGATTGCTTTAGCCCAAAATAATGAGGCCTCTCTTTCTCATCATCAATGCATGGATAACTTTTGCAATCTGCATGTTATTTCTTTCTACAATGCAATTTTGCTTTTGGGGTGTATTTGCATGTGAATTGCCTCTTTATTCTATACTCTCTTAGATAATCACTGAGTTCATTGGGGATAGTATTTTCCCCCACCACGTGATCTTAGGAATTTTATGTGCATGCCTTTATTTTTCTCAAGCATTTTATGCTCCAAGGGTTGAAGCAGGCAATGGTGATGAATAAAGGTATGGGGTAAGACGAATCCGCCCCTCCCCCCTCCCCTACTTACTACTGGTTGGCCATGCTAGGTTTAAAATTGCGCAAATTAGCACTGAGCCCTGTTCTTTGCTGATTTCACCTAAACACCAGTGTTCAACAACACCCTGCATTTTCAATGGTGTCGTTACTGTGACCAACTCCTGTCTTCCATCGCTCTTTGTTTCCCGATTTGCTCATTCTCATAGGCCTTCCGCCTTTGAGTATGGATGAACCCTTTACACGCACTCACCTCATCAAGCCAAAAGGCTTCATGTGTCCCTCAATTTTGGAACTTTATGAGGTAGTGATGCTTGCCCACGGGTAGAGCCATGCTTGAAGAAACGGAGGATATCTTGTGTGGAATCACAACTTCTACTTTGTCTATCACTTTTGATTTAAGCTCGTTCAAAACCATCTAGTACATGTACATAGGAAGTGCAAGTAAACACTTTCAAGTGTGCCAAATCTAGTTTTCTGTAAGTAAACTTATGTTCAGGTGTCATGCCATGAACTGGACTACTTTAGCCCAAAATAATGAGGCCTCTCTTTCTCGTCATCAATGCAGGGATAACTTTTGCAATATGCATGTTCTTTCTTTTTGCAATGCAATTTTGCGTTTCGGGTGTACTTGCATGTGAATTGCCTCTTTATTCTATACTCTCTTAGATAATCTCACTGAGTTCATTGGGAAAATATTTTCCCCCACCATCCGATCTTAGGAATTTTATGTGCATGCCTTTATCTTTCTCAAGCATTTAAAGTGCATAAATACTTAACTTTTCTCTTTCATGAAGTATACCCACACTTTCCTAGATTGTTCACATCAATGAAAGATACATAGTAGTGGCATCCTTTAATTGATGCTATCTTTGTTGATCCCCAAATATTCAAATTGCACCATATCCAATGGTCTTTGACTCACATTCCTATATAGTAGTGGCATCCTTTAATTGATGGCATCTTTGTTATTCCCCAAACATTTAGACTACACCACATCCAATGATCTTTGACTCACATTTCTATTATGTGGAAATGCATGCATAAATCATTTTCCCAATTGGCATGTTTTACATGCTTTGTGTATTCTATCCACTTTTACTTTGGAACCTATAATTATGCTTTGGGCCTGAATTATTTTTAGCCACTGCCACCCATTGAATATTGACATAATGAATACACTTATGCTAAATGTCAATGTCTACACTCACACTTGTATCATGTGTAAACATTATAGCCTTTACTTTAAGTATATTTACATCCAATGTGAACATTCTACCAATTATGTTGCCTTTTGTTAAATCTCACACTAAAGAACCTTGCTCAACCATTTGTCTAATAGACATCAGGTTCTTTATAATGTTTGGAACATGAAGCACATTAGCCACCACATACTTGATTTTGCCATCCTACATAGACAATGGCACCCACCAACATGTACAAGAGGATATGTAGTGTCAACGAGTTGCCACATATCCTAGTTTTTCCTTTTTCTACATATCTCTAAACAACTCTCCCATGGATATCAGGTGGTTAGAAGTACCCGAATCAACATACCATACATCTCGAGGGTTCCTTGCATCTGCAGTCATGGAACTAAGCCTATGATATTACATCACAAAAACCGACTCACTTCTATCTTTGGCTTGCTTGAATATGTATAGCTCCCTTACTATAGCTTCCTACTTTTAGTGTCATTCTACCTTTCATAGCAATTCTTTTCCATATGACTTGGTTTAGTGTCTGTGTAAAAGGCCTATCTTACCTATTTTTAAAAGATAATTTACTCTTGACATTCATCTCCTTAGTGTGATAAGAATGCCTACTCGCATATTTCAAAAATTGGATTTACTCCTGACATTCATCTCCTCCACGTGATAAGAAGGACTATAAGATCCTCAAAGTATATGAAGCTTTCAAATAGATGTCTATTGAAACCATACTCCTTGCCAAATACATTCAATATGGCTCTAACACTAGGCTATCATCGGTCAGCAAGAGCTCCAATATAGTTGAGGGCATCTGCAAGCCTTTTCAATGAGTAACACCGATACTTATTGAAACTAATCATACTCCTTGTTTGCCAATCACATTCAATGTGGCTGATACTAGGTTATTGTCATTAATAGGAGCTGTAATAGAGTAAAGGGCATCTGCAAGCCCTTTCAATGAGTAATCTGATACTCATCTTATTCCTTTGCACATTATACACTTCTTGCTTTAACTGCATCTTTCTTGTTTTACTTGTGCTATACGGTTTAACCAAGGTATCCCATGCATCCTTAGGTGTCTCGCTACATCCTATATGACAAATCATAGCATCCAACATGCTAATAAACAACCAACGCATGTCTTTGTTGGCTATCTCATGCCACGGCTTACAAGCCCGCGCGCTTATTGAGGAGTGACATTTTCTTTCGAAAGCTATGGCTCTTTTTGTCAGGTGCATCTCACACTTGGATGCCACGTGGACATATCTGGAACAAGAAGGTGCAGGACTTAGAGTGGAAAACCAGTCCCATGTAAGCCCAGTCCAGGGATGAGTCAGCTAGGTTTCTACTCCATGCATCCGAGGTCAGGTGTGCATTGTCCTGCATATGCATTGTACTGCATATGCGTCCGAGGTTAGGTGTGCATTGTCTTGCACATGAAGTAGAAGGGGGTAGCCCTTAGAGTTACCCCACAAAGGGGTATTATATCCACTGTGAATGGACAAGGGGTAGGCCTTAGGCCACCCCAAGGGGCACAAGAGGCCCATGGCCTCTTTCCACTAGCCAAGGATGCTATTGTTCTGACGGCTAGGCCATAGAAGATCCTGGCCAGCCAATCGACATGCTTTGAAGGCCAGCCGAGCCAGTCAGCTAGCCTATGGGGGCAGCCAAGACTATAGGCAGCTAGGGCATAAGGGTTGCCCCTAGCAACCTCGACAGTATGCGCATAAGTGGCCAGCCTCCATAGGTGTGAAACAATGGGTTTTTATTAGCATTAAATGCTATTTCTGCTGGTCGTGAGCTTTTTTCAGCAAAAAAGCTCTTGTAGAACTAGCCGACCAGCATCATGAGGGGGTATATAAAGCCCAGTCATAAATTCAATTCATCTCATAATTAACAAGGTGCTATAGCTACTCAAGGGCCAGGACAGCCAAGGGAGAAGCTAACGCAAGGGTGAAGGTTTGAAGGTCAAGGACAGAGATCTATCTCAGCTAAAACAGGTTCAGTCAGTCTTTTATTTTCATATTTTACATCATTCTAATAAAATCAAATACACCATTTGTGGTGGGGCCCTACAGAGGGTATTCGAGACCCAATACTGTTTCCTCTTCTCTCTCTCTCTCTCTCTCTCTCTCTCTCTCTCTCTCTCTCTCTCTCTCTCTCTCTCTCTCTCTCTCTCTCTCTCTCTATTTTTTGCACATCTATTTTTAGTTTTGTGCATTATTCTCGTTGTGAAACATTTGCTGATTTCTAAGCATTGAAGTTACTTATGCCCCCCGAAGCTTCCGCCACTTTTTGTCACCTAAAATAAATTCCCAATATCCTTTTCCCATGAGAAAGTTTCTCATCCTAAAATTACATGCTTGGAAGTTGTTCTTGTCTAGCCCTTCCTAGCCATGGCTTCATTCTGCTCGAGTTTGATGGTGAGGGCTTGTCCAAGAGTCTCCTATATATAGAACGCTAACATTACATATGTTTGAAGATCAGAAGGGGGGAGCCGTATACATCATGCCTCCAGATGATGCGTCATGACCCTAAACCCTAAACCGTACTTCCCTCTCTCTCTCTCTCTCTCTCTCTCTCTCTCTCTCTCTCTCTCTCTCTCTCTCTCTCTCTCTCTCATAATAGAAGATATACTACTAAAATTTATTTTACAAATGGCCACATGGATGCCATATGATGTACTAGCTTTCCCTCACTAATTACTCCAAACCACACGTGTAGCTTGAAGTACCCTCATCCAATATATAGCCGTGTCATTCTCTCCACCAAATGAGCTGATCACAATGAAGAGACTTGCCACAATAGTATCCCTTTTATACAACCTATGTGAGCTGTAATATCCACTTTTGCATCAAATATGAAGGCATTCCTATTTAACCAGATATGCCACAAACCTATCCACCTAAAAAATCAAAGAAAACTGAATGTTTTGGGTTATCCGGCCTATTTGGAATCCCAAGGATACCCAAGTTTCCTTAGATACAATGTTGGCTTTAGGAATAATCATTGCTTTTTCGATTCAATTTTCCTGTAGGGAAATCTAGCCAAACTTTGAAAAGCACCTCAAATGAAATCATGGATGTCTTAATTTCACCTTTAGTTTTAGTTTCCCATTCACTTTGAGATTGAAGCATTGAATCCTCATTCCCTGATTCACTCTCGAAGAGTTGGTCTAAAGCATGGTTTTCCTTAGTTTAGATCTCAACATTCTCAAGATTATCCAATGTGGTGCTTCGAGTTTAACAAAATGTGGTTCAATGTCAACTAATGACCCCCCATTCAACAACTCAATAAATTTGATCATGGTCTCTTGAGCGTCTTGTTTGCTAGGGATTTTAATGAGAGTCATGTCCCGTGGCTTAGTATACCAAATAGCATAGTGATGTCTCCATAACTCTAATCATGAACTGTACAGATCCCATCATTTAATTTGCCCACTAGGCTTGCATTAGCAACAATGGTAGATAATCGTCATAGGTAAATTATTTGAATGCTTATCACAAAAACAAGAATTTTGAGAGAGTGATTATCCCACCATTTTAGCAGTTGAGCACAACCTTACCAAGTCCTTTCACTAGATATGAGGAGTTGTTTGCACATGTAAATGTGTCTCCTTTGATGAGGAGAAAACTCAAGGGAGGAAAACAACCCAACTTGAGAAGTAATGTGCTTACTAACACCACTATGAGAATACTAAAAATGATGATCTATCACTAACATGCATACATCATGGATAGAGGGGTCATAATCATATTACACAATCAATTTCCAATCATTATGTGCATAGCTCGCTGACTCCTTCTTCTAAGCACTACATCAATCATCCTTGCCTGACTCTTTCTTCTTCTCCTTCTCCAGTCTTTTTCTACATTCATTGATATAATGGCATGACTTATGATGATAGTTGCATTTTCCTTTATTCTAAGTCTTATCATCCCTTTTCTTGGCATCCGCTAGAAGATTGGATGATTCTTCCTTTGGCTTGTAGCCACCCTGAAAGAACGTAAAGGGTTTGCCCTTATCTTTTTGACTGTTACTGAATGCTTGATCACCCACACGTATACATTAGCTTATTTTGCTGATATTGAGAATTGCTCTACCAACTTATCAAGTGTACGGGAAGTGATCTCCCACATATATACACTAACTTATTTTGCTGACATTGCTCTTCTTGAGCATTACAAGAACCAATGCATCAAACGTAACGGAATCGATCTCCCACATTTATAAACTAGCTTATTTTGCTAATAGTGCTCTTTTTTTTGCAAGAGCATTTCAACCAACTCATCAAATGTAAGGGCACTTGAGTTACCCTTCATCATAAGCTAATGTTACCTTTTTGACTGGTAGTAAGTGAATGCCTGATCTCCTACATGTATACACTAGCTTATTTTTACTGATATTGCTCTTTTTACAAGAGCATTACAACCAACGCATCAAACATAAGGGCACTAGAGTTACCCTTCATCCATAAGTTGAAGTGTGGATACAAAACCTTATTTTATAAATCTACTAAAAATTTGTGAGAACATTAGATACCAATGAGCTGTCCAGATATTGCTCTAAGATCTTTGATCCTTGTGAGAAACTCATCCATTATGTATTCCTCTCATTCATATACTTAGACTCTTGACTCTAACTTCTTGCATGAGTAGGCCACACGTGCCTTGTTACGCACTTGTAGAGCAAGCATATCCCAAGGTTTCGTGGAAATTTTACATGACCAAATAGGAGGAATAATCCTCCTTTTCACAGAAAGTACCACCAATGCAGTTGCGCATGTGCATCTCTATCATCCCACTTGGCGTGTTCCACATTGACAGGTGCAAAGGTATATGTTATAATTATATCCAAACTAGTATCACCATCCAAAGCACATCTACTATCCTGTGTTGGTGGCAAGATAGGGCGGTGTGCCTCAATGCTAATAACAAGATTCCAAAACATTCCAAAGTCCTTCAGCATCACCAATACATGATGCATCATATAGGACCACAACAGGTAGTTAGTCTCATCAAGATTATCCTCAACAGTAGTGGTGGGGGGTGGGGGAAATCATCCCAAATATATCATTACCTATCTTTTTTGCCCACAAATAATGAATCTTCAACATAAATTGAAAATATCCTAACCATGTGTAAATACTATCAATTCCCACTAAATGCAACATGAAGCCAAGATGGCTTTTAGCAGATCATTTTGATAAAAAGACCTACAAAGTATGAAAAGTAGACTGTAGAAATGTTACTAGTAAGGATGCAAAAGTCGATGATAATGATGATGATCACTTTTATGAAGCTATTGACGATGAACTCAAAGATGTGATGTCGATGAAGACCCTATAACACTTATGTTATATGCACACAATCTTTGCACACCGAACTTAAAATCAAAGAAAGACAGTTTAAACTAACATTTGCCTAGGATGTCTATGAAAACCACTTGTGTCATCCATTTTAAGGAGGCAGGTAGCTTACATTTTGAAGACGCTTTAGAGAAAGACTTGTGTTATGAGAATATATTTTAATCTCTCTTAAAAATATTATTCTACCCTTTTGGATAATTTGAGGATGCTTGGATTATCTTTGCAGCATGCCAAATCATGTTAATATCATGGATAATGCCATTATAAATATTGATACATTTGGTGTACATTGAGGTATGTTTAGGGCCTCCAATGCCATGCTACCATAAGTTTGTATGGAAGGGTGATTCCCAGGTTACTTATGCCTGGCAAATATGTGTGTAGTGATGGTCTATATACTTATCAAATATTTGTTTCCTAATTTATAATTGGTTATTTTATAGATGAAGAGGATTCAAAAGATTGAGGAGGATGTGCACAAAATTATTTGTTGGCACATATTTTTATAAACAAGCTTTGTATATATATGTGATAGCTTGTGCACATTTTGATTTATTTTGGAAACTTAGATTTATCAGAGCTGACTTGAACTTCAATATTTTTATAACGTGTGATATGCGTTAATCCTAGCCTCAATTTATGGACGCTCTATTTTGAGCACAAGAGAGTACCATGCAAGTAAAGGCACCTTTTTTGTATTTTTGAAGGCCATGGCCTATTCTTGGAATGGAAAAATTACATAAATACTCATGTGTGGTGAGAGGCCACACACTTGAGGGATAAAGATTACACCCAATGTTGAGTCGTTTTCATGAGCTAAGTATTTTATATGTTATTTATGCAATTCTTGAATATGTTGACTTGCGATTTTGATGAGTGTATTGGGTTGAATAATATACTTTCTTGCAAGTCTGTATTTTCTCTATTTTCCTAGAAGTGGATCCTTGTCAGTGGTATTAGAGCTATGGGTCTAGCAAGATGGAGGCAAGATTTAAAAGCTTGAAAGCATAAATCAAAGGTTTCAAGAGTTATTGGCTTTAACCCAAAGGGAAAAAACCATAAGGCAAAAGAGAAGGTGGAAACCCACTAATGGATTTGCAAATCCACCTTTTTCATGAAAAGTAGTTTTCAAATTTTCTCGAATTAAACTGGCATATAAAAGAGAAAGAGGCTCCACCTTCAGATAGCCATGATAGATTTCTATAATGGATGGTGGTTGTTTGCCCATAAATCAATTTGGAGGAAAAAGCAATTTCTTTTACAGGCTATTAGTTTTTAAATTAAAGATTAATCAAAGTGGGAAATTCAAGCTCTTTAAAAAGAGAATTTTAAAAAAATCCCCTTCTCTTCTCCCTTCATCGAATTGGTGGCAAAAAAATGCGGTTGGCATGCGATTTTCTCTTTGTCACACACAGGCACCCTGTCTAATAGGGTGATACAGTCGTGAGAAGTTTTCTTTTAAAAAAAACTTAAGCTTTAAGCTTTGTAATCTTTAAAGCTTATTATTGTTATAAGCTTTTCAAATCTTATAACCTTGAAAAGCTTATGTCTCTTATAAGCTAAAAAGCTAATATTTCTTAAGCTCCAAAACCCCTCATAGGCTATAAAAAAGAAGAAGAAGAGAGAGTCCTACAAAAAATCCAGCCTTTATCATATACAACTTTCTTTTAAAGCATCTTATCTCCATTCTTTGAAAATTTGGAAAGCCTTTTGCAAGTAAAATTTTGGGAATTATCAAAGGGGACCAACAACCAAACATTTTGGGAGGTGCTCTTCGTTGCAAGTTCCTTATCACACATCAACAAGATTTTTCAATACTCAAACAAGTGGCTTTAAAAATATTACCAAAGTGGCCCAAAGCTCAACACTCTTACCCACGATCCGAATTCATTCAGAATTGGAGTAAAGGATAGTGCTCAGATCAAATTTTTTGACAAATTTCAAACCCGAATGCAACAAGAGCTAATTTTTTTTATCTTTATTTATTTATTTACATCATAAATTATATTTTCATTATTTATTTATTGGCAATGGCCAATTTACTTGCACATCCCACTATGCAAGAACAAATTTTTGCACTTCAAAAGTAAATTGCAAGTGAGCGTGAACTCCGATATGAGTTAGAGCAATATACGAAGTGTTCTATGCGCAAATGTGATTCTTTCGAATCTGACAAAGAGGAAAGTGATTATGTTTGGTGCACTTTTAAAGCTACTTTACATGCCCAAAGTTCCTATAAAGACTCACAAATTAGCGAAAAGGCATTCACTTTCCAGAACTATGATAGTGGCAAGAAAGACGCGTGAATGTGCTTGTAACCATTTAATTAAAAGTGCTACTTTGTGGTGGAATGTGATCAAGCAGGGCAAACATCGACCTACGACATGGAAGGATTTTTGGAAACTTTTAAAGAAACATTTTCTTCCTTCTCAATACAAGGCTAAAGCTCCTCAACGATGGGATACTTTATGTGAGGTTGAGACAAAGAATGTCTTAGCTTACATTGACAAATTTTGGGATACTCTTGCAGGTTCAAGTGATTGAGAAGGTCAAAGAAAGAGAGCAAGAAGAAAATTCAAGTTGCCGATCACTCAAGCCTACTATTAGGGCCGATGTTAATATGTTTAATCCTCATAGTCTTAGTTCTGCTATGGATCAACATGCTTGAGCACAAAGATATTAAAAGACAAGTAGAGAGAAAGGACTGATTAGACCTAGTAGTTCTCCATTTGGTGCTCCAACCCTTTTTGTTTTAAAAAAAATGGGACATATCAAATGTGTATCGATTATCGTGCTTTAAACAAGATTACTGTCAAGAGCTAATATCTAATACCACGAGCGGATGACTTGCTAGTAGACAAGCTCAAGGGAGCACAATTTTTTATCAAAATCGACCTCAAGTCCGGTTACCATCAGATTCGAATGGATGAAGGAGATATTTTCAACACTAATTTAAGAACTAGTTTTACATATGCCATTTAGTTTAACTAATGCCCCGGCTACTTTCAACAGAATGATGAATAGAATATTCTTGAAATTGTTGTAGTTTTTTTATGTTATTTTAGTTTTTAGTAAGAATCGTCACTCAAGAGCACGAATAGCATTTGGAAAAAGTGTTCTCACTTCTTCAAGATAATATGTCATTTCAGAGGAAATTGAATACTTAGGATATATTATTTTTGTTGATGGTATTCAAGTAGACCCAAAAAAGATCAAAAGCATTGCTAAACTAGCCCAAAGTGCATGATATTCATAAACACTAATAGTATCTTGGATTATGTAGCTACTATAGGAAGTTCATTAGAAATTTTGCATATATTGCATATCCTTTAATGGAACTCCTTAATAAATCTAGACATTTTGATTGGACTAGTAGACAAGACCATTCCTTCTCTAAGCTCAAGAAAGCATTGACTCATACACCCGTTCTTACATTACTAGATTTTTAATAAACGATCATTCTTTGTGGTAGTTACTAATGCAAGTGGACATGGTTTTGGTGCTGTTTTCATGCAAGATGGACATCCCATTGCTTATGAAAGTTATAAGCTTAAACCATCAAAAAGAAATTATAGTACATATGATAAGGAATTAGTTATTGTTGTTCATGCCTTAAGACTTTGGAAACATGGTTTAATGGGATCTAAATTTTTAATCAAAACAAACCAATGGAGTACTAACCCAACCCTTTGATTTTTGAGCAACATATCAAATGGGCTTCATTTATCTAGAGTTTCCAATCCATGATTCAATATCAACCAGGGAAAGAAAACGTTATAGCAGATGCTTTAAGTAGACGTCCTAGTGTACACAACATCTTTGTGATTCAAAGTGAACCTTTGAGTCCTATAAGAGAGTCTTCTGAGAATGACCTAAATTTCTCTGAGGTGTGGATTAAGCTTAGAGATATTAATTGGAATCTTGTTGGCAATTACTCATGCCATGATGGTTATCTTTTCTTCCGAAAGAAATTGTGTATTACACAACGTTTATGACAATTTATATTTGAGGATATGCATCAACTGCCATACATGGGTATGCCATGATGGTTACCTTTTCTTCCAAAAGAGATTGTGTATTACACAACGTTTATGACAATTTATATTTGAGGATATGCATCAGCTGCTGCTGCTATAAATGGATCATTAAGGTGTTTTAGCTACTTTACAATTAGTCTCTAGAGAATTCTTTTGGCCTTATTTTAAATTGGTTGTAGCAAAATTTATGGCTAAATGTTCTATTTAAAGCTATAAAGGTAAGACCCAAGTATTTCTTACACCTCTACCAATCCCTAATGATGCTTGGGAAAAAATATCAATGGACTTCATCAAAGATTTGCCTACTACATCTGGTCATAATGACATGATTTGGACGATAGTGGATTGTTTAAGTAAGCAAGCTTATAAATCATACCTTGTAAGAAGACATTGACTTCTCAGCAAGTCACGACTATGTTTATCAAGAAAATCTTTGTGCATCATGGATTACTTAAAGTCATTGTTTCTAAACAATATATTAAGAAAGCAAACCGTAAACATAAAGCTATCTCTTTTGAAATTGAAGATTATGTACTTTTGAGAATTGCAAAATGTAGACTTAAGAGTGTTGAAAAATTCCCAGCTCTTAAGCTCGCCCCAAGATTTTATGGGCCTTTTAAGGTGATTCACAATGTTGCTTACAAACTAGAATTACCTTCTCATTAGCAGATTCATAATTCATTTCATGTGAGTTTGTTGAAATCTTTTAGGGAATCACTTCTCACTCATCCTCTATATATGAGGATCCACCTCTTATTGAGGGTAAAGAAGTTTTAATTCCCGATTCTATCATTGACATCGACTCGTACACTAGAATCAATATATAAAATACTTGGTGAATTTTCAAAATAATCGTCATGAATATGGTTGCCTGATAAATATTTCCATGCCTGAGATATTTCCATGCCTGAGATCCTCCATTCTTTTCAACAACCCACAATTGAGAGCAATTGCAAACTCAAGCAAGAGGGAATGTTTTGAGAATGTATTTTAAGCTCTCTTAAAAATATTATTCTAATCTCCTAGATAATTTGTGGACGATTGGATCATCTTTACAATTGGTTACTTACGCCTAGAAAATATTTGTGTGATGATAGTTTATATACTTATGGTTTATTTGTTTATCAATTTATTGACCATATTAGGGAGTTTGGTAAAATCCCAGTTCTCATTTTGCAAGATGAAAAAAAGGGGTGACACAATGAACCCTTTTAAGATTTTGTCAAAACCCTAATGTGACATATAGTTGGAAAGCTCTTGAAGAGTAGGTTCTAAATCCACATTCTCTGATAACTTTGGAATTGGTATACTCAAGATACAGCAAAAGTTGATTAAAAAAGCTAACTCCAAAGTAATGGGATTTTCCCAAACTCCCTAATAATATGGTCTTGGTCAACAAAACTCAAGACTCTTAATAACCATGCTCGGAATTCATTCGGAATTGGAGTAAAGGACCGTGCTAAGATCAACCTTTTGACAAATTTCAAACCCGAATTGTTAAAGAGCTAAGTTTTTTGTCTTTATTTATTTATCTGCATCATAAATTATATTTTCTTTATTTGTTTATTTGCAATGGCCAATTTATCTACACAACCCTCTATGCAAGAGTAAATTTTTACGCTTTAAGAGCAAATTGCAAGTGACTGTGAACTCGAACATGAGTTAAAGTGACATATGAAGCATTCTAAGCGTAAACGTAACTCTTCCAACTCTATCGAGCAAGAAAGTGATCATGGTAGGCGCAATGTCAAAGCTACTTTCTGAACTATGATGGCAAGAAAGATACACGAGTAGTTATTGCATGGCTTAGTCAACTGGATGACTATTTTTTAGGGGCAAAAAATTCTTGAAAAAGCACAAGATTAAATGTGCTTGTAATCATTTGATTGGAAGTGCTGCTTTGTGGGTGGAATGTGATCAAGCAAGGCAAACATAGACATGCGACTATTAGAAGTCATCTCCTATCTATTTTTATACACCAGGGCCTTTGTTGTGGGTGTGCCTGCCCTTATGAGGTGTTTTCTCATTTTTCCCCACTCTCCGTATTTTTCCCCTATTTTTTCCATTTTTCTATGGCTTGGGTGGCTTCCCAAGGTTGGCAGGAGGGCCCATGTGCTGGCCGATGGTCCACGACTCCATGTATGTGATGGCCGACTGCTGAGACAGTTGGCTAACTGGCTATATTTTGATGATCGTGGAGTTTCATCAGGGCCAGTCGGCTGCCCTACAGAGCAGGCCGACTGTTGAAGGGGGGCCATATAAATAGACCCCCAGCCCCTTATCATTTTTTGTATCATACTCGGAATCTTCTTGTGTATATAGAGCAGAGTTACACGCCTTTATCTCTCTCTCTCTTGTGCTGTGATTTTCTGCACTGCGTTTTGCTCTTGTGTTCCCAGATCTGGTCATCATCTCCGCTGCGTATTCTGACATGGTATCAGAGCCTAGGCTCTAGATAGTTCTTGGGATTTGTGTGAGAAAGAGGGGGACTATTGTGTTGTTGATTGGTGGACTGTTTGGGACTGTTCGGGAAGAGGAGAAGCAAGAGGACGGCGGGCTAATTTGCTGGGTGGACAGCCACTTGCAAGTGTTAGTTCTTCTTTGTTGCCACCCACCCACCCTTTTTAGAGTACATCCCCGCAGTGGTGGCATATCTATTTGAGATGGCCAAGAGGCATGTGAAGATCCCGACACTCCCAAGTTCCCGGTGGACCGTCAGTTGGACGGGAGCAACTATGGCATATGGAAGGTTATGGTGGAATCTGTTCTAGTCTTACGACCTCGCCGATTTCGTCGTTGTTGGGGTTCCATGGCCAGAAGTAGAGGAAGGGGAGTTACCATCGATCCGAAAGGACCGAGGGGCTTAGACATAGATGTGGGATCGTGTCAACACCAGGGTCCGTTCGTTTATCTTTCTCAACTGCACACCGCAGGTAATCAATCATGTAAAGCATATGACAGTGGCCAGAGGTATATGGCAGCATTTGGCCTCTCTTTACAACAAGGTATCGCCCATGAAGAGGATTTCCTTGGAAGTACAGATGCGGGTTATGAGCCCTACAAAGTCGACGACGATGCGGGAGCATATTAACAAGCTGCAGGCTCTTCAGCGCAGGAAGTTCTTCAGGCTGGGAAGGAGATATCGTCAGAGGACATGGCCATAACATTGCTATCACACTTGCCCTCTCAGTACTCAGCATTTTACTCGTCTTTAATTACTAGTGGCAGGCTCAGCACCATCACGTGGGAGGAGCTTGTGCCCATGGTCTTGGACTAGGAGAAACAATTCACGAATCCTCCTCAAGGTGGAGGTTCGGAGGCCTTAACTGGCCAATGGTCGAAAGGCCGTAAACACGAGCAAAGGGAAGGCTTCGTCGAAGAAGTCTTCTGAGAAGAAGTCCATTACTGACCACAAGAAACTAAAGGCAGAGAGGACCTGTAATGATTGTGGCGAGAAAGGCCAGGCAGTGTCCCAAGTGGAAGACCGAGAAGGTTGAAGATTCCTCAGCAGTAATCATAAAGACTCCGGCTTTTGTGCACCTGGAGGTGGTGGACACCGCTGTTTCATTTTCTTCAGGCAGGGAGGAGATTGGAGGACTCTCCGCAAACGGATACTCGGGAGTGGATTCTAGATAGTGGTGCTTCCAGGCACATGACTCCTTCTCGTTCTAGTTTACAGGATCTCTGCAGGCTTTCTGGTCACATTCTTACTGGGAATACATCCACTATCCCCGTTCACAGTGAGGGCAGGATAGAGATAGTTCCCGATGGTTGGCAGGGGGGAAGCATTCCTCCCATGTGTTGTATGTTCCGTCACTTGGTTTTCATCTGTTGTCAGTGCATCAGGTTTGCAAGACTGGCGTACGAGTGGAGTTTGATGAGCATTTTGTTGCTCTTCAGGACAAAGCAACAGGCCAAGTGGTTTGGGAAGGCGGAGTGGAGAATGGAGTTTACAAGCTTTCAGCACTCTCTCTCCCAGGTCCTCAGGTTTGTGATGAGTGGCAGTCTGGTAATGGCCACTTAAGTGTGGATACGCTGCAGGTGCAGGCTTTCCGGGACCAGATGGTGGATAGCTTGCCAGTAGATGGTAGCAGTTCTCCAGTACTGATGTTGATAGTTCTTGTGTTCGTCAGTCAGAGGAAACTAAATAGGTAACTTTTGCTTTGATGTCTCGTAGTATTCGAGACAAAGAAACTCCTGTAGATGAGGATGTTCTTTCCACAGGGACCTTTTGGAAAGCCAAGCAGGTGGTAGTTGATTACTTGCAGAAGGAGGTGCATTCTCCAGGCTTTGTGGTTCCGGATTCAGAGGGGGTGGTTGACAGGTTTCAAAAGGCCTTGCGTGGTCTTCATCAAGTTTCCAGGATTTGTTTTTGCACCATAACAGGTGTTGATCCTTGTGAGCAGTGTGATGCCTCTTTGACTCAAAAGCAGAATGGTTCATTGATCTGGTTGATGGACACCAGATTAGACGGGAGCTTCCTGATGAGGCAGTTGAGCTCATGGTTGCGGATGACTCTTTGGCAGGCAGGATTGCGTTTCCTGTGGTTTCTGCGGCATGCGAAGGATCATGGACTCTTTTACACAGGAAGGGGATTGTTGGATGGAGTCCGACTCCACGGTTGGAGTGACTCAGTTTGGGGAGGAGATCTGAACATGAGGAGATCTACTTCAGGCCCCAGGAGCAGTTTTACAGAGCAGTAAGAGACAGTCATCTTTTGCCTTATCAAGGACAAAGGCAGAGTACCGAGCTATTTGTGATGCTGCTTGTGAGGTGGTAAGGATGCAGAGGTTGCATTGCAGGTTTGGGCTTCCACTGGAGGAACCCATGGTCATCCAGAGGCACTTTGTTCGTGAATAGATCATTGCCGATGACATCTTGCTAGAGTTCTGTTCGACGGAGGACAGTACGGTGGACCTTTTCACGAAGTCGCTATCTCAGGATTTGCTCAGTCGGTGGCACCCCAGCTCCCTGTGGTGGTTGGTTTCACAGTCAGGAGCTAAGAGGGGGTGTTAGAAGTCATCTCCTGTCTATTTTTATACACCAGGGCCTTTGTTGTAGGTGTGCCCGCCCTTATGAGGTGTTTTCTCATTTTTCCCCACTCTCCATATTTTTTCCATTTTTCTATGGCTTGGGTGGCTTCCCAGGGTTGGCAGGAGGGCCCATGTGCTGGCCGACTGCTGGAACTGGTCCACGACTCCATGTATGTGATGGTCGACTGCTGACAAAACTGGTCGACTGGCTATATTTGCTAGTCGTGGAGTTTCAGAGCCAGTCAGCTACCCTACAACAGGCCGACTGCTGCTGATGGGCGGCCATATAAATAGGCCCCCAGCCCCTTGTCATTTTTTGTATCATACTCGGGATCTTCTTGTGTATATAGCAAACTTACATGCCTTTATCTCTCTCTCTCTTGTGCTGTGATTTTTTGCACTGCGTTTTGCTCTTGTGTTCCCAGATCTGGTCATCATCTCCGCTGCGTATTCTGACACAGCGACATGGAAGGAGTTCTAGAAATTTTTAAAGAAACATTTTCTTCCTTCTCAATACAAGGTTAAAGCTCGTCAATGTTGGGATACGAAAATCTAGGTCGAGAAAGAAAATGTCCAATCTTACATTGGCAAATTGTGGGATATTTGCTCGATATTTGTAGGTTTAAGTGATCGAGAAGGTCAAAATAAAAGAGCAAAGAAGAAAATTAATTGCTAGTCTCAAGCCTATTATTAGGGCGGATGTTAATATGTTTTATCCTCATAGCCTTAGTTCTGCTATGAATCTTTCTCTAAATTGTGAATGCAAGACTTCTATTTCTATAGATTCTAGAATGCATGAAAATTCTTGTACAAAGTCTTCTAAACCATATTTTCCTTCAAGCAATTTTGATAAATCCAAGATGCATAAGGGTAAAGATGTAGCCAAAGAAGATGTTCGGAAAGAAAATAACAATAAACCCTCAAATGGTCAGCTAAAGAATCATACATGACGTGTTTCAAATCTCACAAGGAAGGTCACCTTGCACCAGATTGTCCAGAGAAGAAAAAGAACTACGCACTTGTGGCTCGTCTCAAGGACGAAAATGATTCTTCCAAGCAAGAGAGTAATTTCGATCCTGATGACTATTTGGATGGAGGTAAGATTCTTATTTATGCTTTGTTAAGAATTCAAGAAAGAATAGAAGGAAAACCAATTTCTATTCTGCATGATGATGATAGTTTCCATGACTTCATTTCCGAAAAGGCATTGAAAGCACTTAACCTAGATGCATCGTACTCTAGTTATAAAGTGAAAGCTGCACTTCAAGAAACTAAGTAGAATTGGAAATGGATTCGTTGAAAGAAAAGAGAACTTTTAGTTACTCCTTTGCAAGGTGTTGATGTTATCTTAGGAATGCCATAAAAACATGAACATAATCCTTAAAATAACTATATGACACCCATATAATATGGTTAATGAAAGATGACAAACAAATTTATCTCTAATGTAAAATAATATCCTTTAGACATTCTTCGCTTCTCAAGTCATATGTCCTTTGTCTAAGCACTTAAAACACTTGCCTTTAGCTCAAGATCTCTCTTAGTTCATGAGACAAATAATATCCTTTAGACATTCTTAGCTTCTCAAGTCATATGTCCTTTGTCTAAGCACTTAAAACACTTGCCTTTAGCTCAAGATCTCTCTTAGTTCATGAGACAAATAATATCCTTTAGACATTCTTAGCTTCTCAAGTTGGAAGGGTTCTTGGCGGATTACAACTTTTGGTTTTAAAAGGTCATTATTGCCTTATCCTCCATTACTCAAGTGGAAAGGTATCCTTTTGCCTTTAAAAGGAGGCAAAGGGGGGTGGCTTGGCTAGAGCTTTTCAAGTTTGGCTTTGGCCCTAATCACATCATCCATAATTGATATTGGCCTCAAGGATTCCAATCCAACCACTAGACATGAAACATTTCAAACCAATAACAAACCTGCCTAGGAGCTAATCTTCAGACATATTAGGAGCGTTCTTGGAAAAATGAATAATTCCTCGTGGTGGTGGGTAAGCTTCCTCTAGATGGTTCAACTCTAAGCAGGACTGTCAAGTTTGAGTCAACAGGCCATGATAGCCTTATTTGCTTCAGTGTATTTGGCAAGTTCAAAGTACTCTTTTGTATAAGCTATCCATTCTTCCAAGATTTCTCTAGCATTATACTAATTACCTGAAACGTTCTGGATTGAGACCATCTCGTTGCATGGCTCACCTTGGTTAACATCGGGGCTAGTCACGTGGACCGCATTAGGCCACCCACCCCTCACACCATCCGTTAGCAGCCATTACCATGGTAAATAATTATCAATCTATGATCATCGATAGTTTTGAAGCAGAGTTTTGGATCTAGTTTTGAAGCAGAGTTTCTAAATTGGATCTAAACCTACATTATGCAAGTTTTATGTGACCCCCATAGTAAGTACATGAAAAGAGAGTTTTATGTGACCCCTGTAGTAGGTACATTAAAAGAGAGCATCATCCTCGTCGGAAGAAGATGGATCGTGGCCACAGATTGCATCGTTAACTCACACAAAGAAGGATCACGATGCTTGAGCTCCCCTTCAAAATGGTTACCATACCCTTGGTGGGATGAGGGCACCCCAAATCTGTCTCGAGCCTCATCCTCCACTTATGAGCCACCACCTTCGGTAACCTCTAATGCTACACAACACTCTCATCTCCTTGCATCAGCCACCCCCTCAAACCATGATAAAAATCCTAAAGTTCGTCAGCTAAGACAAGAAATACAAAGACCACCCCCCAAACATCAACCTTAACAACCCTTCAAGGAGGTCACCAAAAAAGGGTACCCATGAGTAGCTTGGCTAGCTAGGGAAAGTACAACGCACATGCAAGGACCTGGTAACCACCATTTGACCCAAAGCCCAATCATGAGCAAAGATTTTCCAAGTTAGCACCCCAAGCAATAGAGTTTTACCCACACACCAAGTCCCGTTGGATCCCCATATTATTAGAAGCCCAAGGCTTCTACAAAGGGAACCTCTTCATTTGGGCCCAAAAACCTCACCATCAAAAGCCAAAAAAGATCCAAAAGAGAAGGCCTTCGTATCTAGTACCACCCCATAAGTCTACACTTCATTACATAACCCCAAAATCCAAAAAGATCCAAGAGAAGGCCTTCGTACCTAGTACCACCCCATAAGTCTACGCTTCATTAGATCCCGACAAAATGGCTAAAAGCACAAGGATTCTATGAAGGAAACCCCCACACTTAGGTGCCAAATCAAAGAAACCTGTGTCTTAAACCCCCATAAAAGCACCCTTGATCATCAAATCCAAGTGGACATGGAGACCCAAAGCCATGCCTCTGATGCTAATTCCAAAGGTTAAGTAGGAATGGAAGGCAATGGCTTCCACCTCAATTCATGTGCTAACATCACCTTCAGAAAATTCAAAAGAGTCGATGGACTCTGAGAAAGGGGCAGCACCCTACCCATGCACAGTGGCCCTACCCATCCCTGTTCCCATCCTAGAAAAGTTGCCCATGGTGCCAAATCCCAAAAGGAACCATGCACACCTTGCCCATGCACAGTGTCCCTACCCATCCCTATTCCCTCGCCTCTCGAATAATCAAGTGTACAATAGTACCTTCACTGAGAATAATTAAAAAATGTAAAAAACCCAAAAACATCATTAAAAAACACCTAAACACACACGTGCACCCATGCACATGCACACACATATTGCAACACTTACATCCCCATATGCACTACCCTTTATACCATGTGTGCACGTGCACATGCATGTGTACACACACACACCTTACAATTGCATGTGCGCACCACACCTTGCACATGCACATTCATTCACTCAGGCACACATATGTGCACCCCCCCACACGTTCCCATTTATGCACATTCTTGTGTACACACCTTTGCACCTACAAACGTGCATACCAACACACATTCACTCACATGTGTACACATATTTGTAGTATTTTGTGGATGCACATTTACCTTCACCTGCACAACATGTGCACACATATTTGTAGTATTTTGTGGATGCACATTTACCTTCACCTGCACATGTGCACACACTCGTGCATGCACCCATTCCCATTTGCACACATTTGCACATTGAACCCCAATTTACACATTTGCACATGCAAACATTTGTCCACGCACCATTGTACCTATACAAACATGCACACCACACACATTCACTCGCACGTGTACACATCCTTGTAGTACTTTGTGCATGTACATTCACCTTCACTTGCACAACACGTGCATGCATGCAAACACTATGTGTTGAGATATCGAGCTCATCTAGTGAGGTGGTGGACACTGATGACCCGCCTGGGGGATAGGCCCCACACTTATACCACTGGCATGGTTGGTGAGATCATGGGTGATATGCGGCCAGTGGGATAACAGGTTGTGTGACAGCCATTCTAGAGAAGACTGGCATAGTTATAGCGCCAGCTCATTTAGATTGGGTTCACACTATAGAGAACCCTTGTATGTATTGGTTGAGTACCTTTCATATTGTGTGTACTCTTATCTTTGTATATGGTGTGTTGAGTGTTGAGTGAAGAACAAGAATATTTTCAGCCTCTCACTTTATGTGTTCTCTATTAGGGTTTTGTGAGTGTGTGTGTGCTTGCAAGAGCTCAAGCTCTCTTCCCCCGTGCATCTTTTCATGGTATCAGAGCCTGGTTCGTGCTAAGGGTTGAGCTGCAAGCAAGAGAACCACAAGAAGCGGTATGAGGGTAAGAGCTTCAACTACTCTTTCCTATTTGTGTTGGTGACTACACCCTTGTCGGGAGCTCTACGAGAGGCTAGAGTTTTGGTTAAAAAGAACCACAAGAAGTGGTATGAGGGTAAGAGCTTCAACTACTCTTTCCTATTTGTGTTGGTGACTACACCCTTGTCGGGAGCTCTACGAGAGGCTAGAGTTTTGGTTAAAAAGCAAACAGGGAAATATGTAAAGTGCCTAAGGTCAGATGGAGGGGGAGAGTACTTCTCCAATGAGTTCTCTGAATTTTTGAAGAAGAATGGTATTCGAAGATAGTTTACATGATGCAGATACACTCCGCAGCAAAATGGAGTTGCTGAGCGGAAAAACAGGCACATTGCTGAGATTACGCGAGCATTGATGGAAGATAAGAATATGCCGCATAGCTATTGGGCTGAGGCTGTTTCTACAGCAGTATACATCATGAACAAGACTCCAACTGCAGCCATACATGATGTAGCTCCAGAGGAGAGCCTTACTGGCAGAAAACCTGATTTGTCTCATCTGAAAGTCTTTGGATGCATTGCATATGTGCATGTGCCAGATGAGCTAAGAACTAAGCTGGATCCAAAAGCTGAAAAATGTGTGTTTATTGGATATTCCCTTCAGCAAAAGGGATATAGGTGTTATAACCCTGCTACACGTGAGTTGAGGGTAAGCAGGGATGTTGTCTTTGATGAGATGAGCAGCTGATATGCTGCTGGAAAAGAAGCTGTTGGGGCTGATGTGAGTAGAAGTGTGGTTGCACAGAATGTAGGTCAGCAATCACAGTCTTTGAGTGGACCAGGAGAGTCCTCATCTAGTGGGTCTCTTGATAGACCATGGAGTGGCAGGCTGCGTCATAATACCAGTCCTGCAACAAATGTGATTAGTACATCACGTAAAGGAAAAGAGAAAGTGGTTAAGCCCCTTGGTATGCCTAACATTTCTGTAGGGCATTCTCATGTTGATGGAGAGTCTAGTGGCTCAGAGATGAGCCTTGATGAGGAGCTTGGGATCCCAGCTATGAGAACACCTGGTGTAAAGAAGGCTATGGAAGCCATGAATGAAAAGCTGTAAAGATCTAGGAGAGTGAAAAATCATGTGCAGAGGTTTACCTATGATGGTTATGTGGCACATCATTATGTATATATGGCAAAGGTTGTGCAAGTTGTAGAGCCCACATGCATTGATGAGGCTATTGGAAATGTGTGTTGGGAGAAAGCTATGGATGAGGAGATGGATGCACTATATGGAAATGAAACTTGGGATTTAGTGCAATTGCCTGAAGGCAAGAAAGCCATTGGATGCAAGTGGGTGTATAAAGTAAAACATAACAGTGATGGAAGCATAAACAGATATAAGGCTAGGTTGGTAGCCAAAGGATATACGCAGACATATGGCATTGATTATGAGGAAACTTTCAGCCCAGTTGCCAAGATGGCAACAGTGAGAGTTGTGATAGCAGTGGCTGCGTCAAAGCAATGGTCTTTACATCAGATGGATGTAAAGAATGCATTCTTGCATGGGGATTTGCAAGAAGAGGTGTATATATTGCAGCCACCTGGTTATGAGGATGTGAGTCACCCCGAGCATGTTTGTAGGTTGAAGAAAGCCTTGTATGGCTTAAAACAAGCACCAAGAGCATGGTCTGACAAGATTTCTAAATATCTTGTCACTATTGGCTTTCATGTAGCCAATGCAAATTTCTCGCTGTATGTGAGACATGGTGATAGAGGGGTTGTGCTTGTTGTCATCTATGTAGATGACTTGATTACGGGGGACCATGATGCAGAGATCTTTGATGTAAAGATCTTGCTTAGACAGAAGTTCGAGATGAAGGATCTGGGGGAGCTCAGATATTTCTTGGGCATTGAGGTGATTAGGTCACCACATGGTATTGGATTACTGCAGAGACAGTATGGCTTGGACATGTCCAAGTATGGTATGACAGGCTGTAAGCCTATTTCCATGCCATTGGATCAGAATGGCAAGTTGAGAGCAGATTCAGGAGAGATTTTGGAGGATCCTACTATGTATAGATGCATAGTAGGAAGTTTGATCTACATGACGATCACCAGACCAGATTTGAGCTATGATGTTGGGTTGGTGAGTCAGTTTATGCAAGCTCCACGAAAATCGCATTTGGATGCATTGAGACGCATACTGAGGTATGTGAGGTCTACTTTGCATTGTGGACTATTCTATGAGACTGGGACAGAGATATGTGTACATGGGTACACAGATGCTGATTGGACTGGTAGTATCTCATATAGAAGATCTACTAGTGGCTTCATGTTTTCTTTGGGGAGTGCTGCTGTGACTTGGAGCAACAAGAAGCAGCCTACGGTTGCTCTATCCATTACAGAGGCCGAGTACAGAGAAGCTGCTATGGCAACATGTGAGGTAGCTTGGTTGAGAAAGCTACTTGCAGATTTGTGTCTATCAGTGGATAGACAACATCAGTGATAGACAACATTTGGGTCTATCAGTGGATAGACAAGTTGTCATTTTCTGTGACAACATTAGCAGTATACAGTTGGCCAGGAACCCAGTTTTTCATGATCGTACGAAGCATATAGAGGTCCACTACCATTTTGTCAGAGAGAAGGTCTTAGCAGGAGACCTTGACCTTGTATATGCAGCACACACAGGATCAGGTAGCTGACATCTTCACCAAAGCATTGGGTACAGAGAAGCTCCGCAGATTCAGGGCTTCGCTTGATGTACATGAGATGGAGTTGAGCTCGAGGGGGAGTGTTGAGATATCGAGCTCATCTAGTGAGGCGGTGGACACTGATGACCCGCCTGGGGGATAGGCCCCACACTTATACCACTGGCATGGTTGGTGAGATCATGGGTGATATGCGGCCAGTGGGATGACAGGCTGTGTGACAGCCATTCTAGAGACTGGCATAGTTATAGCGCCAGCTCATTTAGATTGGGTTCACACTATAGAGAACCCTTGTATGTATTAGTTGAGTACCTTTCATATTGTGTGTACTCTTATCTTTGTATATGGTGTGTTGAGTGTTGAGTGAAGAACAAGAAGATTTTTAGCCTCTCACCTTGTGTGTTCTCTATTAGGGTTTTGTGAGTGTGTGTGTGCTTGCAAGAGCTCAAGCTCTCTTCCCCCCTGCATCTTTTCACTATGTACGCCCGCACACTTGTGTGCACAATGCCCTTGACCCACCTCTGAAAAAAAACTCCCCATCCTTTATTTTTATTTTTATTTTTATGTTTTTTTATTTTTTTTATTTTATTTTTATTCCCCTCCCCCTTCCCCCTTAAAATTTTTAATTTTTCCCCTTCCCCTTCTTTTCACATACACACACAGTGTGTGTGTGTGTGTGTGTGTGTGTGTGTACTCCTGAGTACTCACATGCCCGCTAACATGAAATTATGAAGGAGGTGTCTGCAATCTCAAGAACATTGGGTACAACCCTGATAAGATTCCATTTTTTCCCATTTCTGGATTTGAGGGGATATTATGATTGAAAGGTCTACCCACCTTGTTTGCTAAACGGGACCCACTCTACTTGACGCTTTGGACACATGATTTAAGAACCAAAGAGGTCATGTGCCATGCCTCTACATGGCATCTGCCCCTGCAAGTGTGCACACCAGGGGCGGTATTAGAACTATCCTGATTGGTCGTGTAGTAACTAGTATCCTCTAGCTTGGATTGGTGGTCACATTTGTCCCTATAGGACTTACCAAAAAAGAGTGCAAAACGAGTGCAAGTGTGTGACAGAGAGGAGAAAAAGTGCCCAGTTACAATTCCAATTGGGTTACAAGCTATTATTTTAATAAACCCCAAGTGACAATACTTCTCTCTCTCTGCCAACAATGGCTACCACTTGGGGCCATTAATTATATAGTCAATATTTAGCCTTTTCAATCTAACTCTGCGATTACATACGTTAGTTTTGCTAATGGCTTCTTAGCTAAGTTTTTGCTTTTCCTACTAAGCTGATGTGTATATGGTTTGCATTGAGGAGAAGTACATGCTTTCTTGAGCTCCAAGTAGTGATGTATATAGTACACTTGACGGACATGTGTCCACTACGAGGAAAGATGTGTGCATCAAAACTTTGGGGTTTGCTTTTGTTTTTTATTTTTTTTATTAATAACATTTGGGCAAGTTAGGGTTGTAGGGGGTGGCTCTCTTTTCTTTTCTTTTTCTTTTTCTTAATTAAATTATATATATAAAGTGTTAAATTTGTAAATTAATAATTAATAATGAAAAAAAGAGAAGTATTAAAAAAGAGGGGTAAAAAAAAAACAAAAAAATTAAAAAAGAGGAAGAGAATAATAAAGTGAAGAAAAGAAAAGAAAAGAGGGAAAAGAAAAGAGGGATTATATATATATATATATAATAAAGTGAAGAAAAGAAAAGAAAAGAGGGATTATATATATATATATATATATATATATATATATATATATATATATAAAGAAAGGAAAAAACGAGAGATAGGGGTTCTTAACAATAAATAATCAAAAGAAAAAAGAAAAAGGAGGGGGGGGAGACAGGGGATGGTTTTAATTTTTTAGAGAGGGAGGGTTTACTTTGGACTATCGGATTTTTGGGACATGTCAGTGGTGATGGCCTAATGGGAGATCATGTATATAATAGCACTTGGATGTTAGGCAAAGTGTTGGGAGGTCATGTATATAATAGCACTTGGGTTAGGCAAAGTGTTGGGTAAAGTGTACATTTATGTGTCTTTGGGTGTGCTCCTTGTTTTTGAGATGGAAGAGTCCCCTGATCCATATGCTAAGGGTTTGAGAGAGTGTGCGTGTGAGAGGAGTTAAAGAGAGCGATAGCAAGACCAACCTCTCCAACACCTCTACCAGCATACCAACCACAAGAGACCGACCTCTCCATCATCGTCAAAGCCACCATACCCTTGCAAGTAGAACACCGTTGGCAACAAGGCAAAACTGCCAACAGGTGAGAAGAACGCCTCTCATGGCCACTACCAACTTTTCAACAAGAGACAATGCAATGCCGATAGCCCCCTTCTTCCTAATAACCGACAAGTGAAGGTAAAACACTTCTCACCCTCCTTTTACTACTTATTTTGGCTACAACTGAGATTAGGTATGTCACCCGAATATCCCAATTGCCAAACCATCTGCCACCATAACCTCAAAATATAATCTTGCTACCAAATCAACTTCTTCCACTTACAGCCAAACTCTTGAAAGTTTCTAGTGTGTAGTCAAATCTCTTTGCTCATATTTTTTGCCACCAACACTTAGGAACATAGACTTGGATAGTCCTTCCTACCTTGGTCTATCTAGTACCCATCCATGCACTCATGCTTTTTCGCCGATCACATCCATGGTCTCAATCGCACCTTATCAAAGCATTCCGACACCAAATCTCCCATTCTTGCATGTAACATCCATGCCCCATGCCAACACCTTGCGCTTCTGCCTTTAATCCAGTTGCCTTACCTCGTCTCGTCATCTTCTTTAAGTCTGCTACTTGCTCAATCTAGCCCTAATTCCCTCCATGAATCCCCTTCCAACATCTACACACTCATAAGGGCTAGTAGCCTTCCATCCATGCATGCCATGCTTGGACTTCATGATGATGGCTACCAGAGAATTCTCCATCATCTTGCCCAAATGGGCATCCCAATTGTGGTCTATGGAGCCATCGAGTCCATGCACTCAAACAGAGATTTCCATACAAAGTGATGATTCCATCAAGTATGCTCTGCATCTCCCTCTAAGGCACAACATTTACCTACATCTGTGCTAATGCAGGAAGGTAAAGATGCCCAAAAGGGCAATGCAATGCTACATGACCAAGGTTGGCACTATCCGGTAATCCAAAATTTCACCCCCAAGTCATGCTTCACTTCTTTCCACTCCATGCTTCAAGCAAGTGGGATAATTATCCAACAACACTTCACCACCACAAAGAGGCTCAAGAAGCACCCAGATCCATTTAGTTGTGTCTGGCATGCCACCCATAGTACATGGTTTATGTTACATGTGACATGCATTAGGGATACCTAGTCTGTCATTATATTTAGTTTAGTGTATCATCGTGGGTAATTCTATTTAATACTTGATACTGAATATATGCTTGCGTGGATTTAGGTGGTGGTTGTGTTTGTGTTTATACCATAGATGTGAGAGTTGATTTTTTGAGCAAATCCAAATGACTCTATATTCACAGGATAGTGTGTAAGAGTTGATTTGTTGAGCAAATCCAAATGACTCCATATTCACATGATAACATGTGAGAATTGATTTGTTGAGAGTGAGTCCAAACGACTCCGTATTCACATGATATTAATTGGTTAAGTGAGTATATTGCTTCCAATTTAATTTTGACCTAACATTGTGGATTGAATGAGTATAGGCTATGAGTACAAGGGTGACCATGATGGGCACTGGACATGAACTCCTCCCTAGGTGCTAGCATTATTTTTATCTTAGTGCACATGTGTGCACCATTTTGGAATTATTATGGTTAGGCCCATTGTACATAGTTATTAGGCAAAGGATTTAAACTTTGGACAAAGGTTACTTTTGCTATTAAAAAAGCCCAATCTTGGAAAAGTACTCTATTAATGGCTCCAAGGGCTATTTTGGTTAGTATAGTTTAAGTACCATACTAATCACATGTGGGAGGAGCCACGCACATGGCCGCGAAGGGGGGGGAGAGAAGAGATTACACCAAATGTTATGTCTCTTGATTATTATCTTAGTTTTGGTCTATGCTTGGTGCAAAGTTTAATTTTCTATTTATAGTACTTAGATACTGCTATTTTATTAGTTTATTTGGACAAGACAAATCTCCATGTTCAAGATCCTTTAAAGTGGTATTAGATCACAGTCAAATTCAAGGAAGAATTTGAGCATGGGGGTTTGTGAAGGAAAATCAAAAGTTTAAATTTTGGTGGTGGAAGCTTAAGTGGTCTTGAGAAAATTGGAAGCTTTAACAAAAAGAAAATCAAATTATCTTTTACGTGAAGGAAAAAGGTCTACAAGCTCTACAAAATGTGAATTGCATCTATATCAAGGTCAAGGATAAGGCTAAAGGACTAATGAAGAGTTAAGGCTAAGATTCTTTACCCCACTTGACAAATGGAACTCTACTAGTTATTATCCAAAGGATAGAGGGAAAGTGGATTTGCATGTAACAAAAACCACTCTTCTCATGAATAGCGATTTTCCCCAAATCTTAACCTCTTCCAAACTGATCACCCTGGATGGAATCAAAAAGTTAAAAGGATCAAGCTCCTACTCTTAGAAATAAGAAACACATTGAAATCAAATGGCAAATAGTGGCCAATATTGCTATACACAAGCCCAAGTTACTTTGCCTATAGGTGTTGGGGCTTTTAACATCTTTATGGAGTGAGGTGTATGGGTTTAAAAATCTCATATTATATAACATAGCATAAACAAGAGAGATAGAACAACATCACCATCATCAAGATAAGAAGATTACGTGCAATCTCCCCCCTCATGCATGTAGCTCCACTTCCACGACATGAGTATTTTTGAAAATTCTATTCAATAAATAACCCAAGGAGCTATTAATAGTTGTGCATACAAAATTGTGCTTTGCTTTTACACTTTTACAAACATAGCTCAAGCACTAGAGCTTGTTCACACTCTAAGTGCAAATAATCAAAACTCTTCTAGCATATGTGTTAGGAATATAGCAAGACCATGCACAAGCATGCATAAATAATTTGTATAAAAATTTGGCATGAGGCCAACAAAAATAACTCATTAAATAACCTTGTGCACATTCCATTAAGTCAATTTTTGCACACATTAAATCGAGCATATTTTTCTACAATCATTCTACATCAAATATATGATAAAATATATACCTGTAATAGTCCTCCCGTCTGAGGAAACAACTGTCCTTAGTTGTGTAGAAGAAAATGCTACAACAACAACATCATGCTCGTTAGGCAATTGACGTCATAATCTACAAGGTAAACTCAGAGGTCCGGACATGGCTCAGAGGCACAAAGGCATGGCTCAAGAGGTTCAGGTAAACATGGACTGCAACAATAAAACTCATGCGACACCTACATTAGTGATTCCTCGCACTCATCCATCAAATCACAAATAATATACACAAAATAACCTTGCAACATAAAAGGCTAGATGACATAAAATTCTAATACATGATTAGCAAAATGATCTCTATCTTCATGCCACCGTTCAATCCAGCATCCATATGATACCTCAATCGTTACCCTCGTATAGTGCAACACCTCAATCTGTACCCTCACATGGTGCGACACCTCATTCGGTACCCTCGCACATCTGGGTACTTATACTCATAGACATAATCCACGTTAGTTAAAAAATTAATTAAACACATCAATTAATCCCAATGTCGTCATGAGATATAGGCAACCATAAAATCTAATTACACATACCAATAGGCACGACACACATGGGCGTCCCCAATAGAAAATAAGAAATATAATTTCCAGTAAACAAGAGTAATTTTCATATCATTCCCTCTTGCTGGGGTTGCAATTGTCCTAAGTTGCGTAAATCCATGAGAGGATGGCTTCATGATTGGTGTGGAAATCTAAATCAACACATAATGCAAATATATAATGAACCAATCAAATGAACAATATATTCGGTTGTAATGATGTTCTACATTGAGAATACTTCATTAGAAATCGGAGAGAAAAATAAGAAAGCAACGCGAATATATATATATATATATATATATATATATATATATATAATTCTTCCAAATCTAACTAAGGTTATATTAAATTATGACCTTATAAGAAATAAAAACTAGAGTAATATGGTTTGAAATTCTACGTATAAATATTTAAGCATGATCATTATTATAAGGATAGTAATGAGAAGCGTAGTTGGAAAGTACTCAAATCACTATTTGAAAGATAAAACTTACATAGGAATATTGGAGGAATTATTTACTAAGTTATAGAGGGTAGCAACTTACTTGCAAGTGTCAGATAACTTTAGTAGAAAATACATCATTAAAAGGACATAAATATCAGAAGCATATTTGACGTTTTAATTTGCTGATGATTAAAATTATGGAAAATGGAGAAACTTACTTAGGTTGGACTACAAAATATTAGTTAGAAGAAAACGAATCAACAAGTAACAATTTTATTTTAAGCAAGCAATCAAATTACACAAGGCGAATACTTAACTAGTAAATCATTGGCATATACTAATTTGTAGGTTAGTTTCAATTTATAATATAATATCAAACTTCAATTGTTAATTTATAAATTTTAAAAAGTGTAGTTATTACTTAGCTTTCACCCTCTATTCGTAAAAAGTTTGAAGCTCATATGTCAAAGAGTAAGTGGGAAAAATAATATTTATTGATGTCAAAAAATCAACTAATAACCATGGATTCGAAAATCTCCAAAAGCTCGAGAATATTGTTCAATAAATGCATCCGATGTAGAAAATAACTCCTTAACGTCAAAATCCAAGTAATAACTCGTTGAAGAGGTCTTCAAAAGAGTTAAAAATTTGTCAAAGAAGATAACCAAGGTAAGAATTTCTTGATGCTGAGCTTTGCACAGAAACCACTTGTTGCCAGATTCTCCAAAATCAGAAACTTTGTGCTCAAGAGTCAGAGTAGTCGTTATGGTAGTCTTGTTCTTCATCCTCATCGATCATCTTTATTCCAAGTGTAAAATACTTTAATTTTCAAGAGGTATAGGCATACTTGGATTATTATAAATACCTTGATGTTGAGAATTTCCCTGTTGCTCGAAAGAGAAGTTGTCGTCCTCATGGTTGACTCGTGATAAATAGCAACCTTGATGAGATCTGTAAAAAGCAAACCTCGACAAAGCTTTTGAAAGTCTCATGTTGCTTGTCATGGATCTTTGGAATCCTTTGAATTTAGTTGAAGAGGTGCTTTTATTGAAGGCTTATAAGGTTGCAATATAAAGCTTTAAGGTTTTAAAAGTTTTATTGAAGAGGTGCTTTTATTGAAGGCTTATAAGGTTGCAATATAAAGCTTTAAGGCTTTAAAGGTCTAGTTATATGCTTAGTCTTTAACAAAAAAAAACTTTGGTAATAAAAGCTTTAGTTTTTTTTTAAATATTTTAGCTTTATAACGTAAAGCTTAAGACCTTAAACGAAAAGAGGAGGTAGAGGCTTAGTAAAAAGCTTTTGCTAGAAGCTTTTAAGGGTTTAAATCTTTTAATATAAAAGCTTTATAACTTAAAGCGTTAGGCTTTTTACCAAAAGCTTGTAATTAAGCTTATAAGCAGCATGTCACTTCTTTTTTTAATTATTATAATGTTAAGCTTATATAATAATAAGCTTATAATTTAATAAAGCTCAAAAGCTTTATGTAAAAGCATAACAACCTGTCCACGGTATCCACAACAGCGCGCAGAGTGCAACATTGATATTTTTTTTTTCGAAAGATGGCCGCCATCGTTGCGTGGAAGGGAGAGAGAAAGGGGAAAAATTCGCGTAGCCATCTGGTCGAATTAGAGGAAGAGGAGAGAAAATTTGGAGGAGAAATATATGTGTATATAAGACTTTAATCTTCCTTCCTTTCTTGAAATTGGTGCAGCATGCTTTTTTCTTCCAAAGAGGATAATTTTAAAATCTTTCAGCTGCAAGATTTATATTAGCTTTCCCTTATGCAAATTAAGCAGAGGATAGGCTTAACAATTCTGAAGCTAGATCAAGGATCACCTCAATAAGCCGATTTCTTCCATAAGGATATATTATGAAGAGGATTAGAATTGAGGAAGGTGATTTTGTGGTTTTGTAAAACCCACCAATGGTTTTCCACCTTGCTTTACCCTTTGGGCAAAAGATTGATAGAGATTTGTTGTCCAATGGTTAACAACAAGCCTTCTTTCAATCACACATAACCATAAATATATTCTTCAAATTAAATTGAAAAATCACCAAAATCACCTATGCCTTTGCCTCTTTCACCTCTTTGTCCACAAGTCTTTGATCGGCTTCAAGAAGATTGAATTAATCCAAAGCTCTGATACCACTATCACGGGACCTTTTGTACTTCTTGAAGAAATAATTAAAAACTCACAAATTCATCAAATATCAAAGCATAGGCTTACATCAAATTGATATGGAAGAGCATAACATAGCATAAACAAGAGAGATAGAACATCACCATCAAGACAAGATTGGTTCCAATCTCCCCCCTCATGTGTGTAGCTCCACAGTCCACTTCCACTACATGAGTATTTTTTAGAATTCTAAATAGCCAAGGAGCTATTTATAGTTGTGCATACAAAATTGGGCTTTGCTTTTACACTTTTTACAAAAATAGCTTAAGCACTAGAGCTTGTTCACACTCTAAGTGTAAATAATCAAAACTTCTCTAGCATATGTGCTAGGAATATAGCAACGCCATGCACAAGTGTGCATAAATAATTTGCACAAACATTTGGCATGAGGCCAACAAAAATAATAACCTCGTGCACATTCACACATATAATAACCTTGTGCACATTCACACATTCCATTAAGATAAGAACTATAGTGAAAATACTCATTATAATACATTTGCTTTGTAAATTAGACTTTTATTAGAATTTTATAGAGTAACGTGCACTTCTCTTGGTTTTTTAAACCCAAAAAAGCCCTACAATCTAAAATGCAACCCTTTTGAAATTATTGTACAATAACTATGAATTTATCAACTATTAATTTGGATGTACCAACAAAGAAATTATATATACAATGGAATATTATCTATGCACGCGATAGTATGATTGTTGTGACTTGCACATGATTGATATAATAGACGTATTGAGTGTGTGACGTGTGAGGGCAGCAACTTTTCATTCAATCATCAAATTACAAATTTGAGGAGGTTCATATTGTGAATGCAAAGTATATTTATCCAATAGATCCTAAACATGACTTCAAATTGGAGGAGGATCATGTTGTGAATGCAAAGCATAATTATCCAGTAGATCCTAAACATGTAGCAAGATGGCTTTCACTTTCTAACTTGATAATATGTTAATTAGTAATACTTTTTCAAAGTTAAATATTCACATCTCTCTCTCTCTCTCTCTCTCTCTCTCTCTACATTGTAATAAGAGGTCCCCCCTCTTAATAAGAGGTGCATATGAGTCCCCCCTCACTCTTTCTCTTCCCTCCTAGAGTGAGCTGCCATTTGAACCATAACCTTTGGTTAAGTTTCACATTCTTGGCTCTCTTTCTCTCTCAACAAGGCAAGTAAGCTTATAGACTCGCCACACTCATGGAACGAGAGATTCGCATTCAGAGTTACGACTCGAGGACCTCGTTAGATTCTAGCCATACAATTAATATCAGGATGCTAGGTAGGAGGGTGACAAAATCATAAACAATGTGTCATGGTACAACACTAGGATTAATATCAGGATGCTAGGTAGGAGGGTGACAAAATCATAAACAATGTGTCATGGTACAACACTAGGATTTGTGTCAAAGTGAGGGCAAGTGTGTGCTGTGTGGCTTTAGCAAGACGAGATATCCAACAAGCAGATTCCTTTCAGAGTCATCAAAATATCAAATAACCCAAGTTCTACGGCCGCACGATTGATTCGTGTCTATTTTGTTCAACACACACGTGCCAACGTTGAGCTACGTGAGTCATGGGAAGGGACGGCTGAGATTGAGGATAGAATGGGTGAGGTGGGTGGTGATCTTCTTCATGGGTTACCATGCATGCATGCATTTGAGAACGATAACAGAAACGAACAACGCCGTCTTTCACATAGTGAGAGCGTCTCGAAGCCCAGTGGCTATGGTGTGAAACCCTAATTCTTCAAGACCCTGCGTGACAGTTCTTTGGCTTCATCACACAGAGAGCTTCCTCCTCCTCTCATCCTTCTTGTTCGTGCCCGCCATGGCTTCTTCTGATTCTGCGCTCCTCCTTTCTTCCCCCTTCCTCTGCGGTTCCTCTTCGCCCTCATCTTCTTCATTTCTAGGCACTTCTCTGTTTTCTTCCCGCCATAGCTCCCCTTCCCCTCCCCTCTCAAACATCGGAGGCCATCATCACCATCAGCAGCAGCAGAAGCACCAGCGTGCCTGCCGCGCCTCAGTGTCTTCGACTTCCGTCTTATCAGACCTCGCTCAGCAGCTTGCGGTAACATCTCTCTCTCTCTCGTATCACTGCTTCTTCAGACCCGTTCTCTTCTTCTTCTTCGTTCTGTTCACCCTCTCATCATTCACGGCTTGGCTTTCTGTTCAGCTGTCCTGCAAGCTTTTCTTCCAAGTGTTGGTGCATTTTGTGCGTCTGAGAGGGCAATGTATGCTCTACAAGAATTCTATCAATTTGCCATTCATGTAGGGTCAAAAATTTCGGTGCAGACTGTGTGCATGCATCTGGCTATAAGGTCATGGCTTCCTCAATCAACTCAGATATAAATGTTTTTAAAGAGTTTTATGCATTCCTGCACCTGGTCTGATTGGATTATCAATAGTTGATGCATTTGAAGAGTTGTAAACCTCCCTTTTCTCGAGCTGTAGATGACTGGCTTATCCGCTCATTAAAGTTCTGCACTATGACGATTCAACTAAGCTTTACAGACGCTCACACTTTATCAACTGCTGCAGCAACACTAAAGAACAGTACTTGGAGAGAAACGGCAAGGCATTTAATGGCCCAAATTTTGTTCACCATTACCTCATTCTTGCAACTTGACAGCATTTTCTTCAAGCCCCGATCCGGACATCTAACTAGTGGTTGGAATGCTTAGGAATTGACAAATTGAGGGAGTCTCAACTACTTAGGCACCAGATCTTAACGAATTGGAGATTGATGTGAGCCGCATGATCAAAATCTGATGCAGGAATTTAGTTGCTCTTTAATTTGCATCACCCCCCTTAATCCGACTTAGTTCTGAAGTTGCTGTCACAATAGGGCTGCTTGTAACTCCGCACATCTTTACTGGACAGAAACCATGTGAGTACAGTTCTTTATCTGCCTTGAAATTGCCAGAATTTTGTTTAAGGTCCAGCTGTGAGTTGCAAGGCTGTAACTTTAGCTGAGTGACTTCAGTAGACTTATGCAAATCAGACGCACTACTATCTTGTTGTGGTCTTGGTACTCCTCCTATGACCAACCGCTTATGATGTTAGAAGGATCAGGCTGTTGAAAGGTCAAATCAAATGCCTCAAAGTTCATTTGACTGTATTGGTTGAGAACATATGGACGCCCTTAAAGTCATCCATGCCTGCAGTGAAAGCTTCATATGCTAGATGACAAGAAGCAAGAGCCACCCTCTGGTTACTGATCATTCTTGGGTCTGCATGTCAGGTTGCAAGGTGTGTATCGGTTGAATTCTAGGAGGAAGGACAGGAGGGCACACAATGACTAGAGCTCTTTTGAAGAGCCCATTGCTGTTTGGGTCTCTGGATTTTTCAGCAAGTAATTATTCCTGACCCTGGAGGATGTGTTCATCTCATATTTCTGATGTGTGTTGTTGAGGACATTTCCATATCGGTAATATCAGGTTTTTTTTGAGCCTACATTCCAAGCCAAACATGAATGGCTTTCAAAAAATACGAGGTTTGCGGGATGAAGATGAGAATATGGCCATTTGACTAAGGGTGGATTCGGAAAGGGTGAGCTTGTATGGGCCCACCACTGAATTTTGGTGGCCTCAAGGTGCGGTCCCTCTTCTAGACGAGCTCTCATGAGCCCCCAATACTTCAGTCTGTCAGTTTTGTGCTTGGCATCTGTCTGCTGTGAAGCCACCCTAACTGCTGCTGATTACTTTGCCTTGATTGCCTTGCATGGCAAAGTGTACCTGGCATTGCTAGCTTTATGTAAAATAAATATGCGAGTTGGTTCTCATATGAAAAACATTCAAGCATGCCACTGTTCAAGCTTGGTGGCGACCTCATTGTTTATGGTTTTTGGCTTGAAACTCTGATGCCTATAGGCTTTGCATGCCTGATGAGCAGATGGGTTCTTGTAACCACCTAGCACTCAGTTCTAGTAACTAAGATGCGTTATTTATTGCTATACAGAGATTGATGAACAATGTGGGGCTTTGCTGGGACTGAAAATTGTTGTGAACTACTGCTCACTGGATGCTAAAGTTAATGCCTGAAGTGGTGAAATGGTGGCCTCAATTAGGCACTAGGGCCGGCAGGTTTTGATTGCAATTGCCTGTCAAGAGGCTTCTTGCTTTGAATACGCTGTTGCTGCCCCTCTTTATCAGCCCTGATCTGCCATCATGTGGACTGATCTTTATGCCTTGTTCTGATCTGGACTTTTTCTTCATGCTCTGTGCTGCTCTGCTTTTTGTGCCTGCTGCACTTGCTGTGACCTACAAGTTGTGGATCAAGAATGACAAGCAGATTTACAGACAGCCATTGTTCAATAATGCCTGTGCACTAAGGTGTATGCAGGCATGGTTGCTTGGGCTTACCTTTAACTGCTGCACTTTTTGTGAACTACAAGTTGATATTGTGCTAATTCTTTCTATCTTTAGTGGTGCATTTGCCCTATCAACTACTTATTTGCTGCACTAATTCTTTCTATTTGCTACTTCTCTTAGTGTTAGGCTTCACTATGGTTGAGTTTGCCCTGCATCTCTGGAGGTTTGACAGAAACTCAGTATACGAAGGCCTTTGTGTGAATATATGCTCTTATGTGTGTGTGTGTGTGTGTGTGGAGAGTGTGTGTGAGAGCATATCTTGATACAGTGTTCTATTCCGACTATTGCGTCGAACATGCGGAAGCTTCAGAGAAGATCGGTAACTTCAATGCTCAAAAATCAGCACTCTTTTCGCGATGGAATTAGCGCACAAAACTGAATGAAGATGTGTAGAAACTAGAGAGAGAGAGGGAGAGATGGAGAGGACCCAGTATTGGGTCCCAAATACCCTCTGTAGGGCCCCCACCACGGATGGTCTATATGCTTTATTAGAATGATGTAAATTTGAAAAGAAAATACAAAAAACCTTGACCTTTCTTGGCTGAGAAATCTCTGCCCTTGACCTGCAGTCCTTCACCCCTTTGCGTTAGCAAGCCCTTGGCTGTCTTGGCTCCTTGGATTGCTTGAGCACTTGGTGAATGATGAGATAACACAACTGAATTATGGCGTACCTATTTATACTCCTGCACAATAGCAATCGACCAGCATCATATCGAGGCGGCCAGCAATAAATTGTCCCACGACTGAATATTCAGCATTTAATGCTGAAAAATTCACATAAAAAACTGCACTTCTTTCCCTAGTTGGCTGGGCATCATGCGTTTGAATCTAGATGGGTTGGGCACTAAATCTAGACTGCCTTGGGGACTAGGCAGCCTGTATGGGCTGCCCCAAACTTGCCCTACAGCCCTTACAACACTAGATGTGTTGTTGGCTGCCCCTAGCATGCCCCTAGGGCTGTCCTACAGCCCTTCCATGGCTGGTGGGTTCAGCCAGGGCCTTCTTGGCCCTCATGGGGGTGGTTTCACACTATCCCCATGCCCACACTAAGACTTGGGGTAGCCCTATGGGCTGGCCCCTATTCCTAAAAGCAAACCCTAACTATCTACACAATGGTTTGGCATCCGATACCATGCCAGATACACCAAATCACTGTCATCATTCTAGAGGGAGACTCACAGCGCGGACTGGCACTGTTTCATGTGCAGGACAGTGCACACCTGACCTTGGACTCCTGTGTAGGACAATGCACACTTGACCTCGGACGACTGAGATGGATCCCTGGTTGACTCGTCCCAGACTGGGTTCACATGGGACCAGTTTACCATTCCAGGTCGTGCACCTTCTGTACAGATATGTGTACGTGGCATACAAGTGCGGGACGCTCGTGACATTCCCTTCTGCTTAACTTGACAGAAGCTGCATAGCCTCCAAATAATCCGTCTCAATAACGCCGGATAGTCTTCAAAAAACTCTTTGTCGAGCCATACCGCTTCGTGGGTCCCTCGGTCTTGAAACTTCGTGAGGAACTGTCTTTGTCTTTGGCCTGAGCCATGCTTGAAACGGTGGAGAAGGATCTATTCTGGAACCATAATCTGCTTCATCAACAATATTTGGTTCCACCTTGTCTTTAACTTATGAAGGGATAGGACGTGCATATGGCTTTAACCAACTGACATGAAACACATCGTGCATAGTCCAACTTGGAGGTAACTTTAAGTGCATAGACACCTCATTAATCTTCTTCCTAATGGGAAAAGGTCCGAAGCTCCTGAAAGACAACTTTGGGCATCGCTTGCCCACCTGTTTCAATCTTTGCTCCATAATCCGAAGATTAATCCAATCCCCTTCCGAAAACTTCATATCCCTTCTATCTTTATTGGCTTCTTGAGTGTAGGCCTCTTGCGCTTTAGCCAATCTGTCTTTTACTGACTCTAAAATCTCTTGGTAAGACTCCATCACTCTGTTCGCTTTAGGCACTGAAGATAAGGTCTTGGTCAACAACCGACTGGAAAGGTCTTCCAAACGTTGCCTCACATGGAGTCCTGCCAATAGCTGAAGAAAAAGAATCATTTAAATCAGCTTGAACTAAAGGCAAATAAGATTCCCACTTACCTTGCTGATCGTGGACATAACACTTCAGCACATCAAAGGCCAACTGGTTGTATATCTCTGTCTGGCCGTCCGTCTGTGGATGGAATGCACTGGAAAAATTCGATTTAGTATCGAAGTTATCAAACAATGTCCTCCAAGACTAACTCTTGTATGTTATTATAGGAGAGTAATTTTCCTTATAGTATGTACTATTATCTTTTTAGTTTTATATTAAAACTTGTCATCTCGGTCCGACACTATGGTCCTAGGAATCCCGCCAATCGGGTACGAATGCCGAATGAACAACTGGGCAACATCCTCGGCGGTCACATTGGCCCTGCAAGGAATAAGCATAACAAATTTGCCAAATCTATCAGCAATAGTTAAGCACTACGTATTACGCTTACTCAGATTGGGAGGCAGATTCGTGAGTGACATTAAGTCCATTGAAATATCTTGGAAAGGACCCTCGGGAATTGGCAAGGGCTGTAACAACCGTATCTTCTTTCCACGAGGAGCTTTCACCTTTTGACAAATATCATGGCGTTGTACATATGTAAACACATCTCGCCTCATCTTTGGCCAGTAATATTGCCGTTCCAATTTCTCCAGAGTCGAATTCATGCCCCTATGACCACCAGTAATGGCATCATGGACATCATGGAGAAGAGTTGCCCTAAGCGACTTCATGACACATAGTCGGCCTTTGTAGAAAAGCCAACCATCGCGTATTAGAAAGTGGCATGGTCCTGTGGCATCCAATGCCTGTTCCCACTGTGTACTGAATTCCTCGGAATCCGTGTACGTGTGCTTCATGTCATCTAGTCCTGTATCAACAAGATCGAGTCTAGTGGTCTGAAACGGAGTCACTTGTCCCTTCCTGCTCAAAGCATCGGCCACTGGATTGGCCTTTCCTGGAAGGTACTCAATCATACCACCGAATTGCTGGAATATCTGGCTCCAACGGTATTGTCGATCACTCCACTGTGCACTCGACATTGTCTGAATGCAGCGTAATGCCTGATGGTCAGTGCGACCTCAAAGCCACGGCCATAAAGAAAATGTTTCAAGGCCTATATTATACTGCTTGGAGTTCACGATCGTAGACTGAGTAATTTTTCTCCGCGGGTAGTAACTTACGAGATGTGTAAGCTACTGGATGACCATTCTGTTGTAACACACCTCCAATTGCGATGCTACTCGCATCGGTGATCACCTGAAATGGCTTGTCCCACAAGGCAAGTGCTAAACAAGGCGCTTTTGATAAAGCCACCTTGAGGTTCTTGAATGCCTCCAACGCTCGTGGAGTCATTCGAATCTTTTGCCTTCTTGTCTTCACACCCTTTAGCAGATCGGTGAGGTCCGCCGCCGAGAGATCAGAAAACTTGTCTATGTGGGTGGAGTATACTTGGCATATACCCACAAAGGATCTGATGTCATAGGCTGTCTGAGGTATTTCTCAATTGACAATCTCGGCCACTTTAGCCGGATCAAGTCGAATGCCTTCGGCACTAATTATGTATCCCAAGTAATGCACTTGGAACAGATAAACTACCGACTTCTTTTCATTGACGTAGAGCTCGTTGCTTTCCAGCAACTTAAGGACTTTCTCCACATCAATGTCATGCTGCTCAACCGTAGCTGAAAATTGTACTTGTCCCACTTGACATCTGGAAGAAACTTGTGAAACCATTGAATACCCAAAATTACTTGCCATCTGTCTTGCCTGCCTCGGCTTTTTCGTATGGAGGAAGCTTAGATGCATTGTTCGAGTTCTTGGAGCTAGAGGCTCCTGAGCTCTGTCTTGGGGAAGACCCCGCCTGGTTCTGGCCTTTGCCCCCTGAGGCAGTAGCTTTGGGAGAAGCCGGTTGGGAAGTCTTGGGCTTGCCACCATTGTGCTTCATTTCTACACTTTGCGCAAGCGAGAGTGCGCCTTCGAAGGTGGCTGGCCTAAACATACGCACCTCCCATTGGATTTGCGTGTCAAGGCCATACAAAAACTGCCCTTTCTTGTCCGTATCAGATAAGCCTAATTGCAGACATAAAGTCAATTCTATTGGCAAACTGAAGGACTGGTTGCGTGTTCTGACGCGCTCCTCTGAACTCGTCTTCGAGTCGCTCAAGGTAGTGGGGCGGTAGAAACCACTGCTTAAGGTCGCGGATAAACTTGTCCCACACAGAAGCTGCCATACCTAATCTGGTGTGGGCATGAGCCCACCGAGTCCACCAAGGAATGGCCTCACTTTCCAAGTATCAACCGGCTAAGATCACTCAGTCAGTATCTGTCTTTCCAACTGCGGCAAAGTAAGCTTCAAATTGATGCAACCATGAATAGAGAGTTGTGAGGTCGAGTTTACCATTATACTTACTGAAGTTCATTTTCTCTGGAAAATGATTTGAGGGCGCCGTCGATGACAATCTGGCATCCAAAGATGCTAGGTAACACTCGTGTTCCACGCGTCGCATGGCTTCGTCTTCATGCTGTCGGATCTCCAATGCACGCATCTGCAACTCAAGCAAAGAGCTGAGTTTACACACCGATCTCTCTGTGTTTCTTGTGCTGTTTATTTTCTGCAATCTACTTGCTCTTGTCTACCCAAGTTTGGTTATCATTTCCGCTGCATATTCTGACAAGGGCTACCCCAAGTCTTAGTGTGGGCATGGGGATAGTGTGAAACCACCCCCATGAGGGCCAGGAAGGCCTTGGCTGAACCCACCAGCCATGGAAGGGCTGTAGGACAGCCCTAGGGGCATGCTAGGGGCAGCCAACAACACATCTAGTGTTATAAGGGCTGTAGGGCAAGTTTGGGGCAGCCCATACAGGCTGCCCAGTCCCCAAGGCAGTCTAGATTCAGTGCCCAGCCCATCTAGATTCAAGCGCATAATGCCCAGCCAACTAGGGAAAGAAGTGCAGTTTTTTATGTGAATTTTTCAGCATTAAATGCTGAATATTCAGTCGTGGGACAATTTATTGCTGGCCGCCTGGATATGATGCTGGCCGATTGCTGTTGTGGAGGAGTATAAATAGGTGAGCCATAATTCAGTTGTGTTATCTCATCATTCACCAAGTGCTCAAGCAATCCAAGGGGCCAAGACAGCCAAGGGCTTGCTAACGCAAAGGGGTGAAGGACTGCAGGTCAAGGGCAGAGATTTCTCAGCCAAGAAAGGTCAAGGTTTTCTGTATTTTCTTTTCAGATTTACATCATTCTAATAAAGCAAATACACAATCCGTGGTGGGGGCCCTACAGAGGGTATTTGGGACCCAATACTGTGTCCTCTGCATCTCTCCCTCTCTCTCTCTCTAGTTTCTGCACATCTTCATTCAGTTTTGTGCGTTAATTCCGTCGCGAAAAGAGTGCTGATTTCTGAGCATTGAAGTTACCGATCTTCTCCGAAGCTTCCGCATGTTACAGTGGTATGAGAGCCTACTTCAAGTGTAAAGATTCAGTAAAGAAACTAGAATTTTTTCTCGCTCGTGTGGTTGGTTTTCAGATGCCGGTGGACTACCCCTTTCAGAGTGACTCCTGTCCCTCGAAGGACGGTTTGTTTTCAGTCTTCGAACTTCTCCCACACACATAGTGGATGATCAGATTGCGCTCCGGAAAGGAAGTGTGTTTTCCTGCTATGGCGAGCTTCGACGACGAGAGAGACCAAGAACCATGGGACCAAAGTGCACCAAGCAGCCGAGCTAGGGCACCAGCCTTGAGTGTTGCAGAGATGTTCCAGCAGATCGGCCAGCATAGGAAGTGCCCAGGACTGCTGAAAAATGTCCCCACGACTGCTGAAAAATGTCCACGACTGCATAAATGTAGTCGGCCAGCAGAGAAGTGCCCACGACTGAGAAACTGCAGTCGGCCAGCAGTCCAGTAGCCCACGACTCATGTGTATGGAGTCGGCCTGCACTGGAGTGCTCCTGGCTTCCTCTGGCAACCCTCCCCACCACTAGGAAAAATGGGAAAAATACGAGGAGTGTGGAAAAATGATAAAACACCTTATACAGGGCGGGCACACCCACAACAAAGGCCCTAGTGTATAAATATAGACAGGAGATAACACCCCCTCTCAGCTCTTGGCTGTGAAACCAACCCAAGGGAGCTGGAGTGCCGCTTGAGCATAGCCTGAGGTAGAGACTTCGTGAAGAGGTCCGCCGCATTGTCCTCCGTCGAACAATAGCAAGATGTCACCAGCCAAGATCTTCTCACGTACAAAGTGATACTGTATCTCTATATGCTTGGTCCGGGCATGGAAAACCGGGTTCCGAGCAATAGCTATACAACTCTGGTTATCGCACTGGATGACTGTGGGCTCCCTCTGTGGAAACCCAACCTCGCCTAGCAGCCTCCACAGCCATACAACCTCACAAGCAGCACCACAAGCAGCCCGATACTCTGCCTCTGTCGAAGAAAGGGCAATAGTTGGCTGCCTCTTGCTGCTCCAAGAAACTGCTCCTGAGCCGAGGGTAAAACTGTATCCTGAAGTAGATCTCCTCGTGTCTGGATCTCCTCCCCAATCTGAGTCACTCCAACCTAACCTTGGAGCTTGACTCTATTCCCTCCTGTGTAAAAGAGTCCCATATCCTTCGTACTCTGCAGATACCGCAAGATCCGCAATCCTGCGTCCCAATGAGACTTCAATGGCGTCTGCATAAAAGAGCTCAACAACCCCATGGAGAAGCTCAAGTCCAATCTGGTGTTCAGCAACCAAATCAATGAACCGACCAACTTCCGGTACTGCGAGGCATCAACTGGCTCACAAGGATCTGTAACGGTTAACTTTGTGTCCGGGTCCATCGGCGAAGTAATAGGCTTGCAGTTCTCCATCCCAAAATCCCCTCTGGGTTTGCCAAATCTCCAATCCCAAAAAGAAGTGGAGTAAGCCTAAGTCGGTCATCTCAAACTCCTTTGACAAGGCAGCCTTCGTCACTCCAATGTGCTCCAAATGACCGCCGGTGAGAATGAGATCATCCACATACAGGATGATAAGCGTGACCATGCCGCGTTCCCGAAAGAGATACAGGTTCGGATCTGCAACCGATCTCTGAAATCCAGTCCGAATAAAGAAGGAATCAATCTTCTGATTCCAAGCCCTGGGAGCTTGCTTAAGACCATACAAGGCCTTACGTAACCTGTAAACCATCCCTTCCGATCTTGGAACAATAAAGCCTGGAGGCTGCTCAACGTACACCTCCTCCTGCAGGTCACCATTAAGGAACGCAGATTTTACATCCATTTGATACACGGGCCACCTCTGAGAAGAAGCAAGGGCAAGAACGGTCCGAATCGTGGACACCCGCGCTGTCGGTGCAAAGGTATCCTCGTAGTCGATGCCTGGCCGCTGAGCATAACCTTTAGCCACAAGCCTGGCTTTATGTTTGTCCACCGACCCATCAGACGCGTATTTGGTCTTAAAGACTCATTTGACACCAATGACTGACCGCTTCAACGGCCTCGGTACCAACTCCCAAGTGTTGTTCTTCTCGATGGCATCAAGTTCCACCTGCATGGCTTTCCTCCAAGTATCCTGTGAAAGGGCTTCCTTTATGGAAGTGGGCTCTTTATCCCGCATGATACGAGACATCAAAGCATAGTTCACCTGAAGAAGCTCCGCCGTGTTGCTTTTATCTCGGACTCGATGTGATCTTCGAGGGCCGTTCTCTGTGGTCCACTCGGAGGGTAGCTCCGTGACACCTGACTCCTGAAGGCTGTCTAACAACCACCTAGGTACTCGAACAAATCGTGGAGCCTCCTGTGGTCGCGGGGGCTCTACTCAGCCTGCGGGCTCGACCTCATGTGATGACTGAGGTGGATCAACTGGAATGATAGACTGGGAATCATCATCAGACTCCTCTGGATCTCCAAGAAGTGGCGGCTCCTCAACAGTGGATGCTGGAACATGCTCGTCAAAGACCACATCCCGGCTGACAACAATCTCATTCCTATCTGGATCATACAACCTGTATCCCTTGGAAAGAGAGTTATACCCCACAAATACCAGCTTGCGGGACTTGGAGTCAAGCTTCCCCCTCTGCTTCTTTGGAATATGTACATACGCATCACTCCCAAAGACACGGAAGTGCGAGACATCGGGTTTCCTGCCAAAGTATGCCTCAAATGGAGTCATATGGGGTACTGAAGTCGTCGGAGATCGGTTAATGGTATGGACAGCCGTTGCCACAGCCTCACCCCAAAGTGGACGAAGAAGATCACGATGCTCCAGCATGGTCCTCGCCATCTCCACCACAGTCCTGTTCTTGCGTTCAACAACTCCATTCTTCGAAGGCGATCCGGTATTGGCCAGTTACCTTTTGATGCCATGATCTGCACAAAATCTGAAAAATACAGTCGAGGAGAATTCACCTCCTTTATCAGCCCTAAGAGTCTTCACCTGATATCCAGACTCTCTCCACCATCACGTGCCAATCCTTGAACCGAGCAAAAGCCTGGTCCTTCTGAGAAAGAAAGTAGACCCACGTGAATCTGGTACAATCATCAACAAGTAGCATAAAGTGGAGAGATCCTCCCAAAGATGGTATCTGCTGAGGTCCACACAAGTCAATGTGAATCAACTCCAATGGTTTCGAAGCCCGCCTGGAAGCCTGCTTCGGAAAGGGTTCCCTGTGCCGCTTACCACGTATGCAAGAGCTGCAACGCCCTTGCCTACTACCAACATCTGGCAAGCCAACCACCATTTGGTCCCGGAAGGCACGCCTCAAAGCATCCACATTTAAGTGGCCAAAACGAAAGTGCCACAAATCTCCGACCTGAGAACCTGTCAATGAGGAGAGTGCAGAGAGTTTGTAGATGCCATTCTCCACACCGCCTTCCCAAACAACCTGGCCAGTCTCACGGTCCCTTAAAGAGCAACTAAATGCTCCTCAAATTCCACTCGAAAGCCAGTCTTGCATACCTCATGCACTGACAGACGATGAAAACCCAGAGCAGGGACATAAAGAACACGGGAAGCATGCTTGCCCCCCTTGCCGTCGAGAATAATCTCCATCCGGCCCTCACTATGTATCGGAATAGTGGAGTTATCGCCAATAAAGATACGACCTGACTGTCGTTTCAGATCCAGAAAGAAGTCACGGGATGGAGTCATGTGCCTGGAAGCACCACTGTCGAGAGTCCATTCCCGAGTATCCTTCGCGGTGAAGCCAACTGCCTCCTCGCTCGAAGATGATGAAGCATCGGAGTCCACCATCTCTAAGTGCACAAATGCCGGAGTCTTTGCAGCTGAGGCTGAGGAATCAACACTCTTCCCTGTCCGCTTAGGGCACTTCCTCCAGTAGTGGCCTTTCTCGCCACAATCATTACAAGATCTTTCGGCCTTCAGCTTCTCTCGTTCTGGATCAGGCTTCTTCTCAGAAGACTTCTCCTGTGAAGCCTTCCCTTTGCCCTTGTTGTTATTCCGGCCTTTCGATCGTTGGCCAGTTAAGGCCTCCGAACCTCCGCCGTGAGGAGGGTTCGTGAAACGTTCCTCCTAGTCCAAGACCATTGGCACAAGCTCCTCCCAAGTAATGGTGCTGAGCCTGCCACTCGTGATCAACAAGGAATAGAAAGCAGAATACTGACCAGGCAAGTGGGAAAGCAAAGTGATGGCCATATCTTCAGATGATATCTCTTTCCCAGCTTGTAGGACTTCCTGCTGAAGGGCCTGCAGCTTGTTAATGTCTTCCCGCATCGTCGAAGACTTTGCAGGGTTCATAACCCGCATCTGCACTTCCAAGGAGATCCGTTTCATGGGGGATACCCTGTTATACAAAGAAGCCAACAATTGCTCCCATATGCCTCTCGCCAGCGTCATGTGCTTCACATGATTGATCACTTGTGGTGTGCAATTGAGGAAAATAAACGACCGGACCCTGGCGTCGACACGATCCCACATCACATGTGTGCCTGTGCCTCTCGGTCCTTCCTCGTCGATAGTAACTCCCCTTCCTCAGCTTCCGGCCGTGGAACCCCGATGATGATAAAATCAGCAAGGTCATATGACTCCAGCACCGACTCCATAATGACCTTCCAGATGCCGTAATTGCACCCGTCCAATTGACGATCCACTGGGAACGTGGGGAGAGTCGGAATCTTCACGTGCTTCTCAGCCATCTCTAGTAAATCTGCCGTCGCGGAGAGTAACCTGAAAGGGTGGGTGGGTCGGGGAAAAAAAAATCTGAAAACCTGCAAGTGGCTGTCCAGCACCTTGGCCCGCCTTCCTCTTGCACCTTCTCTTCCCGTTCAGCCCAAAACAGTCCACCAATCAGCAGCCTAACGCTCCCCCTCTTGCTCAGAAAAACTCCCAAGATCTATTTCGAGCCTAGGGCTCTGATACCATGTCAGAATATGCAGCGGAAATGATAACCAAACTTGGGTAGAACAAGAGCAAGTAGACTGCAGAAAATAAACAGCACAAGAAACACAGAGAGATAGGTGTGTAAACTCTTCTCTATACACAAGATCCCGAGAAAACTGAATGAATGAGTGGTGGGGGCAAGGGGCCTATATATATGCCCCTGGGAGAGCAGTCGGCCAGCATAGCAAGTGCCCACGACTGCTGAAAAATGTCCACGACTGCATAAATGCAGTCGGCCAGCAGAGAAGTGCCCACACCCTAACTATCTACACAATGGTCTGGCATCCGGTACCATACTCCTGTGCAGGACAATGCACACCTGACCTTGGCCGACTGAGATGGATCCTTGGCTGACTTGTCCCGGATTGGGCTCACATGGGACCAGTGGAGCTCGAGGTATTTGATTTATATGCACATCTAACTAATTCATGGGGTATTGCAAAAGCTACAAGAAGCTGTGCACCACACGAAGATGCTAGTATGCTTTTATTCTTGATAGTTTACTGCAGAAATAGTGGTCCATACTGTCCATACCCTCTTGTAGGACTCCCTTGGCAATGGGTGACTTTGGCTGTTACTGTAAACAGGCTGAAACCACTGACTGAATGTTTACAACTATTATTGTTGGGAGGTACCATTCCCACTGAGATCGTCTCTTAGAGACATGCCCATGGCCTCTTAGAGACATGCCCGTAGCATTTCCTCCATAGCCTGATTAGTTCGCTATGTCTGACCATCCGTTTCAAGATAATCTGACGATGACATCAACCTCCCTGTTCTGAGCATGGAGAACACTGTTTGTTAGAAATGTGCAGGTAAGTTGGGATCTTGGTCCCAAACAATCTCCTTAGTTTAATGAAACCGAGCAGCCTGGGGGACTAGGGCCTTTGACACACTTTAATATCATCATTGCATAACAAACATTTAACCTTGGTCACATCCACTCAAACCATATTCACAAAGTGGAAACATGAGAAAACATCCTTAATGCTGAAAATGAAACAAATGCGCAGGGACACACCACTGAGCCGAAATCCCCAACAACAAACCCCCCCCCCCCCCAGGTTGGAGATCTTTATTACCAAGGAGTATTTCAAATGCACAAGCTTTGGGGGCTCACCCAATAACTAGGGTTCTTGTAAGATTATCCACATACAAAAACAAATCCAAGAAGAGAAAGGGCTTTGTACAAATGCCCATAAATTCCATGAATATGTGTGATCCTCTTCTTGATTTCCTGATTGGGTATTGATTCTAAAAGATGAATTTGGGCATGTTCTTGGATTCATCTAGGTATATATATATATACTGATTCTTCCCCATGCTTCATATATGCCAATATATAAAAATAATTACATCACTAATAACCAAGATAGAGAATGCCATAAACTCCAACCGGTTGAGTTGAGCCAGCACAAACAAAAAATCAGCATATTCAGCTGGTGCAAAATGGTACAAATGCGGTACAATAGGTAACACAAACTGGTATTTCTGGTACATAATCCCTAAAGCAGCTGTTATAGGTGGTACAGTTGGTACAGCAAGTGGTATAGAAACCCTAGAATAGTTGGTACAGCTGGTACAACAGGTACAAAAGGCACACAGCAGGTACAAATGATAACGATAGTTGCAGACTGTAGTACAATAGTATGGAATGCTATATGGATGCAAGTATGACGTCCATAGACATGTATGTGATTGTACGGACATAAGTGCACTGTACAGATTTCATGTCTGAGAGGTTCAGGGTGGCAAAAATGCAAAACAGGCTTTTTCTTCTCAAGCGATGATGAAAAAACGTCCTTTTGTTGATTTTTGTGCCTTAGCCATGCTCACCAATCTTTGCTAAGTGTGTGGAATAATTAAAGAGGATCAACCACCTATCTTGGTGCCCACATCCTTTTGTTGATTTTTGTGCCTTAGCCATGCCCACCTGTCATGTGCATGACATGCTCATGTACCTTCTCAGAGCTAACTCATATCTGCGTTTTGCATCAGCATGTTTCCAGGAGTGTTTAGGGCTGAAAGAAGACCCCCAGAGCTTCTGCGTGTTACAAGTGTGTGGAATAATAAAAGAGGATCGACCACCTGTTCTGGTGCCCACGTCTTAAGTGAGCGTGGACAGCCTTATAAGAGCTTGTTCTTGCACTAAATTCTTCCTAGATCTTCGGGTGATTGTCAGTCATGCCTCTCTCACGACACCTGGGTTCAAGTGACCATCTCTTGTCCAGGGAACTACCTCGGGTGTTTTGACCAAGTTCTGGGTGTGCCAGGGTCTTTTGTAATGGATAATCCCTCATTTCCAAAGCTTGTACATTCCAAATATTTGGGCGTCCTGGAGTCCACTTGACCCCTTTTGGGAAATGTCCAAGCAGGTGACATCTTCCCATCTACTCTAAAGTTGTCCGCAACTTTAAGCTTCAAGCCCTATATCCAAGATATAGTGATATAGTCATGTCCCATCAAGTGAGGGAGAGGAGACAATCTTATAATTGAAAGAATACATGTTCCAAATAAATGGGCGAGACAAAATAAGTCATCATAATTCAAACATCGAAATCTTCCATACTCTCCAGAAAACTAGTAAGTCATGCCAGGCACAGGCACAAGAGCCGGCTGTGTCTCAATAACCAATATCAATGAGATAAATCATACCAATGAAATAAATCATATATGAGATAACCATCATAATCCAAGAGTATGTCCAAACAGGGACACTCTCTCTGTAACTTGCGGCGGGTGTCCGGGGGACTAGGGTCTTTGACACACTTGTTGATACCATCAATGCATATTAAAACACTTAAACATGGCCATAGCCTTGACACATCCATCATCACTTTGCATAAAACATAAAAGCTGGACAAAACATCCACAAATGCTGAAAATGGATCTTGCACATGTGACACCACATAGAGGCCGGAATGGGCCGACCCCCCCCCCCCCCCTTGGAGTATTTTATTACCCACGGAGAATAATATCATGTACAAGCTTTGAGGGCCTTACTCTCCCCACGGGAGATGCCGGATTATCCATATACAAATGCCATAACACAACCCAACACAAGGCAATTGAGCTGGAACATAGGCTGTAGAAATGCCGAGCCAACAACATAATCCATATACCTCCGTGTGGGTACTGATTCTTCTCCAAAAACCACAGGTCTTCATGCAATAGAGTTGGTACAGCAAGTACAACTCTCCATTCAGCCGATACAGTAGGTACAATGGTTGATACAGTGGTACAGTTGTTGGTACAGTGGTTGGTACAGTTGGTACGGTGGCTGGTACATCAAGTACAAAAGCTGGTACAGTCGGTACAATCGGTTGTACAGTAAGTACAACAAGTACAAGGATTGGTACAACCAATACAATGGTTGGTACGGTAGGTACAAAGGTTGGTACAACAAGTACAATGGCTAGAAATCATATGATTAAATATCCTTGCCTTCAGTATTTCTTTGCGATGGAAGCCTCCAAAATAGTCCCCAACAGCCGGTATTCTTCATGGGCAGCCTTCAAGAGAGAAAGAGAGTAGCCATCATTAGGGCAGCCTGTAACAGTGGTAGAGGCTAGTGTGCAGCAAGAGAGCCTTCATTAATGAAGAGAGAGGGCTCCAATTTATAGATTTGGGCCTCCCATGAGCTAAATGGCAAGAGAAGGCTACAATGACGAGTGGAGAGCCACACAATAGCTGAAGTGACAAGTGTGCGGCCACTTGTCTCACTTTGATCCACTTTCTAACAAGTGTCAGGCCACTTGTCTCACTTTGGTCCGCTTTCTTGCCACGTGTCCCAATCTAAGAGATGGGTCCTTCCATAAACTTTATCTCTAAAAATATCCCAACTGGTAGACATTCTTTCATAGGTACTTTGCCAACTCTTGGTATCTGCTCAATTCAAGATGTAATGACGTGAACAGAATTTCCATTGGAGTCAGGCCAAAAATAGCAACTGTCCTAAATTTTAGGAGTGTGGTCCTTTGTATTCTAGGATAATCCCCCATTCCCAAAGCTTGTACTTTCCAAATATTTAGACATCCTGGAGTCCACCAGACCCCTTTCATACTGGGAAATGTGACACTCTCCTTGCCACCAGACCCCTTTCATACTGGGAAATGTGACACTCTCCAAGGAGATATAAGTCCCCTACCAACAACCAGGCACCATGTCTAGAGTCTGAAAGCAAGGCACACAAACAGGTGCCAATCGAGAGTCCGAAAGCTCAAGGTGCTAGTCCAAAGCTCGAAAGCTCAAGTCAAGACCACTTGCTCTCCGTGTTGGTTCTTGGACCACACACCTTGGAGGAGAGGTAAGCTCAAGTCAAAATCACTCACATGCATAGATAGCTTGGTGCTCCGTAAGTAGTTCTACCACATAAAGTTTATGGGCATTTTTGGCCACTGAGATAACATGTGAAAAGCGCATCATCTATGATCTGATTTGTCCTCTTTATGTTGTTGGCCAGTTTATATGCAAGTCCGCCAGCATATTCAGCATTCCCACCCTTATACAAGGGTTGCTCCAGCCCTTGGGCCAGCCATCTGAGATTCCTATAAGTAGGTGAGGCTTGTGCATAGCCAAACACAAGGTAGAGGTCTTAATCCAGGGCAGCCAGCAGCGTTTCCAGAAACACAGCAAGAAAGTGGTCTCCAAATCATAATCTACAGGCTGTTTACAGCCAGACAGTCATTCCTCTACACATTCAGCAAGAACGAAAATACACCATTCGTGGTGGGGGTATTTGGACTCAACGCTGTGTATATTCTCTCTCTTTCTTCTCTGCACTCTATCCTCTTCATATTGTGCTGCTCACCGTCAAGTTTGAAGGTGTTCAATTCTGTTAATCAATGTCACATGCACCTTGCATTGGAGTGCTATGTGACACACTGGCTCTACATTAGTGCACCATTCATATCAATAGGATTTACCTTTTTAGGAATATTTTGTCGTATGCCGTGGCCCCCTTGTGAGCCCCAGTCGGGAACATGTCAGGCATGAGCTACGTAGGTCAATCTCCACAGCCATAGAGAGTCTGCATGTGTTAGTCCTCTTAACCCACTTGGAGAATTTATCAAATAGTGCATGTAGTGTCAGCCTTAGTATTAGGTTTGCATTAGGAGCATTTAGATAAGCCTTTGGGCTAGGCCATGGCATGGCCAGCCCATAAAGGGTAGCATCCAGCTCATAAGAGGGCTTGGGCAGCCAGTCGGCTGCCCTAAACTTGCCCCATTGGCTGTCGGCTAACACAACAGCCTCACCATGGGCTATCGGCCAGCATAAACAGCCTCATCACAGGCTGCAGCCAGCACTACTGCCTTTAGGCAGTAGTCGGCCAGCATGGCAGGAGGAATGGAAGAAGTCATGAGCAGCTTCAGGTCAGGCATCACCAAAAGCATTAAAATATTTTTATTTGTCTACAAAGGACTGGCCGATAGGGCATGAATGAGCCAATTGCATGATTTTGTAAATATAAAAGCATGTGCATCCCTCCCATTCCTTCATATAGGTATTCAGCAATTTTAGCACTAGTCAGGATCAGCTCCAAGCATTCCCAGGTCTCCACGAAGGGCATCTTCAGCATTCAGCCATTATATGTGCATCCATCAGTTTTGGGGTTGCATAGTGGTCATTGAAGTGCCATTCAAAGGAGCTTGGATAGCATCTGGATCAACCTGTGTTGGGGTCTACATCGTCCTTGCGTCTAGCAGTCCTCAGTCATCCTTCATACTCATTGTAAGCTTTCCAAAGAACAATATAAGCAAATACTCTTGCTTGCCGCGCGCGCGCGGGGGAGGGGGGGTAGTGGGTAAATTGGGACCCAATACTATGTCGACTCTCATCTACTAAGTGGAATTGCATAGACCCTCGGGTTTAAAGAAGGGTCTTGTTGCGTGTTACGACGATCAACCTCTTGCATGCTACAATCAAAGTATAATCCTTGTCTATAAGCTTCCACATGTTACTGAAATACTTTGCACCCTCTACAGTGTAGAAGATCTACTAGGTCATCCATTCTTGGTAATGGTGGATACTCTTTTTTCATATTGACCGTGTTGTTAATGTATTGAGTGTTGATTCAAAGGTGTGGGTGTTGTGAACATAAGTGTTTTTTTTTTCAAAGTTGCACGTAAACTAGTTTACCTAGAAGACAATCTTAAAGGGGTGTGAAGTACATGAATGGATTTGTGTCAAATCCCCATAGGATCTCCTCGTAGAACGCTTATGGTACAAGACTCGAAACTTGCAAACAAACCAAACAAACGTGAAGGGGGTGCAGGCCTGACTCACCTCCCAACCTTGATAGCCGTGGGCAAGCCCACGAGTCTTGGCTGTCCCCACCGAGCCACGAGCTGAGCTAACTAGATAGACGTACTGACCAATCTCTACCTCGTGACTTCCCATACGCCACGAAGCTACCTTTGCGGGCCTCGAGACTTTTGTCGGCCTCGGCTGCATAAAGCAGGTGCACGTCTGCACTAGATCCAGGCTCCTGACCATAGAGCTCTCACAAAGACACGCGAGACTCTATGAACTAATGACTAATCTTGGCCACCCTTTTATAGGCTCTTGGCCGGTCATCGGGCGTCCACACTTGGGTGCCCGCCCGTTAGTCTATCCCTAACTCAGCTCGCCAATCAGCCTGCCTAGCTGCACGCTTCCCTAAACCTTGAAGCTAGTTCTGTGTGCGTGTAGCACACGGTAGATACACACTGTGCACATGACATACTCTCCTTCCTCTAAGAGCTCACTCCTGAGCTCACTAAGTAATTCCTCTGAAGGGTAGTCAATGTCTCCCATGTAGTGTCCTGCTCAACACGATCCTTCCACTTGATCTTGTATTTTGTGATAAGAGTATTACGTAATCGTCTTTCACGAAATCCAAGAATCTTTTCCGGTTCGTGTGGAACAAACGAAAAGATTTGCAATGGTTTACTATTCCATAATGACAAAATTTGTGTACCACAGATTTCGGACATTAGGTCCAAGATTCTTAAGGAGTGTCACGACGCCCCTTTTGATGGACACCCTGGGGTGCACAGGACATTATCATTAGTAAAACACACTTTTTATTGGCCAAAGATGAAAGGGTACGTAGAAGATTATGTTCTCAAGTGTCAAGTTTGTCAAGCAAATAAAGCTGAACGCTTTAGACAGGCTGGGTCGCATCCTTTGCAAATCGCGGATAATAAATGGGAAAGTATTTCCATGGATTTTATTACTGGATTGCCAAGAACACGTCAAGGCCACGATTCTATTTGAGTTGTGGTGGATCGCTTGACAAAAATGGCTAGATTTTTACCAACAAGGAAGACCATTATAGCTACGCAATTAGCACGGCAATTTATCGAGCAATTGTTTAGACTGTACGGGTTACCACAGAACATAGTCCGTGATAGGGACTCTAAGTTTACAAGTGACTTTTGGAGGCTTGTTTTTGCAGTCCCGATTGCGCAGTCACTGGCATCAATTTCAAGAACATAAGACTGACTAGGATATCGGGTAATGCTAAGATAGGTGCTTCCTTGACTTTATCTTTCAAAAGTTTGAAGGCCATATCCAGATCGTTATTCCAAGTGATAGGCTAATTCGACTTACGTCCACGACCTTTCAACAAGTCGGTTATCGGTAGTGTGAGCTGAGAGTACTCCCGCAAAGATTTTCGAAGAAAAACAACAAAACCGAGAAAAGAATGAAGTTGTATCAGTGTCTGCGGTACAGGCTAGGCTAGAACCTTATGAACTCGGTCATAGTCAATGCTCAATCCATCTCTAGTGATCTTGTGTCCCAAGTAAATGATGTCTGTCTCATGAAAAACTCACATTTACTTAATTTAGCATACAATCGATTCTGTCTTAAAATAGTTAAGACAATCGTGAGGTGTCTAACGTGATCCTCAAGAGTATGACTTTATATCAAAATATCATCCAAGATTACAATCACAAATTTTTCCAAATGTTCAAGAAAAAGATCGTTCATCATTTGCTGGAAAGTGCTTGGAGCATTGGTTAATCCAAAAGGTAATACGAGAAACTCGTAATGGCCATACCTAGTCCGAAAGGTGGTTCTTTCGACATTCCTTTCATGAATACGTATTTGGTGATAGCCAGTACGTAAATCTATCTTTGTGAAATATTTCACTCTGGCTAACTGGTCATTCAGGTCATCTGATCTAGGGAGAGGAAAACGGTTCTTAATTGTCAGCTTGTTCAATCTCTTGTAATCTATACACATTCTCCAGGTGTTATCCTTCTTTCTCCTAAGCAACACAGGTACATCCCAAGGTGATTTACTTGGACGGATTTGATCCATCCTCAAATAATCTTCGAGTTGTTTGGCCAACTCATCTTCCTCAGCTTGGCTCATCCTGTAAGGTGGAATACTAACAGGGTGAGCACCAGAGACTAGGTTAATACGATGATCTACTGCCCTTTCGGGTGGTAAGCCTGATGGTAGTTCCTTAGGAAATACCTCTGGAAACAAATTAAGTATCTTCTTTAATTCATTGCTTTCAAATACACTTAATTCATTAACATCCATAGTAGATATGAGAAATGAAGAAAGTGGAATCAAGACACAATGGAAAGCAATATACAACGAAGAATTCATTATACTTCGAAAATCAACTGTATTTACAAGAGGTCTCTGAGAGGGATGTATACAATCACTTAAGATACTATACTGGGTATTCCTATGTTCAAAAGAAAAAGTATGCTTAGACTAATCTATCTGGACTATGACTAGACTAATCTATCTGGACTTGAAGAGTCTTAAACCACTCAATCCCTAATAACAAGTCTACATGCTCTAGATGCATAATATAGCATTCCAGAGTATCTTCGTAGTCCTAAATCAGAATATGAACTAGGGCGAGAAAGTACAGTAACTGACGTACCTGTCAAAGACAACTGGTTAGTTGCCTTTGGCTTTGGTCTGTGTTGGTTTTTGCATCCTTTTGCTTCGGACACTCGTTATACGGATATGTCCTTTTTCTTCGCAGAGAAAGCAACGTCCCTTCTTCTTGAGCTTCAAGGCCTTAAGGAGACGTTTTTTCTTCGTTGGGGCGAAGTTGAATTCTTTGAAGATTGGTCTGAAGACTTTTCTTCCGTCGTGCTAACCATCAGTGCGGAGAACTTCCTTTTGTGCTTGTTTGCTTGCCAGGTCGCGGGTTTAGACTTGGAAGAGACCATTGTATCATCATAGATACGAGCGGAATGAATGGCCTCGTCCAAAGTTTTGCATTTGTTTTAACGGTATGAGTCGGGTAAACCGGCTACGAAGAAACCCAAAAGAGTAGTAGAATCCATCTTTGTAGCTTTCATCTGCAAGTCTTGAAATTTCTGGAGGTAGACCTCACAAGTGAGATTCTGCGAGGTCATGGTCAAAGTAGCAAACCGGGAACAATATCATAGTCATCCTCTTTCTTGAGGAATTCTTTCTTGAAGACTTCTTCGAACTGTGTCCAAGTCGTTGGTTTAGGGTTGAGTTCTTTCCACCAAAGCAAAGCTTTGCTTGAGAGGAAACTTGCTGCTAATTGGATCTTTTTGCCATCGTCATATGGATGAAACTGAAAATGGACTTGCCACTTACACTATCTCCTTGGTACGCTGCTTTTGCTCGCCTCTAAACTGTTCCGGAGTAATATTGGGGCCTAAAGCAGATGCCAAAGTATCCATACTCGAAAGAGTAGATAGGGTAGTGGTCAACAAAGAGATGGAGTTCTGTAAAGCCTGCATCTGCGCAGCGACTTGTGCTTGACGTTCCGAGGAAGAAGCTTCGAGAGCAACTTTAAACTCTTGGAAATCTGATTTTGAAACAAAATCGTCGAAAAGATCGCTATCGGTGGCTTTCGGAGCCGGCAGGCAGGTCTTCACGTTCGAGAATGGACTTCAACTCGGATTCTTGGGTCGACATCTTGAAGAGAGCAAGATGAGAGAAAAGTTTGATCTTGCACAAGAAGAGTGCTAGAGAGCTTGAGAGCTTGAGAGATGTGTGGCAAGAAGCCTCCTTGAGGGGAATTTATAGGCTTCCCCAAAAGCTTACTTAGCTTTTGCTTTTGTGTATATATATATATATATATTCTTTTTTTTTAAAAACACATATATAACAAGGCATGGGTTTTTCAAAACCCCTTTGCTAAGGTTTAGAAAAAAAAAATGAAAGCAAAGCAAAGCGTGGTTTTTTTTTATTTTAAAAAAAACGAAAGCTAAAAAAAACTCACTCCACCCGGTGTTTGCTTTTTTGAATTTTTTCCTGCAGCACCTTAGTGCTGCCTTCATGCCTCCTTGCGCCCACTTGCCAATGCCGATTGCTGTCTGCGTGTACGAGTCCGACTGCGAGCGTGTGCCACCCGCTTGCGTGCACATACTCGCTTGCGTGCGACTGGAGTTGCTGCCTGCGCACTTACGTGCTTGCCTGGCTGCATACACTTGGCGGCCCGCGCCTACCTGCGTGAACAGCCTACTTGCGTACACGTGTAAATAACATAAAGGCTAGGCAGTCATACTTGCCTGCCTGCCTTCATCGCTTACGTGGACTGCGTAGCCACACAGCTGTAGGCACACAGGCGATACAACCATCGCTACCTCTCTCTCTCTCTCGCATACAAATATACAGCCGACATGCTTTTACCTCTTCTCTCTCTTTCTCAAACTATTCGTACAGTTAAAGACATAGAACCTTTCTTCTAGCAAAGCAAATGTGACTGCTCCCTACAGGAGGCCTGGAGATCGGAAGACAATATACACATATTTAGAACACTTAATTTAACTGTTATTAAACAATGGAAACAACATCAACAACACAAATACTAGAAATACAAATGACACCAGCATTGGGGCCGGAAAGCCCCTCAATACTTTTTATATTTCTTGGAGTATTTATATTTGTATAAGTGTCACGGGCCTGACAGGCCGGATTTCTCCACAAGGGAGTGAAAACAACCAAATAAAACCGGTTCAAGTCAATGAAGAGGCGTTGGTCGGAATAGCCCCAAATCAGAGGCTCATTCCCACAAGCTCATTCCCACCTTCACTGGGTGGACACCTGCCTTTCACTGGTCTTCCGGGACCGTGCACCAACAGGCACGCTCGTACTAACGTAGGCCAAGGGGTACACCGCGGAGGGAATGTGGCTTGGTTCTCCTCAATGAGCTTTGCTCCCAAGTTCCCGGGTGAGTCTAACCTTCACTGGCTCTCAGAAGCTCTGAGAGCACGGTTAACAACACCACACAGGGAAATATACTAGCCATACCAGGAAGAATTTCCTGAACATGGTCAGCATATACATGCCATGCTCCTGCACTACACAACTTAAAGCATTCTCTGAATTTAAATTTGCAAATTTCAGATTTATACAAATGAGAAAAATATGAGAGCACTTGGTACAATGAGTACAATTCCGGTGCAATTTGCGGTACAATTTGCAGCAGGTACAATCAGGATATCAGGTGCTTGACACGTGTGGAGGTACAACCAATCAAGTACTATGCAAGTACTATACTTGCAGTAGGTACATCAAGTGCTTCACATGTGTGCAGGTACAGCCAGCCAAGTGGTATTCAGGTTCTGTACTTGCAAGAGGTACAACAGGTACACCTGGGTTGCAGGTAGGTGGGTACTGCAGGTGGTACAACAAGCGTGGGCAGCCCTGTAGGCAAGTACAACCGCAGGTTCAGGCGTGGGCAGCCTTGTAGGCAAGTACAACTGCAGGTTCAGGCGTGGGCAGCCCTGTAGGCGGGTACAGTAAGCAGGTACAGGCATGGGCAGCCCTGCACAGGCGGGTACAGCAGGCAGGTGCAGGCGTGGGCAGCCCTGCAGGTGGGTACAGCAGGCAGGTACAGGCGTGGGCATCAGTCGAGTACAGCAGCAGCACATACAGCAGGCGATGGAGAAAGAAAACCCACCAACCCACCACACGTGGGAAAATTTTTCAAAAATGTTCCATGCAAAAGCCTTTATCAAAGGTTATAAAATCTTAATACATAATTAACACTTATGGGCACCCACACTAGAAAAATGTCCAGCCCTTCTTTTAAATGTGTGTGAACACATTGCCTTATAAAAATTAAGATTTACTCTAGTTTATGGATTTTACCTTTTAAAAAGGGCAAAATGAAAATACTTACCACCTGTTCACACGCCACACCACTAGTCAGCAAACAGCATTCCACGGTACACTGGGCACGCAAACAAGTCATGCAAAAACAAATTTATGCATGCAGACATAAATGCATGTGCACAAATAATGGACGAAATCTCCCTTTCATGAAACTTGTACAAGAGGTTCCTATTGGGCACAACTGGCACGACAAATAAAAATAAATACGTCCTGGTCTTCCTATGGAGTGACAGTCCCATAGGTAAGACACCATCCTGGCCATACACGGGTGGCACCAACAGGTTTCCCTTGTATAGCATGAAGCAAATCACACATGGGTGACACAAAACTGGTTCCCGTCCATGTGATGCAGCACTGGTCGCACACGGGTGGCACTGATCTGGCTCCCGTCCACGTGACACCATAAAACTGGCCCTTTCACATGGGACACTGGCCTGGTTCCATGTGAATATGGCACAAATCTGGCCGCTCTATGGAGTGACAGTCCCATAGAAGTGGCTTCAGAAATGGAGATGGACCAAATGGTGACAACAAAACAACCCTTACAAGACCAAAACCTTCATCATGGATTCCTACGATGTAAAAGCAACCATGCTAAATTTGAAAAAATAGCAATATGTACAGAAAAACAGCAATCTTCTCGAATTCATACCTTTCTTTGATCTCTTCTTCTCTACCTACCGACTTGCTCGTTCTCGAGGCTTGCTCTGATACCACTGTCAAATCCCCATAGGATCTCCCTGTAGAACGCTCCTGGTACAAGACTCGAAACCTGCAAACAAACCAAACAAACGTGAAGGGGGTGCAAGCTTGACTCACCTCCCAACCTTGACAGCCGTGGGCAAGCCCACCAGTCTTGGGTGTCCCCACCGAGCCACGAGTTGAGCTAACTAGATGGACGTACTGCCAATCTCTACCTCGTGACGTCCCATACCGTCCCTAAGCTACCCTTGCGGGCCTCGAGACTGTTGCCGGCCTCGGTTGCATAAAGCAGGTGCACGTCTGCATTAGATCCAGGCTCCTGACCATAGAGCTCACACAAAGACACGCGAGACTCTATGAACTAATGACCAACCTTGGCCTCCCTTTTATAGGCTCTTAGCCGGTCACCGGGCGTCCACAGTCTGTCCCTAACTTAGCTCGCCAATCAGCCTGCCTAGCTCCAAGCTTCCCCAAACCTCGAGGCTAGTCTTGTGTGCGTGTAGCACACGGTAGATACACATTGTGCACATGACAATTTGGTTATGAAGGTTTTTGTTTGTGGCACTTTTGGGAGTTGATCTTCTACATTCATTTTGTTGCCATGTTAAGTGTAAATTGTTAGTCTCTTCAATAGTTCAATGTGCCACAGAGTCGTGCTTTTCGAAGCCTGTAGAAAGAAGATTATTTCTTGTTGCTTATGTTTTTTGTTTTTGGCAGACTCCTGGCACAGAGAAATCCCGTGTCGACCCTCGTACTGTTGTATCAATCATTCTAGGAGGAGGAGCTGGAACCCGTCTGTTTCCTCTTACAAAACGGCGTGCAAAGCCAGCAGTATGTGCATCCTAGTGCTGCTGTGCTTTATATGCCACATGAAACAAATGTTACCTTATCTGATTTTCATTTTCATGTATTGTAGGTGCCTATCGGGGGCGCTTATCGGTTGATTGATGTGCCTATGAGCAACTGTATCAACTGTGGCATCAAGAAAGTCTTTATCCTCACACAGTTTAATTCAGCCTCTCTGAACCGACATATTGCTCGCACTTATAACTTTGGCAATGGTGTCAACTTTGGTGATGGCTTTGTGGAGGTACTTATTTGATTAAAAAATTGAGAGAAAAAGGAGCAATTAGCTTGACAGGCCTCCGTAGAACTTCTAGGGTCATTTTAAGGTGCATTGGCATGATGATTTTTCAACTACTGAGGAGAGATGTTCCCAGGTGTTGGCAGCCACACAAAGAGCTGGAGAGGCAGGTATGAGCTGGTTTCAGGGTACTGCTGATGCTGTGAGACAGTTCACATGGCTTTTTGAGGTTTGTCTTACACATTCTGTAACCTAATTGAGGATTCGCTCCATTTTGACCAACTTGTGCAGCATTTACATGTGATTTCAGCTGCTTCTTAGTTATTTGTCATTCACAACCTTATCTGGTTTCTAACAAGATTGCTTGGGTTCCTGTAGGATGCTAAAAATGCAGACATTGAACATGTTCTTATTCTTTCAGGCGATCATCTGTATCGCATGGATTACATGGACTTTGTGCAGGTTATCCTTTTACAACATACATGCATTCCACGTTTACCTAACGGCATAATAAAACTTTAGCTTGGGTGCAAGTATTGAAAACTGGAGGTAAACACACAGGTCGTAGTAAACATAATGTCTAATTTATGCTTGGTCTTTGCAGAAGCACAAGGACAGTGATGCTGACATTACAATATCGTGCGTTCCTATAGATGATATGTAAGCTGCTTCTAAAAGCCAATTCTCTACCTCATTTTTTGCATGTTCACATATTTTGCTGGAATGGCTTAAGTAGGGGGTCTTGTTTGTAGTCTATTGTATGCATGGCAAAGCTAGCGGTTTAACAATCCTTGATAGATTTAAGGAAGTTTTGATCGCCAGTATTGATTTTGTCATGAAATGAACCTAACAGCTGCTTCATCCTTTGTATCTTTAATTTTGTGAACTGCGAGAATATCTTTTCTGGTCATGGTGGATGCTGTTTAGTTGATTTCTTCTCAGCTCATCATTGCTGTACTGATATTACCAAACTTTCTCCTAAGTCTTGCCTCTAGTTGCCCTGTCAGTTTGGCTGCTTAATGATTGTTATAACCATTCTGTCAATTATGTGAATGCAATTGCCAATCCTCATTAACATGTGCCGTGTGTGCTGGGTGGTGTGGTGTCATTTGCTTGCTTCTTAGTGGTTTGAAATGCTATTGGTTACAGCCGAGCTTCAGACTATGGTTTGATGAAGATTGACAGCAAAGGTCGGGTTCTGTATTTCTCTGAGAAGCCTAAGGGAGATGATCTGAAAGCTATGGTGAAATTTCTCTAGACGTGAAGAGCTTATCCAGTGTTGATGTTAAACTTAGTGATTCGTTCATGGCTTTGGATCTTACGGAGTCTTTCATACCAGGAGGTAGACACAACTGTTCTAGGTTTGTCTCCAGAGGAGGCAAAGAAAACGCCTTACATTGCATCCATGGGCGTTTATGTCTTCAAAAAAGACATTCTTCTGAAGCTGCTTAGGTGAGTTCGTGCAGTGGTGTGTGTAACATAAATTGAATCGAGATGCTTACTCAGAACCATATGGTTTCACATTGTTTATTACCTGCACAGGTGGCGGTATCCTACAGCAAATGACTTTGGCTCAGAAATCATTCCTGCCTCTGCAAAAGAGTGCAATGTTAAGGTAACTCAAAGTTCAATGTATCATTAGGATAAGTTGCAATGTTGTTGTCTGTGGCAAACTTCCTCATCAATGTTGGACCTTCCCATCACCCTCTTGTCCTGGTCTCTCTTTCTCTCTCTCAAACTCAAGCAAAGGGTTTTCACACTCAACTATAGATGCGAATTGAACACTTATGGACGGCCAAGGTCACATCAGTCGCATTCACACTAAAAAGTTGAAACAAAAACTGTAAAGGAAAGAGATATGCTTGTACCTCTCATTCTACTTGGTAATTATCATCGAGTTGTGTGCCTCACTCTCTCACTCTGTTTGAGCTCCACTGTGAGTGACTTGCTGCTGCTAACCCTAACCTGCAGGCTCCAGGTTGATTCTGCCCTGAATTGTTTCCCCATTCATACATTCTCTCCGCTGCAACCCATACGTGCGTGGCGTCCATACCCATTCGTATACATGCGTGACGTCCGTACCTACCCGTACATCTCCATGCGAGGCTCGCACAGTCCCCGAACTTGTCGTTCATACTGTTTGTACTTATAGCCATGCTTGCACCTCACTGAACCTGCTCATACACGTGTGTACCTCCCTGTATTTGCTGCTGTGCTGGCCATCTGCATTGCCTTTTGTACAGCACCGCCAGTGTCCGCCACTGCCAGCACTGCTAGTGCCGCCTTGCAAGATAGTCTGCTCCGCCGCCATACAATGAAGCGCCCACCACTGCCAGCACTGCCAGCATCATCGTCACTGCCCTCTACTGATCTCAGTCATTGCCGTTGTCTCTATACTTGGGTACCTGCAGATTTGCAGCACAAAATTTAATTTGGGGCTTTTGTGATTTTTGGGGGAAATCGAGCAATTGAACCACCATTGGTGCAAAAATTAATTTGGGGCTTTTCTGATTTTTGGGGAAAATCAAGCTATTGAACCGCCATTCGTGCTTACGATTTGGGGCTTCCAGCCACCGGCAACTCAATTTTCAACATTTGACTAGTAATCTCTATCCCTACACTAGTAATTTCATTACATTTGCAAGTTTACCACTTCGTAGCCATATAGGTTGCATTCAGTGGACATTGCCTTTGCAGTGTATTGTTCATGTGCATTTGGTGTGGGACAGAGTCTTTTGTAGGTTAAAATGGCTGGCAATGATGTATTTGGCATGCTTACAGTTGAGGACAAATTGGATGGGGCAAATCACCCATTGTGGTCATACATGATGAGGCACGTGTTGGTTACCAAGGGCCCATGTGCTTTTGGTCCGTCCTCCCTTGCTAGTTTTGCAGTAGCCAACTGCTCTTGCTCCTACAGGTGGCTTGAGCACATCTGCATGTAACACTTCGGGGTCATATGTGATTCAGGCACCCACACCCCCTATGGTGGATCAAAGCACATCTACATCTAACACTTAGGGGTCATATGCCATTTAGGCATCCACACCCCCTACTGCGGATCAACTATGGTTGTAGGCCTGAGATGCACATGCACATGTTCTCATTGCTCTATCAGTGAAGAGGAGTGTTATACGTCACATACGCTCATGTGTCATTGCCTTGGGATGCACTTGCAACACTTTACCAAGCGGCAGTGAGGCTCTCATGGCCTATTTGAAGAAACAATTTGACTTGTTGGGTATGGATGTGGGTGACTCAATGGCTGAGTACTAGATGAAGGTGAAAGACCTTCGAGAGCAACTTGCCAACGTTGATGAGATCATCCTGGATAGCTCTCTAGTCACCACTATTCTCAATCTGTTACCTGACATGTATCAAGGTTTTGCCACTACACTCAGGTTATTGATGAAGGGCAATCCCAACTCATTCTCATTTGATGAGTTGGTGTCTTTACTCCTGCAAGAGGAGCAATCTAGGGTGAACTGGTCTAGCATAAAGCATGGGGATCAAGCCTTGGCTGCCCAAGGAAGAAAAAGCAAAGGCAAAGCATTTGTTAACAATGGCAAGAAGCCTAATGGTGGTTCGACTGTCTCTTCTGGTAATGATGCTGACAAGGGTGATAGGTGAGAAGTCCAAGAAGAAGGGCAAATGTAACTGATGCCCGAAGCCAAGGCACTACATTAATGAATGCAAGAAGATGCTTGCAAAAGAGAAAGAGAAGAAAGACTCGGGTATGTCTATGGCTGATGCATCGGCACCTAGTGGTGAAAAGAACTGTTAACTACGCTCAAGATGAATGGGCATTTCAGGTTTAGTGTAGCTATGATCCTTCTTTTTGTGATGCATGCATGTTGATGGTAGACACACATCAGTGGTATTTTGACAGTGGTGTTAGCATGCACATTACGTCACAACACCACTTATTTACTTCATTGGAAGATGCACACAATGGAAGTATTGTTACATGTGCCAACAACTCCTCTTATCGAGTCAAAGGAGTTGGGAAGATTGTGCTCATTGCTGCCAATGGTGGGACAATCATGCTCTCCAATGCATTGTATGTGCTAGAAATAAAAAAGAATCGCTTGTGAGTTTCAGCCATTCTAGGTCCGGCCTAGTTGGCCACTTTGTGATGACAGATGCATTGTCCATGATTGCAGTGATGGAGATATCATAGTTGCATCCGGCACTTTGTCATGGTCTCTACAAGCTTGATGTATATGAGAGAGCTTCACATGATGCACTTGCAACTTGCAATTGCTGCCACATCCAGGATGATAGATGTTGAGCTATGGCATGCTCGGTTTGGTCACCTAACTTTGGTAGTCTGCTATGCCTTCAAAGGCATGACATGGTTTCAGCTTTGCCGCCACTTGATGCACGTGTCAAGCATGTTTGTGAGGATTGCACATTGGGGAAAATGCATTGCGTATCATTCCCCAAAGATGGTTTAGTGAGGGTTGCCTGGAAATTGCAGCTTATACATGTGATGTATGTGGTCCGATGCGGACACCATCTATTGGAGGATGCTTTTATTTTGTTACATTCATTGATGACCTTTCTAGATTCAACTGGGTCTATGCTATGAAGAAAAAGTCAAGGGTGTTTGTGTTTAAGGCACTTTCAGCACATGACTGAAAATATGTCAGGGTGCAAAGTGTAGATTCTACTTGGAGATAGAGGAGGTGAGTACATGTCCAAAGAATTCAATGCGTACTTGTCTCAAGGGGGCATTCAACACTAGTGTACATACCTCAATAGAATGGTGTATCCGAAAGAAAGAATATATCTCTTATGGAGATGGCACGCCGCACCATGTATGGTTAAAGGCCATAATTTGCCTCATAGGTTTTGGATGGAAGCTGTTATGTGTGCAACATATGTACTTAACTGGTGTCCAACAAAAGACTTATCACTCCTTACAAACCTTGGCATGATAGAAAGCCATCAATGGCTCATAGGGGTGTCTTTGGTTACTTGGCTTATGCTCTTGTGCCTGAGCAACACCGCACGAAGCTTGATGACAAGGCAGTGAAATGTATTTTTGTGGGCTATAGTTCAGAGAGTAAAGGGTACCGTCTCTACCATCTTGACATCTCAGCTGATGACGTTAGTGGTGATGTTGTAGTATCTAGTCTATACTATGCATGATGGAGTTGATGGTTTATTTTCTTGTGGATGACTACCATGAGGTTATAAATTGCACTTTTTTATAAGGTGAATTTGGGCATGTTCTTGGATTCATCTAGGTATATCATATGTTCATCCCTCAATTTTGGGTTTACATAGTGGTCATTGAAGAGTTATTCAAGGGATCTTGGATATCGGGTTTTTGTTGAGCTCATAGGAAAGTGTGTGTTTATCTTTTAGATGATATATGCATCTTTTCTGCTACTGCAAGGTAGCATGAGAAGCATGTTGAAAAGGTCTTGGAATTATTGCAAGACAATGAGCTCTACATTAATGCAAAAAAGAGCGAATTTGGAGTAGAAGAAATTCATTATCTAGGATATGTTATCAGTGTAGACGAGATTAGCCTCAACCCTGAAAAGGTTAGAGCGATTCTCGAATGGGATGTTCCCAAAAGTTCTCAGGAGATCCGCTCTTTTGTAGGTCTGTGTTAAGCATACAGTTCACACATGAACAAGTTTTCCGACCTTGTTGCACAAGGGTGTGAAGACGCGTCGATAGGAAGTGTTCATCACGAGCAAAGAATTAAATGAGAGAAAAAAAATATTTTGTAATAGTGGTGTATGCGGATGTCCCAACAGACACAAGGTTTGACCACCTTAACGAAAAAATTCCACTAGGCCTCTCATTTTCTTTAGATATGGTGAAAGTAGGCACCACCAAATCCTATTGTTCAGTGTGTCCAAAGGTTCTCCACCTTTACATTGCTTGGAAAGTAGAGACCACTCATCCCGGATTGCTTCAAGAACATCCTTGCCACCCCTCTTATAGTCTACATAGTAGAGGCAGACCCTCTTATAGTTTAGCAAGAGCGTCCAATAGTCACAATAGCCAAGGACCCTGTTGTGGTGGCAGTAGATATAAGCATGGTGGAGCAAGATTTTAAGGAAGGAGGAATTGAGCCACTCCCATGGAGTTATTGGGGGTGATGACAGCTCTTAAACATTGGAAACCTTCCTTTATGGGAGGGAGTTCACACTTAAGACAAATCATGAAACACTCAAATGGTTGCAAACCTTGCCTAGTGCCCAATGGAGTGATGGACAAGTGAGATGGAGTTAGATCTTCCAACAGTTTGGAGGTATGATTAAATACATTCTTGGCAAGAATAACCCCGTTGCCGATGCTTTATGTCGTAAAGGCACCATCCAAAATTTGCAGGAGTCCATTGTGCTTGAAATACAAGGAAAGGATCTCGACAGTATGAAGGCATAGTATGAGGATTCTTTGGAATTGGAACTCAGTATAGATTGGCTCTTCAATCAAAACTGGGTCACTATACCATTCATTTTACAAGAATTGATTGTGCATACTAAGGGAAAAGCGACCATCGGAGGTCATCGAGGTATCAACAGTACATTGGAGAAGCTAGAGCGATCGTTATTTCGACAACTTCGGGACCAAGTTTGATGTTCCCAAATCGTATTGCCATGACATGCAATCCAAGTAGGAGCATTATCTTCCCTTTGGTTTAGGCCATCGTAGACGACACTCATTCATCTAGCATTGGTCAGGCTCTGTATGAGGCAACATTTGGCCGGCCGTCGTCGTTTCTCGTCACTTCTAAACGAGAATGGTGGCAACCTTCCTTGGTGGTCAACAAGACTACCAAAACTTTTTCAAAGATCATTGAGTCCGTCAAGGAGCGCCTTGCCAAAGCATAAGAAGCATACACCAAGCAAGCCAACAAGTCAAGACGAGATGCCAACTTTAAAAAAGGGGATTGGGCATATCTTCGGATAATGAGGCAGAGATTGAAGCAAGTTGGTAAGCATTGTCCCTAACTCTCCTTTTGCAGCATCGGACCCTTTCTTATCATCAAAAAGATCAGTGATGTCTCCATGAAGCTTAGGCTTCCAGATAGTTGGACTATGCTCAATGTTTCCATGTTTCTTGGTTGAAGCCATACATTGGTCTAGCTTTGCAAGATATTGCAGATCAGCAACAACGGGACGTGGTAGATGATTGAGTCTGAACTGATTCTCCTCCATAGATGGAACCATGTATCCGGTCAAAGACAAATATAGTTCTACATGAAGTTCAAGGACCGTGGTACCCATGAAGCTGTAGGGCTCGACGAAGAGTTCTTTCCACAGTACCCCCAACTCCTAGCCGAGAACTTGGAAGCCATGAACTTGCCGCCGAGCTAAGCAGGAGAGAATGTCACATGCACCCTACACTGGAGTGCTATACGACACTGTGGCTCTACATCAATGCAACTTTTTTACAGAAGGAATACCTTTCTAGGAATATTTTGTTGTATGTCGTGGCCCTAGTCCACGACATGTCAAGCACGAGCCACGTAGGTCGATCTCCAAAGCCATAGAGCATCTGCATGTTTCAGTCCTCTTACCCACTTGGAGAATTCATCAAATAGGTTCATGTAGAGGTAAACTTTAGCATTAGGCATTGCATTAGTAAGCATTATAGGGGCATATGCACATGGGCCAGCCCATAAGGCACCCCATCATGGGACTGCCTTGCATATGGGTCTAAGGAGCCTATGCCACCTCTCCTAGGCATGTCGGCTAGCATAGCTAGCCTAGCTAGCCTAGCTAGCATATTCGGTAGGACAGCCGTCATCTAGGCAGCATGGAGAGCAAGGGTCACCAGTCGGTAATCTTTAGATGCCTCCAATCAGCAGTTGGCCAGCATAAATGCTTACAAGCATTAGTTAGAAGACTTGTTGAGCAGCAGTCAGGCAGCATTGTAGTCGGTCAGCATCAAAGGACAATAACGATATTATGTGTAGCATTTAATGCTAACAAATAGCGTTTTATTTGTCTAGCAAACAAGTCGACAAAAGATGAGCAAACCGACCAGGAAAATTTTTATTCTAATAGACATGGTTCACCGATAGAGTTCTCTGAAGGGACGATGGTATATTTGTGAGTTCCGAAAGATTCCGAGACTTTACGAGTAGGCCGATCTCCGAAATTATTCCCTAGATACTACAGACCATTTCGAGTTACACGTTGGATTGGTTCAGTTGCATATGAATTGGACTTGCCTTCTCATGTGAAAGTTCATCTCGTATTTCATGTCAGTAGACTTAAGGAAGTATTGGGTGGAGCAAACTAGTTAGTTACTCCTCAAGAAATCATAGATGTCAAGGATATGACATTTGTGCCTCACGAATCGGAAAAGATTCTTGGATTTCGTGAAAGACGATTGTGGCATACGCTATTCACAGAATACAAGATCAAGTGAAAGGATCGTGTTGAGGACTCTACATGGGAGACATTGACTATCCTTCAGAGGGACTACCTTAGGTTTTTACTGAGCTCAGGAGTGAGCTCTTAGAGGAAGGTGAGTGTGTCATGTGCACAGAGTGTATCTACCGTGTGCAGCACGCACACAAGACTAGCTTCGAGGCTTGGGGTAGCTTGGAGCTAGGCAGGCTGATTGGCGAGCTGGGCTAGGGATATACTGACGGGTGGGCGTCCAAGTGGGGACGCCCTAATGAGTGGACACCCCAGTGTGGATAACCGGTGATTGGCCAGGAGCCTATAAAAGGGTGGCCAAGGTCAATGGGTTAGTCAAAGTCTCGCGAGTCTTTGCGAGAGCTCTGCGGTCAGGAGCCTGGATCTAGTGCAGACGTGCACCTGCTTCATGCAACCAAGGCTGGCAGCAATCTCGAGGCTCGTGAGGGTCACTCTGTGGCGGTATGGGATGTCATGGAGTAGAGATTGATTGGTGCGTCTTGCTAGTTAGCTCAACTCATGGCTCAGTGGGGACAACCAAGACTTGTGGGTTTTGCCCATGGTTGGGTGGTGAGTCAGGCCTGCAACCCCTTCACATTGTTTGGCTTTGCTTTGCAGGTTTCGAGTCATGTTTAAGGATTGCTCTACGAGGAGAGCCTTGGTCTATTGAGGGTTCTTCTTTATTTCTCTTATCCTTCTAGAGAAGTGCCATAGTTGATTCCGTACGTCGTACGGCTGAAACCGTATGTACCTGCTGTACTGTACGGTACGGTACCGTACGGATTCGTACGATACCGTACGATTTTTTTTAAAAAAAAATTTTGGGTTTTGTTTTGTTTTGCGTGGAGCAATTTCAGTCTTCTAGAGAGCCATTCATTGCCCTTTGCAGCCTATAGGGAGCTGTTTGTCAGGAGCGTGTGCACTTGCCATTGCCATATTAGGCAAGCGATCGTAGAGGTAAGCATTATTTTACTTAAGTGTGGCTGATTTTGTCATTTGTGCAAAGCCCTCAACTCATATGATTTATCTACCATGTAGCAGTCATCACCGACAATGCATCAAATTGTCGACGCATGGGCCGCTTGCTTGAGGAGGAATTCCCCACCATTGTGTGGACTCCATGTGCGAGTCATTGCATTGACTTACTCATGTGTCTCATCCACCTTCGAAGAGTCCTCTTCAGAGAACTCTCTTGATGGACACTCTAGTAGTGATCATGTTGATGATCATGCAGATGTTGGTGATGATGTAGACTTTTGATATGTTATAGCTCTCTACGCATTGGGCATCTATCTCCTTCTAGCCCATCGATGATGTATTGTAGTATGTGGTATCATGTATGTACGCATGTTGGCGGTCGCCCATGCCATGAGTTTTTGGCCTATCCTTTTGTAGCAATTTTGTACTCTAATGGCATGATGACATTATGTTCATGGTTCTACTATTTTGTAACTTCTTGTCTACATTTTTTAAGTTTAGGAAGTATTTTTTTAAAAAAAAGTACTAATATCGTACCGTACCTCAAAAAATTTTAAGGTACCAATTAGTACCGTATTTTATCGTACCGTACCGTATCGTACCTTTCGTACTAAGTAACCATGGCATGCACACACCATGCCCTGCCCTGCTCCAATTTCCTAGAAAGGGGATCAAAGTTGTGCCCGTTGTTACGACCCAAGTTTGAATAAATCCTATGGTGGCCTTGATCAAACCCTCCTGGGAGGAAATTCTTACAGCCGAAGTAAAATTTGTGTAGTACAATATAGAAATTCCAATAGCAAACTTTCCAGAGTCTGTCTTTCTGTCAGCATATGATAATGGTGCAGGGTGGGGAATTGAGGTTTGTGTGTGTTCTCGTGTTGTAGGGGATGCTTTGCTCTGGATTTCTCCCATCATCATGGTTTCAGATAACTATCGTGTTTCTCTCATATGCATTTTTTCTTTGAGAACTACACAACCAGCAGATCCCAAGTTCTGAGTGCTCAGCCAGAGTGTTGGTCGATGAGTCTCAATCGTGTCATTAACCTTTGGCGGTTCTCTCCATTAACTGTAATAGGCTTGGCTCGTAAGAAATGATTTTGATTGGTTTGAAATTGTGGTAATTGACCAGGCATACTTGTTTGATGGCTATTGGGAGGACATTGGAACCATCAGATCTTTCTACGAAGCAAATCTAGCTCTCACTGCCCAGGTACATATAATACACACTTTCAAAATATTTTGTACATTTCGCCCATAACACAAACATATTGAGATGCTACTAGATAGGAATCACATAACATGCTGTGTTGTGTGTGTCATGGGAGTCAATTTTGTTATTATACCATCAAAAAAGATTATGGTTATGTGCTTATATTTATTTTGTTTGTATTATGCAGCCACCAAAATTCAGTTTCTATGATGCTGCCAAGCCCATTTACACGTCCCCACGGTATCTTCCACCAACTAAAGTTGATAGCTGCAAGGTGAGGACAGTGAATTGTTTTCATATGCTCACACACCAACAGCAAATTGTGTTAAATGTTTTCATCTGGCGTCTCACATTCTCTACAGGTAGTTGGCTCAATAATCTCGCATGGCTGCTTCTTGCGGGAATGCTCGGTGGAGCATTCAATTGTGGGAATTAGGTCCCGCATTGAAAATGGTGTGGAGTTGAAGGTAAATATAATTAGTCTATTTTTACCCCATCAGTTTTGTTTTGCTTACCTGTATAGCGACGGCCAAATGCTTCATTCCTCTTTGTTTCAAAAGATCATTATGGGGCACTAGCCCAAGTGGTAGTTGCCCCAGCCTCGCCATGTAGAGGTTTTGTGGGTTCAAATCTACCCAAGACAGGTCTTTCAGTACTCTCTCCTGCGATGCAGGCTAAATGCATCCAAAAAAACAGAGGCCACTTTTGTTGCTAAGTAGGCTGATTATTATCCTAAAACTGGGCTTGATTTCAGGATACTGTTATGCTTGGTGCTGATTATTATGAGACAGATGCTGAGCGAGCAGCCCTTCTTGGCCAAGGGAATGTGCCAGTGGGAGTAGGAGAAAATTCCAAAATAAGGTACTGGTCTCTTAAACTCTGTTGCTTAATCAGGTAAATGGTTAGCCAGTTAAAACTTGCTAAGTTACTTGTGTGCTAAGCTGCCAGGGTGGCTTGAGGTTTAACATTTTGATTCCCAATCTAACCTTGCAAAATTTTGACTCCCAATCCTTCTGAGCTGTAATAATTTTTTTAACTGCAGGAATTGTATTATTGACAAGAATGCCAGAATTGGGAAAAATGTAGTATTAGCAAATTCTGAGGTGAGCTTTATTTTTAACCCAATATTTTGTTGATATTAACACTAGGTTAGTTTTAATAATTGAATTAGCGTTTTTTTTTTGGATGTTGGGTCGGTATGCACATTCAGAACATCGAGGAAAGCGACAGATCTGCAGATGGATTCTACATTCGCTCTGGCATTACAGTCATACTAAAAAACTCAACGATCAAGGATGGGACTGTAGTTTAAGGTTTCTGCTAAGACCAAGATCAAAAGCAAGTCCTGGTCATGCTGCTAACGAACTCCTGGCTTCTTCGACCATCCTTGAGCTTTTCCTCAATGGTTTATCCTAGTGTATGCTTAGTGCAGTATTTATGGTCGAATTTGCTGCTCAGGTGAAGGTTTCTTTTAGGGATGGAGCTTGCAAATAAGTCACTTTGAGTACCAACTTTGTGATGTGCCCATATCAGAAACTGCACCAATAATGTTCCATATGCATAATATCTTTTCCTAAAGCGGGCAGCTAATCCTTGTATAATTGCTACATGATGTAAACAACGATTTTTCTATGTAAACAAATATGTTTCTCTTGTTTATCACACATCATCTACAAATCTCCTCATCATTTTCTCTGCCAGTAAGCCACAAGGAGCCACATCGGAACAGAAATCTGTGTAAAACTAAGTATATACACAAATATGTTTCAAAGCGATACAACATGAAGGGCATGTCAAAGAATACTCACCCATATGTGCACTCAGCATTGTGTAGAAAATCCTATATGTAAGCTTATTATGCATAGTGCAGTGTTTGGCATTTGGATTCAAATGATTGTGGTGAATTTGGGCATGTTCTTCTAGGTATATCTTTATGCTGTATTAGCAGACATCCAAATTTCACAGGAAGCTTTTGTCCAAGTTGCAGCCAATTGATATTGTGTTAATTCTTTATATCTTTGTGGTGCATATGCCCTATCAACTACCTTTTATTGTAATAATTCTTTCTATTTGTTATGATCCTTGGTGCTAGGCTTCATTATGGCTGAGTCTGCCTTGTATCTTCGGAGCTTTGACAGAAACTCAGTACACAGGCCTTTGTATGAATGTATGTTGTGTCCGGGGGGGGGGGGGGGGGGGGGGGGAGGGAGCAGTTCTACACCCACTATTGGGCACTAAAGATGTTTGTGGGGATGTCATAGTATCTAGTCCATACTATGCATGATGGAGGTGATGGTTTACTGTCTTGTGAATGACTACCATGAGGTTATAAATTGCACTTTCTTATAAGGTGAATTTGGGTATGTTCTTGGATTCATCTAGGTATATATTATCACTTCAAAACACTTAAAGGCACAATGCACATATTATCCACATTACTGTGAATAGAGAGAACCAATCGCTGAGACTAGTGGTTGCAATAGCAACCCTAAATCACAAAGTCCTTGCTCAATGGATTTCATGGAGATTGAATCCCTTGGACATCTAACTAACCTTCAGTAGGAAAGTTTAGTATAAAATCTGCAGCCTAGTTCACCTCCTCATCCACCCTCATGAACTCTCTAGGTCCTTCCTTGTGAACTCTCTAGGTTAAGTTGACCATGGAAAAGGAGAACTTGTTTTCGCATACATCATGTTATGCTTTCCCACTATAAAATCACATTGTAATCTTCCATCAAGCATGGGAGATCTATGCTCCAATGGAATGTCTATTGATGGTGGAAGGTAGTAAACATAATGGTGGCATTGTAATCTCCCATCAAGCATCCATACAAAATGACAGATCCATGCTCGAATGGGATGTTTGTCAACGGTGGAAGGTAGTAAACATAATGGTTGACAACCTTTGCTAAGTTGCCAAGCTCTCTCTCTCTCTCTCTCTCTCTCTCTCTCTCTCTCTCTCCCCCCGTGTGCATTACAACCCCTACAAATACACATCAAAAAAGTGTGGAACACACTAGGAAAGCGTGTGATATGCATAGTGTGTGAGACCCAATGGCAACATACAATTGCACACCACCTCTTATGAGATTAAGTATGAACTGGTAACATTCATGGGTGATTGTTGTAGGACAAAAGATTGTAAAGTGTGGCAGGGGGTAACATTCATGGTTGATTGTAGTAGGTCAAAGATTTAGCGATGTGTGGCACAAGGTAGTACCACCAAGGACACAAGGGGCATTGTGCAGTGTCATCGAGAAGGTACACACTAGACACTCGAGGTCACTGGTATATCAATCGTTAGGTGGTTACACAAAGTATGCCATGCTAGTGTGTAATATTCCTTTTGGCACATTTGCTACCTTGGGGTCTTCTTCTCCAAACGTTGCATGAGGGTTGCATGTTATGCTTGTTCATGGTTGGGGTTCAGACACGGGGGCTTGGCACAGTGTGTGTGGATCTCTGTGTGTGTGTGTGTGTGTGTGTGTGTGTGAGGATCTCTCTCTCTCTCTCTCTCTCTCTCTCTCTCTCTTTGTGAGAGATCTCTGTCCATGTGTGTGTACGTGTGTGTGGATGTGTGTGTGTCTTTGATTGTCTCTTTCTAACACACACACTCACATGGTCTATCCCCCCTCCCTTTTTCTAAAACTCTCTCTCCCTCTCCTCTCTCTTAGAGTTCATTCAATTCATTCACAAAGTGGGCGACATACACTCATGGCTAGCCTGGGTCGTGATTCTTGTCCATCTACATGTAGATCATATAGTTTTCATTCTTGATTTGAAAGCTTACAAGGGTACAAGACACCACCCACATATGTGTAAGAAAACATAATAGTGGAAGTAGGATCAGCACAACAATACAAAAAATTGAATTTCATAAAGAAGTGGAGAGTAAACAATATTACTATTTGCAAACTTTGATGTACAAACTGATGGCTGTCTTTCCACTCGTGTGCTTCAATTAAGGAGCTTTGATGATGGCGATCTAGATAGGCTTTGGACAAAGGATGTCTTGCTTACAAGGGTACTTGAGCACAATGAGCTCGATGATGAACTAAGGCTGCTAAACTAGTCTATATATAGTACCCAAGGTTGGCAAGGACGTAGGTCGACCACGTCACGCCAACCCATGACTTGGTGTACAAAATGACCGATTGACCATATTATCCAGCTTGCTTGATTACAGTACAAGAAGGTTATGTAAGGAAATAGCATAGCTCCCATGACCATCTGAGACTGTATGGACCCTCTTGGCCACCATCTAGTGCCTAAAATGGGAAGTGTCGGGTACTCACCACACTCGCTTGACCTATAGTAAGGTGCTTTGCCATCTTACCCACTAGAATGGGCATTTATCTTTTGTAAGAGAGCGCTAAATCATATAAAATGGTCTTAAAGTTACCTTGAGCTTAATGTCAAATAGGAAAACTCTAAGGACTTCATGTACATTCTTGCTTAAGGACTAGTTATAGTGGACATACCATTTGCCTAGTGTGAAAACTAGTCACTTGTATATAAGTCATTTTTGACACTAAGCAATGGACAATCATTCCCTTGCAATATAATACTTTCTCTTCTTGCTTGCTTGTATGCTATTGGATTCATACATGCTACTCTTTCTTGAATAGGTTTACTTGTAGGTTTCTCTCTTCCATTAGCTTCTTTTTCTTCCACCTTTTATGAGAGAGAACCACCATGAAGACGAATCTCAATATATCTCCATCTAGGCAAAGAGGACTCTTTCTTCACCCTACTCGCAAAGGAACATTCCTGACAATGCAGTGAGTATGCAATGAATGAGCTAGTGCACCCACATCGGGATGTTGCATTTATGGTTCAAAGGCAAGGACCAATGACACATGATCCAATAAGGCTAAGGTAAGTGCTTGACTTGATGAATCATCTTTCATAAAGCTCGTGCTTCAATTACAATTTCCTGTGCTACTTTCATAAATGCTAGCCAAAATATCCCATGCTTCCTAGACATATTTATAGTAGCTTTGAATATAGCCAATCATCATAGACTCATTGATGATATAGGCAAACTAACCCAAATTTGGCTACATAAAATTTGATAACCTCAATGTTGTGTTGGCTGCTATTATAGATAGCGGCATAGCTTCACCTATCACAATCTTCCTTGCTTATTAAAAATGTCACATTTTAATTTGTTGGTCTGATTTTTAAAGTTGTGACATTTTAATAAGCAAGGAAGATTATGACAGGTGAAGCTATGTCGCTATTAATTAGCACTAATGGGGTGACCCGTGCTTCGCACGTCTCTTAAAACCTCCAAATTCAAATTCTAACCCAACCTCCTCGAACCTCTTCCTCCATTCTTGAACCTCCAAGTTCTTGCCATGTGGTAGCTTTGTGAGACTCTTCCTTTATATAATCCTAGTTTTGCACCCGTGTGCTGCTGAGGCACTGCCCCCACCATACCTAGTCTACCTTTTTGTACCCTCTTACCACATGGCTAGAGGAGGAAGAGAGGATATGGGGAGATGGTTTTAGAGGAGATTAGAAGAGATGTTAGAGAATGTGACTAGAGAGATTGACACATGGTAGGGGGAAAACTTGCGTGTAATAAAAGAGCTACTTAGTTAAGGAGCCTCCGATTGAGTAGAATCAGCCATAACTTAATTGTTTGACAATATATCAAGAAAGAAACTCAAATCTTAAAAATAAAAGGAGTTAAAAAGAATTCCATCAACACCTTGAAATTTTTTTTACCACACTATCCCTCTCCTAATGTAATGAACAATGCTCACCTTAACTTGTCGTGGTGGGGAGCTTGCTGGTGTCGAAGCTTGTATCTAGTAGACTCCAGGCTTTGCTAGTGGTAGCTAGCACCACTCTCTTGCTTCCTCCTCAAGCTATCACCATGAGGTTGCCAATACTCCTACAAGGACATTCACTCCTCTTTACTCTCACACTCAAGGATACAAGCATGAAAGGAACATGTACCAATAATGTAGCTTTCTCCTCTCAAGTCTCTCTCTCTCTCTCTCTCTCTCTCTCTCTCTCTCTCTCTCTCTCTCTCTCTCTCACACCATAGACAAGTAAGAGAACAAGGAGAAAAGACTAGACTCAATTGGCAAAAAGTGGATTGTGTCTTGTATTACAATTGGCCCTTATTCACACTTGGACACCCAAAACTTCATGAAAGATGAACTAGATGTTTTACAAATTACATGGCTTTGTGGCATAACTAGATATTCTCATAATTACATTGTTTAGAGTGCCATTTCATAACGCTTATTGTGCTATCTCCCACATGTAATGAAGAGATGCTAAGTTAAGCCCAAAATGGGATTATCATCCCCCCCTACTTGATCTAAAATTCTTTCTTAGAACCTATTACTGGGGCAAGGCTTGCTGGCCTATATATTATTTGTAAACGGCTTTTGTGTGTTTAGAGAACACGCAATGTGCAACGTAGGAAGTACAAGGATCACCAAAAGTTGGTGTCAAAGATCATGTCCTTAAAGGTGGTATACATATAAGAGGGAAGGGATCAGAGGTGATAATAATATATAATGCCACTATCGGATGGTCCTTTGTTTAAATCAAAACACACACCTTCCCTATTATAGATGTGGACATAATCATCCTGAATGTCGATGAGAAGGATGGTGATCTTAAGAAATCTGACTATGGTGACAATTGCAGGATCTGGAATGGCTTTCCACCATGGACAGTGTGATAAGCATATATTGTCATTGTTGATTGAGCGACTCAAAAGTGTTATGCTCAGTATGGAAAATTGTAAATGAAATGTGAGTTACAAGCACGACTTTTATGGAACTTCCTGGCCATGAATCTTCTTTTGATGGGCATATATAGGGGGTCCACACGTAGATGCTGTGGAGATGCCATGTATATATTTGCATATTCTTTGATTGCGAGAAAGGGCCTGGCTGGATACTAAACAAGGACCAATGACACATGATTTGGCAAGGCTAAGGCAAGCGCTTGAGTTGAAGTATCATCTTTTATAATTTCACAAACAGAGAAGTCCCAACAAAACCTTTGATTTTCAAGACATAATCATTTGACAAGCATATTTTGTTTTTAGACGTCCTAAAAAGCTCATGCTTCAATAACTGCAATTTCCTGTGCTACTTTCATAAATGCTAGCCAAAATATCCCATGCTTCCTAGACATTTTTGGAGGAGATTGAATATAGCTAATCATAGACTCATTAATGATATGGGTAAATCAACCTTGACTACGCAAAATTTGATAAGCTCGATGTTTTATCGGCTACTAGTATAGATGGCGGCATAGCTTCACCTATCACAATCTTCCTTGCTTATTAAAAAAGGTCATACCTTAAATTTGTTGGTCTAATTTTTTAAGTTACGGAGGTGTACGCCATATCCCGTGCTTTTCACGTCTCTTCAAACCTTTAAATTCAAATTTTAACCCAACCTCTTTCTCCATTCCTGAACCTCCAAGTTCTTGCCACGTGGAAGCTTTGTGAAACTCTTCTTTTATATATAATACTAGTTATGTGCCAGCGCACTACTAAGGCACTGCCCCCACCCATACACAGTCTACCCTTTTGTACACTCTTACCATTGGCTAGAGGAGGAACAGAGGAGATGGGGAGATGGTTTTAGAGGAGATTAGAATAGATGCTAGAGAAAGTGACTAGAGAGATTGACAAATGGCAGGAAGAAAGCTTATGCATAATAGCATAGATAGAGATGCTCGGTTAAGGAGCCGATTGAGTAGAATCGGCCATAATTTGATTTTTCGGCAATATAGCAAGCAAGAAGCTCAAACCTAAGAACTAACAGGAATCATAAAGGATGCCATCAAAACTTTGTAATTTTTTTACCCACAATTGTTGATTATTTTTCGGTGTGCTTGCTACTTGTAAAAAATAGGAGAAAGAAGACCCCAATACAAGTTCTCAAACTTCTCATAGATGCTGCTCATCCAGATGCAACAATAAGGACCTTCTTTGAGCAGACGAACTCTTTTTGTTGTGTGCTCGGATAGGTGATGAAGCAACACAATTTCCAAGGCCAGGCCCTCCCTGCACAAGCGATTTAATTTATCCCACAAACAAATGCGAATACAACAAGGAGAAAAGCAGCACACATAATAAATCAAGGCAAGGGTTTAGGTACTTAGAGAGTGGGGGTGTCAACTAGTTATTTTAGCACGTGTCCTTGCATGCGTCTATGCGTAGATGGGTGGTCACCATTCCTCTTGCACATGCAAGTGAGTGGGCCTGAGAGGGGCAATGGAAATTGGGGGGATTGGGAGCCTGACGAGGATATGAAGCAAACTCGTGAGGATGAAGGCGAGAAGAGGGATGCAAAAAACCTACACCACCCGAGCTGGATCTTAGCACGATTGTGAACGCTCAGATGTTGAGGTCCTCTGATTAGAGAAAGGTATGTGCAACAGTCTCCTCTGAGTTGAAGACAGGTTGGTCTATTCTCAATATGGAATGCCATACTATTTTGTCTTGGGAGACCACCGAATAAGGCGAATTTAGGAAAATGGCTATAGGAGGATATTTTTCATGAAAAGGTGGTCTCTCAAATTTTCTATCTAGACGGAATAAGGATAGTCAAGGATGCACCTAAAATGTGAAGGGCCTTAGAGATGAGAGGAAGAATGCTTCCTTTTGGGATTTAGTCAAGGAAGAATGCTTTCTTTTGGGCTATTCAGAAGCATAACCTTTTTGGTTAGAAGAGCTATAGGAGGGATAGGTTTTGGGACTGGGTGGTTTTATATGGAGGGGTGAGCTCAAGTTATAGTAGGGTAATGACCATTATTAAAAATAATTTAAATCCATGCACAATAGCAAATCACCTGAATGGTAGGATTTTGGTAGTTGAGGTCCAAATAGATGGGTGGTTTTGTATGGAGGGGTGAGCTCAGGCTATAGTGGGATATTGACCATTATTAAAAAGAATTTAAATCCATGCACAATAGAAAATCACCCAGATGGTAGGATTTTGGTAGTTGAGTTCCAAATAGATGGGGAGAGGATGTGCGTGGTTAATATTTATGGGGCTCATAATTATAAGGTAAGAGGTGAGATGTGGGAGTGGATTGCCAAACTGGATATTCAATGTCCCTGCATCCTTTTGGGAGATTTCAACATGGTTGAGAGACAGATGGATAGGTTTAGGGGGAATACCATCTTAATGGGGCAAGAGAAAAGGAAATTTGAAAGTCTGAGAGGGAAGTTAGGGTTAGTTTATGGATGGAACTTGGGTAACTGCACCTACTTTAGTATTTAGTACTTTGGATCTTCTTCCAGAATAGCCATGGTTTTTTTTTAGTGAACAGAGCTCTTGGATCCCCCACACTTTAAAGGTTGAAATTGACCCATGCTCATCTTTATCTGATCACATGCCATTGAAGTGATGCCATTGAAGTGGGAATGACATGTAACCAATTGGGAGGAGGACAAACTTAACCATTATTCCACTAGGAAATTGAGAGTGAATAACCTCTTGCTCAAAGATGATCTATTTATTACCTGTATAGAAGAAGCCATTGTCAGATTGAGAAGGAAAGGAGGCAGGAGGGGTCCTCCATATCTTTTGCTAATGAAATGCAAGGCATTATTGGGAGAGTGGAAAAATTAAGAGCTAACGAGAAAAAGAAGGAAAGGAGGAGTTGGTATGAGCTACTGGAATTTCTACAAAAAAAAAGAAAATGAAAAATTGGGAAACTAATTGAGGGGGAGGTTAGCCTATACATTAAGTGTCAGACATTCCTAAAAAGCGAGGATGATAAGCTTGCTGGAGAGAGAAAAAGGAAATAGATGGAAATCTTGCAGTAATAAGAAGAAACATAATAGGCATCTTTTTAGCTTAGCTAAAGAAAAATAAAATAAGGAAGTGGTGGGATAGATTAGGGATGAGAATGGTCAGGAACTGGGGGGATATTCATTGGGTGACCAGGAAGTGGGTTGACTTTCTAGGTTCCACATTGAGTCTAAATGAAGACTACACCTCAAACAAGATTCCAAGCAGAGAACAGACTCTTAGGAGTGGTCAGTAAGAGAGTGGAGGTTGACAAGGCTAGATGGTTTGAGAGAGAGGTGGAAATGGATGAATGTTGGCTTGCCCTTCAAAATCTTGGAAAAGAGAATTCTCCTAGCTGGGATGGGTTATTAGTATAGTTTTTTATTGGCCCTCTATATGTAATGTTGCCTTTGATACTAGGAGCATGGATAACAATTTGAAAGAGGGTGTTGTGAAACTCATCCCCAAGCAGACAGCTTGTATAATAGCAAGTTTAACCATTGGGGAGACCCATTACTCTGCTCACTGTGGTATGCAAAATACTGGCCAAGGTTATTACTTTGAGGATAACTCCAATCTTACAAGAGGTTATTTATCACAACATCTGTGCTACCATGTTGGGTAGAGAAGTGGCCCAAAAAATAGATAAAAAATGCATTATGATGCAGCTTGACTTAGAGAAAGCCTATGACAGGATTCATTGGTCCTTCATGGCAAGGGTCATGGAAAGGTTGGGATTTGGAAACAAGATGGTTACCTATATATATACTCTCACAGTGTGTGGCTAGTCTAAATTGCTACTAAATGGAAGATTGGTGGGAGGTTTTGAGATTAGAAGATCTGTGAGACAAGGGTGTCCCTTGCTCCCTTGTTATTTGCTGTTGCTTCCCATCCCTTGATTGTGGCTTTGGAAGATGCATATGACCAAGGAAGGGTGACTGGGTTTAAATTGAGGGGTGGGGAACATACAATGTTTTGTAGATGATTCATTACTTTGTTGTTTGAGGGTAGATAATGTCAACTTAAGACAGGCTTTATGGATCGTGTAGAACTTGTTTGTAGAGGCCTCTGGCTCTAGGTGTAATATTCATAAATCTAGGATCATTAGTCTAATTTAAGATAATGATTTTGACTTGGAGAGATGGGGGTGTGATGTAATAAGGAGGGGACAGATAATCAGACATTTGGGTGTTCCTTTTGCAGTGGAGGTGTCAAATAAATAGCTGACTAATTAGGCTATTAAGAGATTCCTTAATAAGCTAAAGAAGTGGGAGGGGATCAGGGTTCCTTTTCATGACAAGGTGGTTATCTGGAATGTGGTGCTAAATGCTTAGATTATGTTTTTATGCCCTGTACTGAATTTTGGAAAATGTCACTAGAAGAAGATTGTAGGTCCTATTAGGGACTTCCTATGGAGAAATGGAGGGAATAATAGAAAAGTTGTAGCCTAGTTAGCCTAGGACAATTTAAATTTGCCTAAGAGGGAACGAGGCATTGGGATTTTATGCTTACCCACTCATGCTAAAGCAGGGATAGCTATAAGTCTCCCTAAATGCCTACATCAAGAGGAGACTTGGACCAGGTTGTTAAGGGAGCTGGTTGAGGATTATAATGCGCTACTCAAAGGTAGGTGGATGGGACTAGGCTAGAAAGATTATAATGCGCTACTCAAAGGTAGGTGGATGGGACTAGGCTAGAAAGATAAGCATTTATCTTATGCTCCCCTGAAAATTACAGGTTCTTCTTTGCAAGTTTTTATGTGCTAACTCGAAGGAAGTGTTGGGGCTGATGAAATGGATGGCTGTACTAGAGCCACAAGGAACTCTCTATTAAACTTGGGTTGTAGTGGACTCATAATCACTCCCCCTTTGGCCCATCTAGACATCAGGTTAGCTAGGAAGCTGAATAAGAAGGTTGGCTTAATGTTCGGATTGGTCTCTCGTGGGATGGAAGGAGTTGGGATAGGCGAAGGAAGAGTTTAGGCTCCAACTAAGGGAATTACAACTGGTGAGACAGGTATTGGTGGAAGTGGAGAGGGGATGGGTGTCTACTGCATTTGATGAGACTTTCTAGTTGAAAGATTGGGCTTGGTTTAATGGAGTCAAGCTAGATAAAGGGGTAAACATGACTCTATATGAAGAGATAAGCATGAGTGAAATGAATGTGTGGCATTGTAATAAATCTAGAGGGTGAGCTAGAACTCTAGCATTTGGATGAAGAGATGGAATATGATATGGGACGTGGGTATTCCTGTGAAAGCTCATATTTTTTTGTGGAGAGTGTATATGTGGGCTCTACCTATTGGGTATAAACTTTTACAGAGGAACTTCACCTCTATAATTTTCCCTAGATGTAGATTAGCATTGGAGGAAGGGACACATGCTTTTTGGGGCTGTCCAGTCATTAGAGGGGCTTGGGACAAGATTGGAAATAGGTCTCAAGCAGCATAGGGCTACAAGGGTATTGGGGGGATTGGGTGCTAGGAAGATTATGTGTAGCTGATGGGGCTGCTAATTTGGTTTTTAGTATTCTTAGATACTACTGTCTTTAGGAGATATGGACACTAGGAATAGTATTATATTTCAGAAAGAGATGTCAGGGGGTAGATGTGATAGAGTTGATGCATAGATTTGTATATAAATGTTGGTATGTATATTATGTTAATAAAATGAATGATGGTGTTTTGGTGCAATTGATCCATGCCTTAAAATCTGGGATTAGATGATCTGATCTCTGGCTAAGGAGATTCTTGTATATACTAGGTTTTCCTAATAGATTCTGTCATGTGCTAAGGCTATATAGGTCAAGATTTGAAGGCAAAACTTTCTAAGTTTGGGACAAAGACTAAGAGATGGTATTTGAAGGAGAAGCAGCAAGTTTACACATTTGTTGAATTCATTGAGAACCCCTTGGCCAGTGGTGAAGATATGGACTAAAGAAGAGTATATGGAGAAGCAATATCCAAAAGGCTCTTAGACCATTATAATGGTGCATGGACCAGCAACATCGTTGTACACGGCGAATTGGAATATCACTGACCATTGGAATTGGATGTAGAACATTTGATATGTGGATTAAATACATCGGATGCCAAACTACCCCATTCATTTTGTCCACGCACTATTAATTTGGTACATAGGACCATTTGAATTATACATCAAACAATTGGAATTTCTCACCATTTGGTTTCAATCCAACAATTGAAACCAAATTGTACATCGAACAATTGGAATTGCTTACCATTTGGTTTCAACCCAACAATTGAAACCAAATGGAATTGCTTACCATTTGCTTACCATTTGGTTTCAACCCAACAATTGAAACCAAATGGTAAGCAAATAATTTTGAAGACGGAAAAAATTCCATCCTTATTTTTTAAAAATAATTTTTGGGTTGCCAAGATCTTCATGCTTGTTGCTTTAGCCAAGTTCTCTGCATTACTTTTTCGCTTTAGCCAAGTTCTCTGCATTAATTTTTCGCTTTAGCCAAGTTCTCAGCATTAATTTTTTGCTTGTTATGATCCATTCAATATCCTTAGAAACCGGTACATGTTGCATCCACTTACATTGTTAGTTGTTTGTCGTTATCTGTTTGTTGCTCTTCATCTATGATTTTTGAAGGTTCTTGTGGTTCTTTGTTTGTGATTTTTATGTGTCCCTTTAGCAAGGTGCTAAGGCAAGAAGTTCACTTGTTGGTTTTGCAAATTACTTTGATGTATAGGGATGATCCCAATAGGTTCTTTTGGTATAGTTTGGCATTTTGAGTCATGGATTGTTATATATTTATAATGGGCTCTTTACCCTTCCTACCTATTTTATAATGGGCTCTTTATCCTAGAGTTGAGAGATTATTGTAACAACTTATTGTTTTTGGGCAAGTGTTCTTATGTATTTGTCATAGGTTTTATCTTAGGAAGCTAATTCAATGTTGATAATATCTAGGTTATCACTTGATAAACTTCTTTTACAATTTTTGGTCAAGTGCTCCTGACTTGGGTGCCCAAATGTGATGGTTTTCTTAGTAGAAACCTAGAGCTTAAAGAATATGCTTTGGTACCCATCTTTGTTGCTTGATGCAACAAGGTTTTATCTTAGCCTATTATTGTTACTTCATGTTGGAATAGCATTTGTTCAATTCTCCACCCTCGTGTTGTTTCAACGGGTGACTATTTTGTAAGGCCCCATTTATGAGGAGTAGCTCTTAGTGAGCACCTTCCACTTTATACACTGGATGGTTCCCAAGTGTGGCCAGATGGTTAGGAGATGGCTTATGTAGACTTGGCACTCTACCAAGTAGGATGCATAACTTATGTACAAGATATGTGATCACACTAGCGAGTGCTAGTAGACAAACCAAGGACACATTATTTTTGAGTAGTGGGGATCATTTGATGATCCAAATGGTCATGGGAGCTACACTTTGTAGTTAAATATGGTCCTAATTGGATGATATGGTCTATTGGTCATTTTGGACCAAGTCGTAGGTTAGCGACATGGTTGACCTATGTCCATGCCGACCTTGGATACTATGTACAGACTAGTTTGGCACCCTTAGTTTAGCATCGAGTTCATTATGCTCAAGCACTCTTGTAAGCAAGACATCCTTTGTCCAGAGTCTGTTTGTCTAGATCACCATCAAAGCTTCTTACTTGGAGCACACGAGTGGGCAGACACCATTAGTTTATAATCAAGATTATATATAGTTATATTGTTTACTCTCCGCTTTTTCCTACAATTCAATGCTTTGTATTTATTATGTTGATCCCGCTTCTGGTCTTGCTTCCGCTATTGTGTATTCCTAAATAGTACTAAAGCATAGGTTGTTATAGGCAAAGCTTATTTTAGCAAGTTGCTATTTGAAGGCAAATTTGGAAAGATGTCCCAACAACTGATATGTAATGCAGTTGCTCGTGCTACCCACCTCCACCTTTTGGTGATGGGAAGCTAGATGGGAGGAATTACACTCTCAAGAAGTTCAAGATTAGGTTTTATTCTTGATTCGTGTAAGTTTGTGAAAACTAAAATAGGGTTGATGCAAAGCTGAGTTTTCTCCTACTTTGAAATCCAATAGATCCAGTATAGACCATATCGATAGATCCTGATCTCGCTTTAGCGTGGAGGCGAAGGAATGTAGATATGTTCTATGTGCCATCGTCACCAAGGTCATTGGTTTGGTGATGACCTTGATTTAGCATACTATCAGCTTCAAAAGCATGGCAAGTTCTAAAGAGCTAGTATGAGATGAGGAATCAGAACCTTGAGAATCAGCTTATAGCAGAAAGGCATTCTAATGGAAAAGTGGTAGAGCAGTTCATATCACTGATAAAGAATTTGCAAGATTAAATGGTGGCAATGGGGATCACTAAGAATAATGAAAAGTTGGCAGGTAGGTGCATCAGAGTGTTACCCCGAAAGTATGACAATTTTGTGACCTCATTGAACCTGTAGGTGCTTAACCCGACTCTTATTTTTTAGAAGTTCAGCACAATGTTGGTAGAGGGGGAGATGCATTTCAAAGCTAGAGATGGTAGCGATGCAGCATTCTTCTCAAATGGGGAAAAAAAAAGCAAGGGGAAGGGCTTAGATAACCCTAATTCTTATAAAAAGCAGAAGAAATCTAAGACAAAGTGTTTTTATTATGACAAGCCTGGTCATGTGGTCAAATCATGTAGACTCAAGTAGGCAAATTGAGAAGAATGACACTTTGAAGCCTAGGAAAAAGGAGTCCAAGAACGGTGTTGAAGAAAAAATTGAAGCTGTTTGTGGTAATATAAGAAATTAATGCTAAGGGTAGAATATGCCTCAGCATCTGATGGTTCATGGATCATCGACAGTGGAGCATCCTGATACATGACCAGTCAAAAAGGGATGGTATTCCTCCCTCAAGCATGTGGGGGAAGTAGTCCATCCTGGTAGTAGTCAAGAAGGATGCTGAATTCGCAGCCATGGGTTTAGGTACCATTTTTTTTGTTTCTTGCAATAGTGATATTGAGAAGTTATCCGATGTCCTTTATGTATGTGCCAAACATAAAGAGGAATCTAATGTTTGTTATGCCGCCATCCTAGTTGACCATGACTTGAAGGTTCTCTATGATAAGGTTGGTGTAATCATTAGAGATGCCAATGGCAATGTCATTTGGGAGAGGAATCCGACACAACAACTTATATGAGCTATTGGATTTTATAACCTGAGCCAATGTTGGGACAAGTAAGCTATGGCATGAGAGATTTAGGCACTTGAGCTTTGTAGTCTCAAAAGAGATGCAAAGGTATGGGACAAGTAAGCTATGGCATGAGAGATTTAGGCACTTGAGCTTTGTAGTCTCAAAAGAGATGCAAAGGTCTAGGATTGTGGCACATCTACTAGCATTTTCAAATATGTCAAATGTGTGTGAAGCTTATATGATGGGCAAGCAACATCAGCATACATTTCCACAAGAAAACAAAACTTGTGCAAAGGCTCCTCTAGAGCTTATACATATAGATCTTTTTGGTAAAATTCCTACCACTGCGCATTGAGTGGCTCTGCCTACTTCTTCTTACGATTAATACTTTAGTAGGAAGATGTAGGTGTATTTTCTTCGAGATAAGGCTAGGAATTTCGGAAAATTCAAAATATGGCATAACTTTTTAGAGAATGAGACATGAAAGAGGCTAAAGAATTTTTGAACAGATCGAGGAAGATAATCCACATCAAATGAGTTTAATGCCTATTGTAAGGAGTATGGGATTAAGAGAGATTTGACCGTTGCTTATACTCCGCAAACAGAATGGTGTTATAGGAGCACAAGAATAGTAGGGATAGAGTATGCTCAAAGGCAAAGGACTACAAAATTCTTTTTGGGCCGAGGTAGTAATATTACAGTGCATATCCTTAATAGGAGTTACACAAAGGCAACGAAGGGAATGGCATCTCAAGAAGCTTATTTAGTTAAGAAACCCTCAATTACATATTTCAGGATATTTGGTTGTGACTATTTCATGCATATTCCAGACTCATCCAAAAGCAAGTGGGATTCCAAACTCATCCAAAACCAAGTGGGATTCCAAGACTCATCCAGAACCAAGTGGGATTCCAAGACTCATCCACCAGAAGCAAGTGCATGTTCCAAAACCACTCAGAACCAAGTGGGATTCCAAGAATAGAAAGTTCTTCTTCTTGGGGTACAATATAGAGTCTAAGGGTTACTGACTATATGACCTAGAGGCAAAAAAGATTAGCCATGATGTGGTGTTCAAGGAACAACCTCATCAAATGGAGAAGAAGGCTCTAGATTCTGATGAAGAAGAGAAGTCTGCAACACCGTAGAAGGGGCCATATCCTAAATGGATGTAGCAGCTTTTGAAGGGGAAAGCTCCATTGGCAATGAAGAGCTAGTTCGTAGAGATCTGAGAGAATAGAGGAGTAGAAGAGCCTCTGCTCACATCATCAGTATTGCCTTGATGGCTAAGATAATGAAAGTGCACGAGCCAGCTAGCTTGGAGGAAGCATTAGAACTGGAGGGTGTCTTTGATGAGATGAGTAGCTAGTATGCACCAGTGAAGACAACAAAAGATACAAATATAAGAAGTAATCTTATTGTCCCACATGTAGAGCAGTAAATCACAGGTGCGTAGTGGACCTAGAGAGTCCTCTAGCATGGATCCAATGTTATTCCATGGTTAGGCAGTTGGAGACATATGTAAGTACACATGCATCACACAAAGGGAAGGAAAAGGTAGATCAACCTTTTGTGCCTGATCTCTCAACAAGTCACTCGTATGTGGATGGTCTCTTATGGCTCTAAGCATAGCCTTGATGAGGAGCTTGGCATTTTTATCAATGGTTACTCCTAGTGCAAGGAAAACTCGGTTATTTTGAGGATGCTTGGTAGTGATCCAAGTGTATGCATGTCTACGAGGGTTAGATACCCCATTGACAAGTTTAGATATGATGGATATACGTCCCATCATTTATAAGGCACGATTGGTTATCATTCAGCAAGTTGCAAGAATGACAAACGTGAGAGTTGTCATTGCTATAGCTACAATGAAAGGTTGTTCTTTACATCAGATGGATGTAAAGAACGTTTTCTTGCATAGTAATTTGTAAGAAAAAGTATGCATGATGTAACCTCCGAATTATGAGGGTGATGCACGCCTAAATTTTATGTGCAAGTTACATAAAGCCTTGTATAGCTTAAATCAGGAACCCAAAACATGGTCAAACAAGATTGGGGAGTATCTTGTTACCATTGAATTTCAGATATCCCATGAAAATTTTTCACTTTATGTAAAAAAAGATAGATAGAGGGAGTCATTTATGTGGATAACTTAATTATCACTAGTAATAGTGATGTTGACATACATGATATCAGGAGGCTTTTGAAGCATAAGTCTGAGATGAAGGGATTTGGGTAAGCTGCAATATTTCTTAAGCATAGAGATAGTGAGATCACCTCACGACATTTTATTATTATAGAGGCATTATGGCTTGGACATGTTGTCCAAGTATAGTATGATAGGTTGTAAGCCTATTTCAGTGCCATTGGAAAGGAACACAAAACTTTCTGCAGATACATGTGAGCTTTTCTATGAGGCGGGTATAAAGATATAGCTACATGGGTACATATATGCTGATTAGGCTAATAGTGTCACAGACAAGATATCTACCACAGCAGGCTTTATGTTTTCTTTTTGGGAGTGTGAGCTGGAGGATGAAGAAATAACTGACTGCCTTGTCGGGTATAGAGGCAGATTACAAGGGTGTAGTTACAGTGCCTTTTGAGGTGACTTGGTTTCAAAAATAGCTGACAATTGCCTTGTCGAGTATAGAGGCGGATGACAAGGGTGTAGCTATAGCAATGACAACTCTGGTGAGTCTATGGATAGGGCCGTTATCATTTATTGTGACAACATGAGTAGTATACAGTTTGCCAATTATAATCCAATATACTATGCTAGGATGAGGCACATTAAGGTGCATTATAACATTATGAGCGAGAAGGTTCTAGTAGGTAATGTAGTAGAGAGAATAAGGTGGCTGACGTCTTCACAAAGGTAATGGGATCTTTCACGAAGGCATTGGGCGCAGAGAATCTCCATGGGTTTAGGAGCTTACTTTTCCAATGTGTGGAGTTGAGCTCGAGGGGAAGTACCAACCATTACTGCGCAGACATTGATGACCTACCTTGGTGATAGCTTATGCACTTATGCCATTGGCATGGTTGGTGAGATTATAGTTGATATGCTACCAGTGTGGATGACAAAGGCTATATGACAGCCATATTTGGATTACTAAAGTATGGCATAGCTATAGCACTAGCTCATATAGTCGGTTTTACACTATGGACTAACTATTATATGTTATAATAGGAGAGTACTTTTGCTTATAGTATGTATTCCTATCTCTTTAGTTTATGGTTATAGAGAAGAGAAGAAGATAAAAGAAAATTCAATCATCCATCTCTTTCTTGTGTCTTGCTCTCTCTCTTGTGTATGTGTGTTTGCTTGCAACAAGGAACTCAAGCTCTCCCTATCCCCCATATTCTCTTTAAAAAGTTCCATCTATACCTTCCCATACATTAATGGCTTCACACCACTCATCACCACGGAGATGTGGTTTCGAATGAAGAACTTTAATGAACTCTACTACACCAAGTTCCCATCCCTTCTATAGCAAAACCATTATGTAGAAATTTTATGATTGGCATGATTACTTTGAAGTGCAAATAGTTCACACTTATCATGGTAGGTCTATTTACTTATATGCATTAGATGGATGTGTGTGTGTGTGTGTGTGTGTGTGTGTGTGTGTGTGTGTGTGTGTGTGTGTGTGAGAGAGAGAGAGAGAGAGAGAGAGAGAGAGAGAGACTCAAAGTAAAATTTCAAGGAGGGTACTCGTGGGGGGGAGGGGGGTCAAAGTTAATTGAAGCCAACTATCATGATGTTCCATTTCTCTCACTAAATGATGGTATCCTCCATCCTTGAAGCCTCACTTCTGAGGAGTTAGATCTAGAGGGCAAGGAAAAAATATGTTTCACATAAAAAAAATGGCACATAAAAAAGAGTGATAGACTCCACGCTTATAGCCATGACCTCTCCTTGCACCTCTTCTTTCGTCACAAAAGCTTTCTAGCTACACAAGGCATGTGCACACACACGCTATTACGAGAGTAAGATTTTCTAATATTACCCAATTTTTGTAAAGAAAGCTTACAGAGCAAGCAAAGGCAAAAATAGCCTTGTAACCTATTTTTGTATAAAAACTATAAATACTCAAGCGGGGATGCTTTTGGCACACACTTGGGGGGCCAGTTTGTACCCAATTTGGTGTTCTCTCTCACACTTGTACTATTTGTTTTACATGCTTCTCGAGGTTTGTTGTTTTTCGTCACAGTGGTATCAGAGCCTTGCTACGCTCCGTCCATCAAAGGTGTGCTCAAAAGATGTGTGTTTTGGGGCACTCAGATGGCCCGGCGTGGGACCAATGGTCCTGTTTGTGAAGGTGGTGATAGAGCGGTAGCAAGAAGCCCAAGAGCCTAGTGCGGACATGCGACGTCGAGGTACACCACACATCAAAGCACGTGCAATCAAGGCCGCCCAGAACAACAATGAACACCAACAAGGGGGTCATGGGTACACCACAAACTTGGCATCATAGCAGCGGAATCTGCACAGCAACGGGCTGACGAAGCAGGGAGCAGTGGTTTCCCACACGATCGACAAATGAGCGACTGGCCGTCAAGCATGACCAACGACGATAGCATAGCATGGATGTCTCCTTAAGAAGAGACAAATGTAATGTGCACTTCATTTACCCTTTGTACCCTCTTCCCCGACCCTTCTAAACACCATATGGGATTTAAAAAAGTTTTGTGGCAGCGTGTGGTGAGAAGAAGAAGAAGAAGAAGAAGAAGAAGAAGAAGAGAGAAGGAGGAGGAGGAGGAGAGAGAAGGAGGTGAAGAAGAAGAAGAAGAGAGAAGGAGGAGGAGGAGAGAGAAGGAGGTGAAGAAGAAGAAGAAGAGGAGGAGGAGAGAGAGAAGGAGAAGAAGAAGAAGGAAGAGGAAGAAGCAAAAAGAAGAAGAACAAGAAGAAGAGAAAGAAAGAAAAAAAAAGCAAGTATTGTTATACAGTCATTAGTAAAATCATTTGGAATTTGGACTTAATGATTTTATATGTGCCATTATTTCTGCAGGGATTCGGGACTTGGGTAGATTTTCCGATTATGCACCTCACTCGGGTCAACGTTATTGTAGGCCATGTGGTTATTTCACTTAACCAGTTTATAGACTTGAGTTTGTGCATAAGGGTAGGCATATTTTGTTATGTGTGGTGCAAGCATGATGTGCAGGTTATACCAATGATTTCTACCATGGAGCCATTGAGCTTCTGACAATTATCAGCTCCACTTACACATGATAAGTTTTCATCTTTTTCAAATGATTACATTTTTAGTTATTTATGATTGTTTTAAATTCTCTATTTCTCTTAACTTTTTCATATCCAACAATATATCAAAGTAAGATTCTATTTTACATCGTCAAGTTTTATTTAATATTTGTTATTTAAGTTTATTTTTATAGCAACTTTTAAAAAAACGTTTCAAATGCACATGTTATCTATTTTTCATCACCTGCTTTAACATTAACATAACAAATAATATATAGATTTATGTATATTTTTCTAGTCTTTATTTTGCCAGTACCTTGGGAAAAAAATTTATATTCCAAATTCACAATTCATGATCGATTTGAACTAACTTATTACAATCTTGATCTTAATGTTGCAATTTATTTTGTAGAAACAAAGTGAATTTAGGATTTATACCATTGGATTCAAGTCTTACTCATTGAACTCTGAATCTGTGCTGCAAGGTATTCCATGTCCATGAGATCCTCTTAGCCATGTCTGATGAGCCTTTGAGCCATGTTTGGAGGACCTCTGAATTTACTTCGTTAACTGTGCGTTATCCAGCTATGTGCACTGGTATAATTTCGTCAAGATTAATTGCTTGTGTGCGTTGACATATTTTGGTTTAAACAGAGTTAACTATGTGTTAACCAACTATGTGTGCTGGTTAACTAGATGTGTGCGCTAGTATATTATCAAGATTAACTGTGTTAATCAATTGTGTACGCTAACAAGAGGGAATGTTAGTCATAACCTCTTTGATCAAATAGGGACACCTGTGCAATCATGGCTTACACATGGAAATAATTAATGCATTTAATTGCCCGTGTACATTGATATTTACAATCGAGGATGGTTGTCTTCTTAACTGGGAGGACTATCACGGGAGTGAGATTTTCTAATATTTTATTACCCAATTTTTGTAAAAGAAATCTTGTAGAGCAAGCATGGGCAAAAATAGCGATGCAACCTATTTTTGTAAGTAATAAAAACTATAAATACTCAAGCGGGGATGCTTTTGGCACACGCTTGGGGAGACACTTTGTACCTAATCTGGTGTTCTCTCTCGCCTATGTTACCATATTATAGTAGTGATGTGTGTGAACACACTTAGGACCGCCGGGGCACTTTTTCCCTCACTAGGAGGTTTTTTCCCCCGTGCATTGTATATACGCCCATTATCTTCTAGGGCTTGTTATCTTTCATTTTTGGCACTCATAATATACTACTGTGTTGTGCTCAAGCTTCCTCATCTTCTTGAAGTTGTGTGTGCATTCCTGCAACCCTAATTCCAACAATTGGTATCAGAGCAGGCTTCCTCCTCCCGGGCAGCATCACCGGCACCTGCCGCTTCATCTCCTCCGATTGCGACGAGGTTTCACGAGCGTCTGCAGGTTAGTATATGCCGTGGGAGAGCCCATAGGGCTTGGTCATTTCAGAATTTTGATCTGAGGTCATTTCGCCCTCCGTTTTTGCATTCCAAGTACTGCGCAGGCAAAATCGTCCTACTGTGCAGATTTTCTGTCAAAATTAAAATCTGCAGGACAGGTGCCCATTCGTCTGTTTTGGGCTGTGCTACATAGCACAGGTCGATTTTATACAGGTTTTCCTCTTACAGACAGCATTTACATCTAGTAGTACAGTCATTGGCCATGGCTGACAACAATGATGTATTCCGCATGTTGGCTGCTGAGGATAAGTTGGATGGCACCAACTATCCATTGTGGGCATATATGATGCGACATGTATTGGTAGCAAAGGGGTTATGGAACATTGTGCAGGGTATTGATGCACGTCCTATTGTGGCTGGGAATGCTGCAAACACATCAGAAACAGGTACTGTTGATGATGGTGCAGGCACAAGTGCTGTAGCAGCTGTTCGAGAACCACCACTTTCAGCAGAGCAGATTCGTTGGGATGGTAGAGATGCGCAGGCTCATGCCTTGATTGCGCTGTCTGTCAAACGTACCATTATCCCACATATTCGCTCCTGCAGGACTTCTAAGGATGCTTGGGATGTACTTGCCACATTGTATCAGGCAAGAAATGAGGCTCGTGTTGCTTATCTCCGAAAACAGTTGGAGAGTGAGCATATGAACGAAGGTGATTCTATGGATAGCTTTTTGACAAAGATCAAGGATTTCAAAGAGCAGCTCATTTCTGCAGATGAAATCCTGTCAGACAGTTCACTTGTGCAGACTGTTTTGAATGGTCTACCAGATTCTTATCAGGGTTTTGCTTCCACTCTTCGCTTGATGATGAAAGGCAATCCCAATGCCTTATCATTTGAGGAGTTAGTTTCTGTTTTGCTGCAAGAAGACCAGTCAAGGCAAAACAGGAATATTATGCGTGTCGCAGATCAAGCTTTCGTTGCTAGTCAGAGAAGCGGGAAAGGTAAAGCTGGCTTTTCTTCTAGTAAGCAGAAATCTGCAAATGCTGCGCAACCAAAGAAGGAAGACAAAGATGAGAAGAAGGGTGATAAACAGAAGACATTTTGCAAGTACTGTAAGGGAAATGATCATGTCATCAAAGCGTGTCCTAAGCTAGCTGCGAAAGAGGCTAAGAAGAAAGAGGCTGGTATGGCTGTTGCAGATGCCTCTCCTTCTAACAATGAATCTGCTAATGTTGTGCTAGATACAGAATGGGCATTCAATGCGCAGTGCAGTTATGACCCATCTTTGCATGACACATGTATGTCTGCAGTAGATTCAGATGTATGGTACTTTGACAGTGGTGCCACTAAGCATATCACCTCGCAGCGCAGTTTATTCACTTTCCTTGAGTCTGCTCCCACAGGGAATACTGTCACTTGTGCCAATAACTCCTCTTATCCCGTTGAAGGAGTTGGACAGATTGTGCTGAATGTTGCAAATGGCAACACCTTTACACTTTTTGATGCATTGTATGTGCCAGGGATCAAAAAGAATCTGCTGTCAGTCTCCGCATTTGCCAAAACAGGTTTGGTTGTAAAATTTGTGGATGACAGATGTACTGTTCATGATCTCTCTTGTGGTGACATCATTGTAGCATCTGGTTCACTATGTCGAGGGCTGTATAAGCTCAATATGGATGGCAAATGTGTAGAGGATTCAGCATGTGCTATTATGGATACGCAGGCTATTTCAAATGCAAAACTGTGGCATGCACGTTTTGGTCATCTGAATTTTGCAAGTTTGCTGCGTCTGCAGAAATCTGAAATGGTGTCTTCTTTGCCTAAGCTTGAGGCACCTATCAAGCATGTTTGTGAGGGCTGCATATTGGGTAAAATGCAGCGTGCTTCCTTTCCCAAAGATGGATCAGTGAGAGCTGAACGCAGATTGCAGCTTGTTCACAGTGATGTTTGTGGTCCCATGCAAACTCCATCATTTGGAAACTACCTTTACTTTGTGACTTTCATTGATGATTTTACCAGGCATGCATGGGTATATCCTTTGAAGGCAAAGTCCGAAGTGTTTTTGTGCTTCAAACAGTTTTTGGTTATGGCTGAAAATGTGTCAGAAAGTAAGATGGGCACCCTCCGTTCAGATCGAGGGGGGGAGTATATGTCTTCAGAATTTAATGCATTTCTGGCTGAGCGTGGGATAAAACACCAATGTACAGTGCCGTATACACCACAGCAAAATGGTGTGGCTGAGAGAAAAAACAGGTCTCTCATGGAGATGGCAAGATGTATGGTTAAGAGTCAAAGTCTACCACATGGTTTTTGGCTTGAGGCTGTCATGTGTGCCACTTATGTACTAAACAGGTGTCCCACCAAAGCATTACAGGTTGTCACTCCATATGAGGCTTGGCATGGCCGCAAGCCATCTGTTGGCCATTTACGTGTTTTTGGTTGCCTGGCATATGCATTAGTGCCTGTGCAACATCGCAGAAAATTGGATGACAAAGCTGTCAAATGTATTTTTGTTGGATATAGTGCTGAGAGCAAAGGCTATCGTTTGTATCATCCACAGACAAAGCGCATTTTGGTTAGCCGTGATGTTGTATTTGTGGAAGATGCAGTTCAGCCCTTGGTTTCATGTACTAAGGAGACAGATATCAGCTCACGTGATGTCTATGATACATTGTTGCCTCTTTTCAGTGGTGCACAGTCAAGTGCAATACCTCATGAGGCAGTTTTTCAGCCTATGCAGGTTTTAAATGATGGCACAGATCAGCCTATATCTGATGCAGATGTGCATGATGTACTTGAGGATGAGAGACAAGAGATTGAGGGCTCTAGGAACATGCCTAGATGGCTGGTGCAGACTTTGCGTGACAGCAAGTTGGATGCCCCTTTGTCTAGTCGCACTCGTTCTGGCTCTCATGGTGCCTCTTATGCGTCAGATTGTTATGCATTGGCTGTTTCTAGTATGTGCGATGAAAGTGAGCCTGTTTCATTTGATGAGGCACAAAGTTCAGAAAATTGGATGGCTGCTATGCAAGCAGAATACGATGCTATTATGAAGAATGGTACATGGTCTTTATGTGACTTGCCCCCTGGCAAGAAGGCCATTGGCACTAAGTGGGTATACAAATTGAAGCGTAAGCCTGATGGCACAGTGGATCGCCATAAGGCTAGGCTTGTTGCAAAAGGTTATGCTCAAGAGAAGGGCATTGATTTTGATGAGACTTTTGCTCCCACATGTCGTATGACCACTGTTCGTAGCATCTGTGCATTAGCAGCTCATAATGGTTGGAATGTACATCAGCTGGACATAAAGACTGCGTTCTTAAATGGAGATTTGCATGAGGAGGTGTATGTATCGCAGCCTCGTGGTTTTGTTCAAAGAGGGCAGGAAAACAAAGTGTGCAGGTTAAAAAAGGCTTTATATGGTTTAAAGCAAGCTCCACGAGCTTGGTATGAAAAAATACATGCATATTTGACTGCACATGGGTTTCAGAATAGTCCAACAGAAAGCACTTTGTATGCTAAACGTGTGGATGGTGTACATCTAATCATTGCTCTCTATGTCGATGACATGCTGCTCACAGGACCAAATGAGAGTCATATTGCTGATTTTAAGGCTGATTTGAATGCCTCTTTTGAGATGTCAGATTTGGGGCATTTGCATCATTATTTGGGGATACAATTTAAGCAGTGTGATGGAGGTATTGCTTTGTGTCAGACAAAGTATATTGAAACATTGTTGCGGAGATTTGGCCTTGAAGACTGCAAGCCTATTGCTACTCCAATGGAGACAGGTTTGAAGTTGAGTCTTCATGATGCTGGAGATCACTTTGATGTCACACTCTATCAGACAGCTGTTGGTTGCCTCATTTATGTATGCATTACGAGGCCAGACATTCAGTTTGCAGTCTCACAGGTGAGCAGATTTATGCATAGCCCAGGCATTAAGCATTGGCAGGCAGTGAAGCGTATCTTTCGCTATTTGAGTGGTACTCGGCATCTTGGGTTGTTTTATCCCAAGGGGGGATCATTGCCGCCAGATTTACATGCTTTTTCAGATTCTGACTGGGCTGGTTGTTATGACACACGCGTGTCCACGAGTGGTTTTTGCTTCATGCTTGGAAGCTCATGCATATCATGGTTGAGCAAGAAGCAGCCTACTGTGGCCACTTCTAGTTGTGAAGCTGAGTACAGGGCAGCTTTCACAGCTACGGTTGAGTGTGTGTGGCTCAGACGCCTTATGGCTGATTTGGGTGTTGGGCAGCCATCTGCCACCACCATCTTCACTGACAGTCAGAGCGCATTGGCAGTTGCGCGGAACCCAGTGTTCCATGCTCGTACGAAGCACATTGAGGTGCACTACCATTATGTCAGGGAGAGACTCTCTGCAGGAGAGATCAGTTTGGCTTATGTGCCAACACAGGATAACCTTGCAGACCTTTTCACAAAGGCTCTGCCTCGTGAGAAGTTCGAAGCTTTTCGCAAAGCTTTGGGCTTACTCCCTTTTGTGGATTCGTCCACATAGCTAGACACTTCCCTATACATGAGTGCTAGCTCTTGTTCACCGCATCACTCCAGGGGGGATTTGTTACCATATTATAGTAGTGATGTGTGTGAACACACTTAGGACCGCCGGGGCACTTTTTCCCTCACTAGGAGGTTTTTTCCCCCGTGCATTGTATATACGCCCATTATCTTCTAGGGCTTGTTATCTTTCATTTTTGGCACTCATAATATACTACTGTGTTGTGCTCAAGCTTCCTCATCTTCTTGAAGTTGTGTGTGCATTCCTGCAACCCTAATTCCAACAGCCTATACTTTCAGTTATGCACGGTTCCTAAGGTTCGCAGTTTTCCATCAAAAAAAGCTTGTAGAGCAAGCAAGCACAAAATAGTCGTGTAACCTATTTTTGCAAGTAATAAAAACTATAAATACTCAAGCAGAGATACTCTTGACACACGCTTGGGGGGCAGTTTGTACCCAAGCTAGTGTTCTCTCTCGTGCTTGTACTTTCTGTTTTGCACGCTTTTCGAGGTTCGTTGTTTTCCATCACACGCACGTGCGCGTGCACACAATAATTCTCCCCCTCTCCCCTCCTCCTCCCCTAAAATAAAAAAACCCCTTGTCTCACCTCACGTACTATAAAGGCATTATGTAATATAATCTACATCAAAAATTAAGTAATAAATATTCAATATAAAATATTCATAAATAAATAAATAAATAATCATTAATAATATAATAATATATAAAATATATAAATAGTAAATATATATAGTTAAATAATATTAAATGATATAATTAAATTTTATTATTTACATAACATTATATAAATTTTCTCAATTTATATGTAGTATGTATATAAGTATATGTATACACACCACATATATGTAAATATATAAATTTGCTTAGTTTATATGTAGTGTGTGTGTGTGTGTGTGTGTGTGTGTGTGTGTGTATACATACATATGTGTGTGTGTATCTCTACATTGTGTGTGTACACACACACATATATATATGTATGTATGCATGTATGTATGTATGTATATGTGTGTATACATGTATATATGCATACATATGTGTGTGTGTGTGTGTGTGTGTGTGTGTGTATATACATACATACATACATATGTATATATGTATATATATATATATATATATATACATACATACATACATATGTATATATACATACATGCATACATATGTATATGTATATATATATGTGTGTGTGTGTGTGTGTGTGTGTACACACACATACATACATATATGTATGTATGGATGTATGTGTGTGTGTGTGTGCATTTATATAAATATATAAATGCACACACACACACACACATACATCCATACATACATATATGTATGTATGTGTGTGTACACACACACACACACACACACACACACACACACACACATATATGGACCCCTCTAGCATGATATCAATAGATTGACAATTTCAAATACTTTGAGTATTGGTCTTTCAAAAATCCCCTCAAATGCAAATCTTTATGTTTTCTATGAGAAGTAAGGAAGCCATGATCATTTTCCTTTATGTGGATGACCTCATTTTGATGGGAATCCATGAGACAAAGGAGATGATGAGCACAAATTTTGAGGTGACAAAACCTTGGGCTCATGCATGTTTGCTTAGGGATTGAAGTATGGCAAGAGCTAGAGTATGTTTTCATTTCTCAGTAGAAGTATGTTTGAGAGACACTAAAGAAGTATGGCAAGAGCTAGAGTATATGTCCATTTCTCAATAGAAGTATGCTGGAGAGATACTAAAGGCATTTGAAGGTTGATATGAAGCTTTCTATAGAGGATGTGCAAGAGACTTAAGTATAGGAGACTTGTGGGAAGTTTCATTTTTCTATGTATACAATACACGACCAAACATCAACTTTGCAATTGGTGTACTGAGAGCAAATTCTCAAATCAGCCCCGATGGAAGAAGGGAGGGATGCGAGTATTGATGTAGCAAGGGTATACTGGAGTACCCTTACAATGGAGGTATTGCATCACTTATGCGAACAAGACGACATTGTGGGTGGCTGAATATTATGACTTAAATTGTGGGTGGCTGAATATTATGACTTAAATTAGGCAAGGGACTATAATAGAAGAAAATCATTGATAGGTTACTATTTCACTCTTGGTTCAAGAGTTTTGTCTTCAATCAACAAGATACAACCCACACTTGCTCTTTCTTGGAATGTTTTGCCTCATGCCAAGCAGCCTAGCTGAGGAGTATTCTTGAGAGAACATTCCAGGAGCAACCAATAGAGTTACATGTGAGACCAAAGTTGCATGGCAAATGTAAAGAATCATGTGTTCCACACTCACATGAAGCACATTATCATTTTATGCACAAGCTTATCATACATGGAGAGGTCAAGCTACTAAACTAACGGATAAATGTGCAAATATATTCACAAAGGCCCTACGAAAACATATGTTGGAGCAAAATCTCCATTGATTAGGCATTGGACCAAAAGGATAGTTCACTTATGGGTGGACATTGAGAGGGTGTGTTGGATATCAATACTCCACTCTCATGTATGTTGTTGTGAAGGAACCATGGCAAACTTTATGTTCTAAGGCCCCTTTTATGAGGAGAAGTCGATTTGTGTAACTAACAAACCCAATTTGGACACTAGGATGGCCATAGGTGGTCAGATGGTTGAGAGACTACTTAGGAAGGTTTGGGCATCATGCCAAATTAGGCTACATGCAAGTGCAAGGTGATATGATTGATGAAACCGCACTATGTCCTAGGATGTGAGGCCCGTTTAGGGGCCTCGATGAGCCTAGAAGTTTCTAGAAGGAACTAGAAGACCTAGATAAGCCTAGAATCTTCTAGACCTAGAAGGATCTAGAAGCTTCTAGACTTGGATGGACCTAGAAGCTTTTAGACCTGGAAGAACCTAGAAGCTTCTAGACCTAGATGGACCTAAAAGCTTCTAACCACCTCGGCAGATTCTACACCTAGATGGACCTAAAAGCTTTTAACCACCTCATGGGCACTATATAAAGACCCCATTAGGCAACTTCATCATCACTCCACTCATTCACATATCTTACCTTCCTAGCTTTTGAGCACCCTTGTTCTCTAGCATACAACCTTCCATCTCGTCATCTTTCGAGATTGCCATCAATGCTCGTCTACCAGAGCACATGGTGGGGAAAGGAAGCATCCACAGTTGTATAATTTGGATTACAATATTCATATTTTTTATTCTCCATATCTATTGCTCTCACTCTTGTCCAATGAAGATCTTCTTGTATCATGTTAACGCACATTCTGTAATTTATCACAAGACCATCATTGCTAGAGACTTTAACATGATTGAATGTATCTTTGATAGGTTCAAACATAAGATCCAGGTTATCAAAGGGGCTTAGAGAAAAATCTGGAAAAGATTCACCACCAAGTACTTTCTTGTGGATTCATCCTACTAAGAACTTAAGCTTCTTCCTACCTCAAGAAAGCTAGATTGGACAGTATAATATCGTTCTTCCTTTGTCCTTTCCCTTTTTGCTACTACCTCTCCTCAAATCCTTGCTCTATTAAACAATCACATCACTAACTTGATATTTTGCTCTTCCTCTAGCACTTCCAGAGTTCTTCCTGGTTCCATGATGCCCTTTTCAAGCTCCCTTCACTTCAAAATGCCATTAATGAGATATGGGACATTTACCTAGCCTAGAGCACTTTTCTACTGGACATTTACCTAGCCTAGAGCTGGAAGTGTGTTGTTAATAAATCTCAAGCCTTTCTCAGAGGGAAAAAAGCAGGTCAAAAGCTATCAAAACTAAAAGGAGAGAAACATCAATTGCACGCTTTATAAAGGAAGAGGTCAACTCTGGGAATGAAGATACACAGTAGCAAGTGAGAGTAACTAAAGGAGGCAGCGGCAATCGAGTTTAAACTCCTCAGAGAGTGGTGGGCTCGCAAGATTGATATGCCAACCAAGGCATTCCCAAAAAAGAAAGCCTCTCAGAATACTATAACCCCTCTTCTCCTGCTTGATGACACTCATGCTGCCAATGATGAAGAAAAGCTGGATATTGTTGGTCGGCACTTTTAAGAGATTTTCCATTTTCCTCCTCTCAGCAGCCACCAGGTTCATGAGGCTAGAGCAGAAATCAGAGCAACCAAAGGCCCCTTTGTGCTTTTGAAAACCCCCTTTACCCAAGACCCAAGAGGAATTCCATGAAGCAATCAAGTCCATGAAAGATGGAAAAACCCCTAGAATCGATGGCTTGCTTGCTGAATTCAATACTTTTGGTCACTTTCTCCAAGCCTATTATGATTGTACTATCATGTAGGCATTATAAAACTTAACACAAAAGGAATGAAAAGGATAAAATCTCCAATTGGAGACCCCTAACAATGCTTGCAACTGTGTATAAGATCTTTGCCAAAGCACTGTCTAGAAGACACCCTTAACATGCACATAGGGTTTATGAAAGGGAGGTATATGCTGGTTGCAATCATATCTCTATGGGAAGATTTCAAATATAAGAGGGTGTCGAGGCAACCATTCATATTTCCGAAAATTGACTTTGACAATGCCTATGATTCGCTGGAATGACCTTACATTCTCCAATCATTAAGTACGGGTCGCAATCAGTTCATATACTCGACCTCAACCTACTTTGGTAATGCCTCTGCTAATGTAGAGTGATGGCAATTGTCTCTCAACATGTCCAGTAGACAAGGTTGCCCCCCTCCACGCAATTGGTGCTGATAGCCTTAACTGTGGCTTTTCCTGCAGAAGATGTCCGAAAGCAAAATTTGTGGGATTGAGCTGCCCAACAATAAAGCCTTTTGGGGCAATTTCCACATGACACCAATGCTCTGGTCCATGAAGATTCACAGTTAATCATGATCTTTTGAGAATGTTTGAAACCTGGCCTCTCATTCTTCTGTTAACTACCAAAAACGATGGGCATGGTTCCTCGACAAAACCAGAGTCAAACTGGAGAGGTGGAAAGGAATGCAGCTTAGCATAGCAAGGACGGCTATGGTCCTTAAATTCTTTGTTATCCCTGCTTGCACCTTAAGGGCAAGGAATCAAATAATTAAACTCTCTCTCTTGCTGACAACCTTCAGAGCAAGGAATCAAACAACTGAACTCTATGCAAAAATTTCCTTTAAAGTGGAGACCCAGATTCCAAGAGTATATCCCCAAGTCAAAAGGTCCATCTGTACATCTCCTAAAAAGCTTGGGAGGACAAACCTCCAAGATATAGCTCTCAAAATAGCAATCAAATGGAACTTAAGAGCCTTAACGTACTGGATGAAGCCTGGAGTGTGCTCATAAACGAGAAAAATGCACAGGTTCCACAGAGTACTAAAAGTCTATGAAGAATCTTACAATGCCCACCATCCTTTTCCACAGTCCCTTGATTAGCAGTGCCTTGGTTAAGAGTTTATGGCAATCTTGGTTTGCACTGAAACACCTTATTGTCTGGAAGGGACTTTAAAAAAATAAGGGGATCGACATATTTGAGAATTTGGTGTCGTTCTCTGCATTCTAGAAAAAAGATGTATCTATGCAACAACTGAAGCAAGCTTTAAACAGAAAGAAACTGGTTACTTGGGTAACCTTTTGGTATCACTAGAATCACACGGTTGGAATGGCCAAAAATTCAAGGCAAGTACAACAATTTGTCCAGATATAACAAGGACCGGGTCCAATAGTCCAAAATTAACACGCGGAATATATAGAACATCATAGATTCGAAGGAGGCTCTCTCTAAAATCCTTTATATGGACTAGTCAAAAAAAAACTCGCTTTCGCGACTCCCCCCAGAGAAAAAGGCTCGTCTCTTGTGGCTCATCATACATAAAGGTGAGTAGACAATTTAGAGAGATCTATTGAATGGGCAATGAATATTTAAATAGGTGCATCTAGTCCTCATGGCACTTTTTGCAGCTTGGGCACATCCCATAACTCTTGACAATTGCCTTAGCTTTGTCACCCGTTCACACATACTTATTCATTGCCCATTCCATAGACGTCTTTGAGATCTGGTTCAAACCTTGATTCAACCAGTCCTTGATTTTGCTTGGTGAATGTAGAGGCATGTCTCCCTGGTTATGGAATATGATCACAGCTGAAGCATTGCAGGCTATATTGTTTTCCAGTATAAGTATGCTTTTTGCAAATGCCAGAATTCCACCTTCTGTACTGCATTTGTATTTGCAGGTGAAAGATTTACAAGCTGTGGATGCCGCTACAAAGATGATGAAAATTCAGAAGAAGCTAGTGGCTCAAACTACGAATCTGGTCGATATCAATTACCAGTCTACATTTCAAGGTACAACTGAGTTTATACCATCAAGGCCATCCAGTAGCTCTACTTTAAACAACTTAAGTGCAGGACAAAGACATGGCAAAAATCATTGCAAACAAATATTCAAAAGGTGTTGCTGAAGTGGAAGGCCTCTAAATCTCCCTTTGCCTATACTGATGTTCTGTTTTGGATAGCTTGAACTGGGCACAGCTTTTCAATTTCACAAATTTTTCTTTTCAAAATATAAGGAATCCTACTACACTTACAAGATGTAACCTGCTGCTAACAGTTTATGTCTTCTCATCTCTTTTTTGAAAGAGATGCATATATGTGTGTCAAACTTTAGTAAATATATTTTCTTCTTTGAAATAAAACATCGATCGAGTAAAAAATGGAAGAAAACCAAATAATTTAAATGTTTTAGCTAATGATCTATTTTCATAGAAACCTTATAAATGTTGTGGCAAATAATACATTCTGAAGTAAAGAACAAAGGTGGCTGCCGAAAGAGATGACGTGAGAAATAGTATACCAAACTTAACACTGGAAAAGTGGACTTACAATGACTCAAGGACCGTTGACTCATTGGATACCTTGTCTGCAAACTTTGCTTTGCTTAACAAACATGGAGTATAGTTTGTTTATTCAAGGAATGCCAGTTGTATTTCCAAAACCATCAGCTCAAGAGTCGCACAATCCAACAAATGAACCAGTATGCAGTGAAACCATGCACATCTGGAGATTGCCAGACTATGCAGGAGACTCCAACAATCGACTCGGTATGCAGAGGAACATGCGGGTCTAGAGACAGCCAGACTGTCCCAGGAGACTCCAATTGGCTCAGTAGGCCATGAACCATGCAGGTCTGGAGACAGCCAGACTATGCAAGAGACTCTCCAATGAATCACTCAGCATGCAGTGGACCATGCAGGTCTGGAGACTGCCAGACTCTGCAAAAGATTCCGACAGCTGAAACTAACCGTGAAGGTAGGTCTGGATACTGCCAGAATGTAGGAGACTCTCCAGCGATTTGACTCAGCGTGCAGCAAACCATGCAGGTGTGGAGCCAGACTGCAGGAAACTCTCCAACAACCGACTCAATATGCAGCAAACCATGCAGGTCTGGAGACTGCCAGACCGTGCAAGAGACACCGGAAGTTGACCGTGCAGGTCTGGAGACTGCCAGACTATGCATGAAACTCTCCGACAGTTAGAACCGACAGTGCAGGTCTGGAGACTGCCAGACTATGCAGGACTCTCCAACAGTTTCTGTAACCGGCTAATCAGGACAATGACTTACAACACCATTCGTGAAGTTGTGTCTCACACATCACAATACATAACTGTTGCATTGGCAGGCCGTGGAGGCTAAGGAATTCAAAGATAATCTGTGCATCTGGGCAAACACCACCTCTTGAGGAACCACAAGCATTAGGAGGAGCAACCCTGTTATTAAACAAACAATTATGTAAATCCTTCAATTCCTCAATGTCAATTGAGCAAAACTAGGGAGGGAAATGAACAGGTAAGATGTGCTTACCAAATCAAGTAAAATTGAAACCTCCACTTGGAAGAGACTGGTTTCCATCAAAGTTGAAGGTAGGTTGTTCAGTGCCGGAAGAAGCAACATTCTGGTCTTCTTCCTCCTCCAACCAATACGTTTCTAGAAGCTTCACTGCCTTTTCATAGATGTCCGAGTTATCATGCACCTGTAAGCTTTCTATCTTTTCCAGGCCTTCAGCTTCGTCAATGTATTGGGCATACACATTGATGCCACCTGCAGTTCCCAGCTCCTTCTCTGCTTCACCAACTCTCAAGATATTCTCTAGACCCTCCAAACAAACAGTTATTATTCGAGGATCTGGACAGGTCAAAAGATCACATAGCGGCTTGATGCACCCTTGGCTTACAAGATATCTGCATAGTCGAGAAAGCAATGGCAAAATTCAGCACTACTGCCAACAAGTTCCACAAAAACTACTCTGTACAATTCTAAAGTTGCCAGGACAATAAGTGACCAGCCATTCTCAATATGATAAGAAAAAGATATACTTGATCTGTTCATTAGTTCCACCCGATGTTGCATTTGAAATAGCCCAAGCAGCTTCTTTCTTGATTTCAAACTCTGCACTGCCTAGCAAAGCTACTAGGGGAGGGATGATATTTGCATCAATAACAGCCTGCATTATTTCAAAAGATCCAAGCTTACATATCTTGAACCGTCATTCATTAGCAAAGAGCCCTTTTCAACTAGTTCTTTCAGCAGAGGGCTAGTAGAAGCTTTCCTATGTTACAACAAATCTTGAAGTGATCACCCCCTGACAAACACAATTAGGAGAATGCTTACATAGCCGACCAGTAACAAACCTGAATTTGTTCCTTGTTTCCTGCAGTTATATTTGATATAGTCCAGCATGCTTCTTTCTTGATACTTTTCTTATGGTTGTGAGTGAGTAGACTCAGGAGACAGGGCAGCACCTGGTTGTTGATAATGTACTGCAAAAACAGTTACTCTGTCAAAAAATCCTCTGAACATGTTCTCGCCAAATTCGGCATGTGAAAAGCTTCTTGGCATTATGCCCGAGTAGACAAACATTTATCATCATTAAAACATTATTATACCTGTGTTTGTACATCATCTCCTGTCACTATATTGCCCACCGTCCTTAATGCAGGTATAAGAACAGAGGGAGACGGATGGCTGAAACGACAGCGCAATAATCATCCATCAAAACACATTCCTTGAAATAAAATGCTGGGACAGTTTCAAGAGCTAGGATCATCAATTAGGTCGTAAGAGTTTGAGATGATGATTCTTACACCAGCAGTTCAACAAGCCTCCGACAAACTCCTGCTTCAATCACTGCCTGGATTTTATCGTTTGTGCCATCAGAAAGATAAGAGAGTGCCCAGCATGCATCTATCAGTACGTCCTCATCAGAAGAATGGATCAGCCGTTCAAGAGCAGGAAGTGCAACTTTGGTCTGCATAAAGGTAAATCATGTGTATTAGTTCAGCATAGCTTGAGTCTTTTGACTCAGTCTGCTAAGCCTGGAAACTACCTGCTCAAAAGGGGGTGGAGGCTTTCCACGACAAAAGTTTGAAAGGGTCCAGGTTGCATTTCTAAGCATGGAGAGCTTCACATTTTCATTAAGTTGACTGAGAAGAGGCGTCATAGCACCATGGCTCAGCACCAGATCTCTGCAAGTTGGCGAATCCCCGGCCACATTCCCTAATGCCCATACAGCCTATACCCCATATCCACATGAGTTAAGAATTGGAAGCAACAAGCACAACAAAGTAATGATACTGCAAACTTCAAATAATGAGATCACACTGATATCATGAATAGCCACCATAGAAAACCTTCCTCACAAAGACACAACAACCACAAGTTCATAAAGGAAATTACCTGCTCCCGAACATCATCTCCGGGAGAATTAAGTAGTTGTACAAAAATGGGGACTGCACCATGATCAATAACCACTCTAGTATGGTCCGAGGTCCCAGATGCAATATTTGTCAGAGCCCAGGCTGCCTCGAACTAGAAAAGTATTTACACCATCAACACATGCTTACTATATGGAGCACAAAACAGTCTTGAATATCAATTGCCACTACCTGCAACTGAGGAAAGTCACTACGCAGAAGAAACTCAACAAAGCGAGGAACGACCCCTGCCGCAATGACTTCTTGAATTGGAGGACTGCGCTCTGATCCAATCAATAAGCAGGAGGGTGTGAGCTAGAAACTCCAATGTGTTCAAACCAAGTCTGGAAACTTGCGAATTAAGGAATGCCTACCAATGGACAAGAGCTTTCGGAACTGGTATGTGGCTTCCACCTGTGTACTCGGATCTTCAGACCACACACCACTTATCATTGAAGGTAAACTCTCCAACTGCCAAAACACAGTTTATGCACATTTAGACAAGCTTGACTCGTAGGCTATATATATAAAAGTTATACACATGGGTAGTGAGGATGCAACATAGGGAAAAGGGATATGCCAAGTAATCCCACATGCAAAGTTGAGCTAGACCCTTGAAGTAATGGTTCAAACCAATCGCTAACCTTATCAAGACATGAAGTAATTATCCAAACCCCAACTTCAAGCAAGAGTTTGTACAGAAAAACGGTGACTTACAACCAAACCCTGGCTTCATCCAATTTTTTTCTAATGCTTTTTTGGAAATCAATGGTCAAAACCCTACCTTGACCAATCAATGATCAGAAACCAAGACTCATCAAGCTTTTTTGATCTTTGATCTGTGACGAACACCAAATTTTTGATTGGTATATATGGATGCGGTCCTGTTCATCAACCTATAATCTGTTCTGCAGTGTGATAAAACCCCAACATGATCCAACCCAAAGTACAAGCTTGTTTCAAGAATCAAAGATCAGAGTGGGGAATTTGTCAGACATCAAAGACCAAAAACCAACCCCAATCTTGATTTGTTCCTGTTCAGCAACCGACAATCCATTCTGTAGAGTGATGCAAACCCCAACAAGATCCAGCCGAAACTAGAAGCTACCCTAACATAAGATCATGGACAGAGCAATGACCCAGTCACTAACTTGATTCCAACCCTAAGTTGATGCTCCTAAAACTAGACTCTTCTGTAGAAAATCAGTGATCAAAATCCAAACCCTGAATTTATCCGTCTATATGAAGCTCAACCAATCTCAGAACCTAGCTAGTCAAAACCCTGACTTGGGCCAGTGTAAGTATCTTCAACTCCTGGGAGCTCAATGATTTAAAACCAGGCGATCCGAAACAAGACTGTGAAAAGATAAAGAGCATGGACTTAGCATAAAAGATCTAATATGGCAGCGATAGCAAAAAACTATCTTCATATTGAAAGAGGTTCGCTGAGACTATTCTTAGGCGAACGACGAACATGGCGTCACAACCTAGAAACAGATCAAAATGGCCATAACTTGAATACATCGAAAGAAAAACCAGACAAACGGTCATACCCTTAAAGGTTAGAGGAGATCAAAAGGCCATTTGGCCAAATCTCAAACCCTGGAGGAGATCAAATAGCAATATAGACGTTTTCTTGATGAATCCATGACAGGCATCAGAAAGATAGCAAACCGCTAACTAGAGCCATAGCTTCTAGTAATCGAGAGAGAGAGAGAGAGGAGGGCGGGTGTAATGACTATACCTTCTTCTCCACAGAGCTGGACTGGGCGGCAGTGGTGCTGGACAGCTGCTGGGGCGGCATGCCCTCCTTGCGCTTCTTAAGCAGACTCTCCTCGCGCTTGCTCTTGCGGATCTCCACCAGGTTGTCCTCTCGCTTGCGGCGGGCCTCATCTGCATCCACTGCGATCTTGTAGGCCTTCTTGCGCGCATCTGCGCGAGCATTGGGTCGGAGAGACATGGCTATGCCGGAAGATACAGGGCGGCAGAAGAGGGCGCGCACAACAGGCTATCGCTACGCAAAAGGCAGCCCAGAGGGAGTGCCTTCTCTTCTTACCGGTCCCTTCACTTTTGCTACTTTAGCCTAAATTAGCTATATATATATATAAGTTAAATAATGTAGAAATAAGGAGAGCCTTTAGATTTGACCGCCTGATCTTCAAGTGTCTACACACTTATATGTAAACAAATTTTGGCTTGGGCAAGCAATTATGGATTTTTTCATATTATGATAAAGTTGTCCCAACGTTGTGTCTAGACGAACGGGGCACACCTCAGAGCGAGGGAAGGGCCAGATTTCTTTTGTGCACTAGGCCTCGTCGATGTTTTAAAACATGTTGCAATCCAAAAAATGGGTTGTCAAAACTGGATAGGAGGTGTGACATATAACACTAAGTGCATTGTTCAAAAAAGGCAAGGCTCGCCTGTCACAATTCATACAAATTGCAGGCATCTCGAAGTGGAGGACATGGTGGATTTGGTTGCCTCCTTCACTCGATGGTCATAAACACTCTCCAAAATTAGTAACAACGCAAGCAACCTCAGGATCATTATTTATTTATGAGTATTGAATTGAGCATTTGTTCTAATCATTAAAATCATACCGAGCCAATCATTGATAAACCAATATTTATTAGTAAAATTGAGATCTATTTACACGACTTTGGAAGCCAAAAAGAAGTATGTGATAGGTCACACAAGAAATAAGAGACAAGACTCACCAATTGGCAAGCAAACATGAATGGGTCAATTTGACCCATTACCTCTAGAAATTGTCAAAGTTAGAGATAGGATTATCAATCAAAAAGGAATCACAAGTATTATCGTTTTTTCTTTTCTTTTGTCCATAAACAAGAGTAGGTTTCAACATGAAAGTGATGTGTACATGTGCTTGTGTATATTCCAATGCTACGCAAAGGTGTGTGTCCTTGTGAAAATCATATTTCCTTGTTTTTGTTCGTCCAGTTGGTCCTCCATGTCATGGGGTACATGCACTTAGCAAGAAAAAGTATGATTAGTCCATGCCATCCACGTGATATTTGATAAATTCGAATAGATATAGAAAAGATTGAAATTGCCCATGCACCAAGATCACACTTTTAAAGGCTTCTCGTTTCCTTATGTGAGAATATATAGTGTGAGAGAGAAGATGTGCTTCCTCTCCAACCTATAAAATCCAAGAACATACACTTCCTTTCTAATATGTGAGAAATGACTTTCAAAAGTTATCTTAAAAGCAATTATTTTCAGTAGTAATTTAGCTTAATCAATGTTCGCAAAGGGGTGCCTCACGTTATCTTTCAGCTTATAACAATCAAAATAGTCACTCAAAATTTTTCCAAATAAGAACCATATCAGTTTATAAAAGTGTATAAATAGTGCAACAATAAGTTGAACCAAGGGTATGGTTGAAATTTCCCACAAAGAATGGTTTACTCTAATAAAAAAAGTTGTTATTCACACTAAACCTAAACAAGAGTGGATTAAAGCCATCAATGTCTCATCAATCAAGAGAAGACAATTACATTCAAGTTGGAAGAGCGCAATCCAATGGTGTCATAAAGAAGAGTTACTCTAACTTCGTCAACGGCCCCTCTAACTTCGTCAACGGCCCCTCTAACTGAAGTCTCAACCTCTCTTCTTAAGGAGCCCATCCCATTGATTAGCTACTCCAAATAAAATGGTATCCTCATCACATTGACAGTAGTAGCAGTAGCCACTTCTAACCCTCACTTATGGCAACTACCATGAACTTTGAAACCTCTACCATTAAAGCCCCCTTCTCAACAACCATGCAATTATCAAACCCAACCTCTCAAGTATAAAAGGCACGAAGACTCAAAAACCATTGAAGTTCAAGCTATGTAAATTCCTTCCACCACAAGCCTTGCCTTGTACTTATACTTATCCAATGTACCATCAAACTTGTACTACTTGGCCTTCCAAACCCACTTGGTGCTAAAACCTTATGTTCTGTAAGACAATCCACTAGATCCCAAATGTGGTTTCTTGTAATTAAGTCAGCTTTGACTCATGGCCCACATCTCTGCTTACTCATATCTTATGCGAGTGGTAGCGTTATAACATATATAACCTTTCTGCTTCAAAGCATAACCAGTGAAGATGCATTTCTTTACCTTTGGATCCAACTTTGTACTCACTTTGTTAGGAACATGCACATATGCAATATATCCACACATTTTCAAGTGAGACACATTTGGTTTTATGCACTTCTATTTATGCATCTTGCCATGAACAATTGTAGGGGAGGTCCTATTTATAATGTAAACAGAGGTGATCACATGTCTTCCAAGATATCTCATTGTGGTCCACATGTTCCACCCCCGACTAACACAGTCCGCCACTCAATCATCGCACCCTACACCAAAATAATATTAGTCAGTGCACACAACCGATTAAATGCATTAATATTGACTATATCATACCTGTGCACACAGTTGATTAAACATATTAATCCTAAAAAATGATATAAATAAAAGGTGCATCCCATACACAAATATTGACCCGATCTACATACATCACATATGTAATTAAAGTAGTGGCATCACCCACATTCCTATGTGAAGACAATGATCGCATGGGCATATCCACTTCACCATAGAGTTCATGACTAACATTCCCTCTTGCTCGGGTTGCAATTGATCTCGATTGCGTGTATGGTATGAGTGGATGAGATTCTAGTAAGAATAGAAAAACCTTTCTGGCATCCATTTAGCATCTTCAATAGGATGGTTCTTGTACTTGACATAAATGTTTCAAGTGAGTGTAGTGGTGGTCTCATGGTCAATAATAGAATCAGGTTCCAAACGTTCTTCTTTATCCACTAATTTGGAAGGTTCTTTTAGCATAGGATGAGAAGGTAGAGGTCCCCTGAATGGTCTCAAAAGACTAACATGGAAAGAATTATGAACATGCCAATTAGAAGGTAGCTCCAATTTAAAGGTATATCATTAATCTTTGCAATGATCTTGAAAGGTCCATAATACCTAGGAGCTAGCTTAACTATGGGGTTGGTCTCTAAGACTTAAGTCTTCTTTTCTCAATGTGAAGAAGTGCATAGTCGCCTTTGTTGAAGATGGCATGCTTGTGTTTATGATTCACATATTTCATGTACTTTTCTTATGCTTTTTTTAATGTTCTCTTTCACTGAACTATGGATTTGGTCAAAGTCTCTAACAAGTGAGTATGTAGGCTCTATAAAATGTGAAAGATGAGTCATAGGAGTTGGCAAAGCCTTTGCATAGACTATCTCAAAAGGTGTTTTCTTGGTAGCATTGTGAGGACAGTTGTTATATGCAAATTGCAAAATGTGTAAAAGCTTATCCCACTGCTTATGCTGGGATGAAACATAAGATCTAAGTAAATCAAGAATGATGCTATTTGTAACTTTAGTTTACCGTTTGACTTATGATGGAAAATAGTAGAAAAATCAAGTTTTGTACCAAGATTGTCAAACAATGCACTACAAAACTTTCTATCTCTATAAAAAACAATGATCTTTGGTAGTCCATGATGCACAAATAGTTGTTTTATGCACATATGTGTAGCTTGATAAGTAGTTAATGTCTTTTTGCAAGGGATGAAATAAGCATGCTTGCTAAATCTCTGAACAATAGTCCAAATCATGTCATTCTTGCTAGTAGTCAAAGGAAAACCAGAAATGAAATCCACGCTTATTTGTTCCCAAGGTTCATTAAGAATAGGTAAAGGCATAAGCAATCCAAATTTTTTTCCTTTATCAATCTTTATCTTTTGACATATAACACATTTAAAAACAAACTTTATAATGTCACAACGTATGTTAAGCCAAAAAAAATCTCTAACAGTAGTCGAGTGATGCACAATTTGTTTTGAAAGAATAGAAATCCATTATCATATGAGTAATCTAAATGCGACAACCAATCATTATCCTTCATTTTGTTATATGTTTTAGAAAAGTGAGAATTATTTTCATAGGTTCTTTTCATGTTGTCAAATGAAATACCCTCAATAATAGATATGTTATTAATGCTAGGTCTCCTACTCAAAAGCATAGCTACAACATTTTCATGTCCATGAGTGTATTAAATAGCTGACTGAAAACTTTGAATAACAGATGCCCACTTTGAATAAAAGATGTCTATCCAAAATCAAAGGTTGTGAAAGAAAATGTTTAATGCTTTGTTGATCAGTTTTAATAATAAATTCTAAACCCATGAGATAATGCTTCCAAATTTTTAATGCATGAATAACAACAATCAGTTCTTTGTCATAGGTGCTATAATTAATCTCATATGGTTTTAATTTCCTTCTCTCAAAGGGCAATAGAATGATTGTCTTGCATAAGTACATCACCAATTCCATATCTACTAGCATTAGTTGCATTAAAAGATTTCTCATGCATGTTAGTCCAATGAAAAACTTTGGCCTTTTTCAATAATTCAGTCAAGCAATGCGCTCTGTAAGCAAAGTTTTCCACATATCTCCTATAATATGAACAAAATCCAAGAAAAGTTCTGAATTCACGAATGTCCTTTGGTCTTGGCAAAGTTCTAATGGTCTCTATCTTCTCAGGGTCAACATGAATTCCATCGGTAGACACGATGTGCCCAAGCTATTCAATCTCTTTTTGGAAGAAAACACTCTTGTTTGGATTGGCATAGAGTTTCTCCTTCAAAAGGTTGAACACTTTCTCTAAATGCTTTTCGTGCTCGTCTTTATCTTTTACTAAAGACTAAAATATCATCAAAGAAGACAATCACAAAATTTTTGGTGCTTGAGGAATATACGGTTCATCATACGACTAAATGTAGCAGAGCATTAGTAAGTCCTAATGGCATTACTAAAAACTTATAAAATGACCCGTTTATGTGCAAAATACAATCTTGTAGACATCCTCTCCAACCATTCTAACCCTATGGTAACTTGATTTAAGATCAATCTTGGAAAATACCTAAGCTCCCTTCAACTTGTCTAGGAGATCGTCTACACGGGGTTAGGATAACTATTCTTGACAATATTCTTATTCAACGCTCAGTAGTCTATACAAATGAGAAATGTTTCATTCTTCTTTTTGACAAGGAGAACGTGTACTCCATATGTTGAACTACTAGGCCTAATAAGTTTCCTATCAAGTAAGTCCTCTATCTGATTTTGAATCTCTTTTTTCTCTAAAAAGTTTACCCTATAAGGAGCTCGACAAGGTGGGATGCTACCAAGGATAATGTGTATCCTATGGTCTTTGGGTTTTGAATCAGGCAAACCTGGTAGCTCATTTATGAAACAATCCAAAAATTACAAAGTGAATTGTTTGTGTGATGAGTCCTTATTAGGAGTTGGTTTAGAAGCAATAATCTTGTTAACCAAGACTAAATAAGTCTTCTCCTTTTTCCTCATGGCTTGCTTAGCCTGTGTGTGGCTAAGGAGTGCACATCCATTAGATTCCTTTAATCCTTTAAGATAGACATGCTCACCATTGAAAACAAATGATAAATCATGAGAGTTGTAGTCAATGCGAGAGTTATGCTCATGTCTCCATGGCATACCGAGGATAACACCATATGAATGCATGGGTGGAATGAGAAATGTGCGAGGTTGCTCGTAAGGTGTAGTGGATAATACATTTTTCGCTTCCCTAGCGTAATGGTATTTAGTTCCTTGAAATCTTGTACTTAGAAGGAACATCATCTAATTTAAGATCATGTATAAACTTTTCAGAAATAAAGTCGTGTGTATACCATCATCATGCAATATACTTACTTCCTTGCCCTTAATTGTACCTTTCATTTTAAGAAGCATACGAGGAGAGATTTTCTTTTCGATGAGTTTAGGCATACCTGGATCATTGTATTCATTTTCTTATTCGGAATTACCCTCTTGCTTGAAAGAAAATTTGTCGTCCTCATCTTCTACAACATCGATCATGCTGACTCGAACGGTGGGTTGCTTCTTATTCTCCGAGAAATTGATTGCAATGTGTCCTTGTTGTCCACAATTATAGCATCTTGTAATTTTAGGTACGGAAACTTGCTTCTTTAGCTTCACATAGTCACTCTTCTTATTACTATTGTTGGCACCTCGTTTATCATTGTTAGAAGCTATGCTTCTATTTGCATTAGCATTCCTGTCAAACTTACAAAAAGGAACAAACTTTTTTAATTTGTTAGTATGAGACGCGTGTGGTGGTTTGTTCTCCCTTGGTGCTCCATTCTTTCGCTCACAATCGAGGGCCAAAGAGATAGCTGTGGATAGAGAGTGTGCATGTTAATCTCCACCCTAAGTGTAAGCTTCAATCTGGGAATGAATTTTCACTTTTGGTCCTTCGATCGCACTTCTTGATGGCTTGAAGTTGGATAAGTATTTGCCAAAATTTATCCACATACATCTGCACAGCTTCTTTATCAAGTTGGCATAGCATATTCCACTGTTGACGTGCCCTAGCTTTGTATTGAGGTGGAAGAAAATTTTGTTTGATGAGCTTTTGAAATTCCTTCCAATTCCTTGGTCTATTTCATCCTTGCTTGATGGCGTTCCACCATAGAGATGCACTTTCAACCAAATGGTGTGGGCAACACATTTAATTACAGAAAATTCTTCCCTAGAAAAATAGTCATCAAGTTGACTAAGCCATGACGATACAATCTTTGGTTTATTCTTACCACCATCAAAATTTTGAAAGGTGAATGCTTTTTGATTAATCTACTTGCCTTTTCGTTCTTCTTGCTTTTGAAAGTCTCTTCGCTAGTATGGCGAATGTCAAGTTAAGGCTCAACACTTCGTTCACGTTTCTTGTTAATTGACTATTTGCTCCAATTTTAATCTTTTAGCTCTTGCTTGGTTAATTTGAGCTTAAGATTGAAGTTGCTTCATAATTATCGGGGATTGGGGGTTATTCATGATGTAGAATTGAGAAGAACAAATAAAATTGTAAAATTTATAGTATTTAAGATAAGCAAAGCAAACAATATATGTGCAGAGTAATACTTACGGCCTTGCTTCCAATGTTGAACCAATTCTTGAGTGAGTGAGAATAAATCTCCAAGTGTTAAATAAATTCGTAAGTGGCTTTTCAAACTTGGAGGATTCTCAAAAAAGTTGTTGAAGAAGCCTCAGTATAACACCTTTCTTTCTCTTTCATGCCATGCCTTATATTCTTGCACCTATTGTGGGGTTGAATTGTCTTCACCAATCTCTGGCTCTAACTCCTAATATCTATTTCCCATAAGGAAACTGGTCATCCATTCTCTATCAAACGTCTTTAGTTATAGCAACTTACCAAATAGTGCTTGCAAAAATGGTTGCACTTGTAGCAAACCTATAATCTCTAACGTGCTACGGTACACTATATGTGAACCAGTCACATAAACATACATCCACCAACACCTAATAGATTCTTTGCACCGACTATCCTGCAAAATGAAATTTCTGCTGCAACTTTGCACCAAACCAGAAATTTAGCATATATAGTCAAAATCAACACTTCACAGAGTTTCTAATGCAAAAAATTACAGAGCCAAAATGAGGCTCGAAATGCACCTGAATTGTCAAAACATGCAAAAGTGTAGTAACTACACACAACATGGTCTTCTTCCTTCACCCAAGATGATCAATTTGAGAACAATGAATTCCCTGTCTTCTTGTAGCTCTCACAGATACCAAAGGTGTTGCTCCAAAAACAAAGTGGGAAAGAGCTATATATAAGTACCCTTACTCGTGTACTGCTTCCTTGCTTGCCTCCTTACCTGTGTACTGCTTTCTTGCTTGTCTCCTTACCTTTCACATAAATTGGAGCTCTGATACCATAAATAGAATTCAAGGGGGATAGGAAGAGCTTGAGTTCCTTGCAAGCAAACACGAGAGAGAGAGAGAGAGAGAGAGAGAGAGAGAGAGAGAGACAAGAGAGAGAGAGAGAGAGAGAGAGAGAGAGAGAGAGAGAGAGCAAACATACATACACAAGATAGAGATTGATGGATGAAGTTTCTTCTATCTTCTTCTCTTTTCTATAACTATAAACTAAAGAGATAAGAGTACATACTATAAGGGAAAATACTCTCCTACTATAACATACAATGGTCGGTTTATAGTGTGAACTTGACTATATGAGTTGGTGCTATAACTATGCCATACTCTAGTAATCCAAATGTGGTTGTTACACAACCTCTTCATCCCCACTGATGGCATATCAACCATAATCTCACCAACCATGCCAGTGGCATAAGTGCGGAAGCTATCACCAAGGTGGGTCATCAATGTCCACAACAATAGTTGAGATCGATATCTTAATACTTTTCCTTCCATGTATAGGAACTTGCACCAGGATCATCTTCTTCTCTTGATCAGCATGTACCTAGGGTCGAATGCGGACTTCTTAGGGTGCAGCCATGTACTTTGGTGATCACGAAGTAGATAGGGCATGCACCGTTTAGGTTGGACTCGTATGTGACCTGCTAGCTGGGTAGGCCTTGGGATTAACAAGTGCCAACCTCTTCTTGTGTGCTGTAAGTGGTCGACCTTCCACTAGGAAAACGTGTGATCCATGTGCTAACTCAGTAGATGGATTTTGGCATGTTGAAGGGTGTATAAAGGTGGTTATAGAAATTTCCTTGGAATGTGAGATACCATTAGGTATGTGAGTTTCTATCCATGGACATGCAAAGACACCCTTGGCTCCTTCCTATCTTCTTCACTGGTATTAAGCAGTTGGTGGTGGTGCCTCATTGAGATCTGGCCCCTTAATGATAATTCGATGATATGGGGATTGTGGATATGGTTGATGAGGTGATTGAGTTAGGGGAGAAGCTCTAAGCTTGGGAGATGAACTGTGGATGAAGTAGGTGCTCCCATAGAGGATGGTCCTGATAGATTGCAAGAGGGTTATGGGTGGGTGGTTGGTTTTGGCTCATGGTTATTTGCTTTGTTGCCCAAATTTCCCAAATTTCCAGAAGAGAGTGCCTCATTGGCTTACAGGCCTTCTTCTCTAGAAGGCTTGTGTCTATCCTGGTTTCCTTTGGAGGAATCTTCAAGGTCATCCTCTTCATTTGTAGGCTTGAGGCTTTGAAAAAAGGAATAGACCTTTTGTACTACCCTATTTGAGATGTCTTGCTACCCTATTTGTAGGCTTGTACTACCCTATTTGAACCACATGCATGGTATAAATGGTGGCATACCTTCGGTGGTAAGGGCTTTTGCTTAATTATATTGGTTTTTGGGCATGTGCTAAAGCTAGTGGTAGTAGGTGGATTTCATTGCTTGACGAGAAAGGGCCTTTATGGCTAGCATGGTTGAGTGAAATAAATCTTCATGAATGGGGAAGTTGAGGCCAGGTGGTATCGTGAGGTCAATGAAGTGATCTTCCTCTCAGTAAAGAGTAAAGAAATCATGAACAAGTGGTACCATGCGACACATTTTGCTCTCTTGAGCTTAGCTTCTAGTTTGGCATTATTCTCATGGTGCGGCTTGAAGCAATTGTTAGGAATGGTAGCTTTCAATTCTCTTCATAGATAGACTCTTACAACACTTGAGCGGCTCACTTGAAAGTCTCATGGTTGATAAGGTCAACCCTATTTCTAAAGTTGGGAAGCTCAAAATTCATGGGTTGGGTCATCTGGGATGAGATGGTCTATGATGAGAGACTAATCTATGGCATCCTTCAGTGTTTCACGAAGGTGGATATGGGATGGTCCCCTAAAGGCAGAAAGCCCGATCAAAGTCGATGTAGTAGAGGTTGGGATGATGTAGGTGTGGATGACAGATTTGTGGAGGGCAAGGGGAGCCTGCTTATGCGTCACTTGTTGTGACTTTCTTGATGGGCATCTTTGGCTTCGGCTCCAAGCACCTCTTTTGGATGTAGGTCATGTGGGGAGAAGTTCTAGGGCTTAAAAAACATGAGCCGATCGGAGCTTCCTCTTGAGTGGATTTGGGAATGGTCATTCTCCCCCCTCTCAACTATGGAAGTAACACAAATGGAGTGCTACAATGAAGTTTACAACAAGGCTCCAATCAAGGTTGCTCTTTCCCATTTGCACTAATGATAGATTTCTCTCAACCACAATGGTCACCTATGTAGCAACACTCCATCCAGTGCATCTGCACACCTAGAAGACTACATACGGGTAGCCAAAGAAACACCATGTAAATGTAGGGTTTTTCCATCGCCCAGATTGCAATAAGTCAGTATAAAGCTAAGAGAAAAAGAGTGCAATGTGAGCAAAAAAAGGCCAACTTGGGGGGCCAAGTAGACACTAATGAAGACGCAACAAGCGAGTCTCAAAACACTAAAAAATTAGTAACTAGGTAGTGTCATTTTTTTGAAAAAACAACTAGAATGACTTCTAAGGCAGTGAGAGATGTATGGGGGAGAGTGTGTCTTCATCCAATGCTCAATCATTTTGAAGATAGAAAGAAGAGAACATAAGTGCGGGTAAATGAAGGAATTGTCTCAAGGTTTTGAAATAGCCTAGGTATGGTGAAATGACCTACGTTAAACAAAGAGCTATTTTTTAAAAGGAACAGAATGATGGACCTCATGAATTCTACTAGGGTTTGCAACAAGGAAGGAGTCGACTTCAATGTTCACACTGTCTCAAGTACATTGAGCATTCATACTAGACTTCTCCTTTTAGAAGATGGATGTTTGCCCTTGAAAACATGCCAACGGGTGGCAGGAACGCACCAGCTGCATTACAGAAGAGGTGAAGGATTTGGTATTTGAGTTCTAGACATCCCATACTAGAATCTTGCCAATTAAGAAGGACATTTGCTATAAATGATTGGGAAGAAATTTACCCGAGAAACATTCAATGCATCCTTGAGATGTCGCAGGTAATATCCTATGTATGGATTGCCTATCGCACAACATGAAATACTATGAGTGTAGTAAGTGGCTGAGATGCATCTTTGCTAATTCATTGGTTAATAGCTCTGATTTAGATTATGCATAGCTAGAAGCTTGTATTAGCTAATAGGAACTATCTTTTGAACCAATTGTAAACTAAGAGTCGATAGTAGCTATCCAAAGGACAAGGTCAGCAGGAAATATCAAGTGCAAGCTAGTAGCTATATGTGGAAATATTTGTGAGCTAGTAGTAGCTATCTATACGTTTGAACTAGTATCGATTTCCTGAAATAGTGTGAGCTACTACTTTATTGTAACTACCTCCTGAACTAAGTTCGGGACTAGTACCCATCTCTTGAAATAGTGTGAGCTAGTACTTTATAGTAGCTACCTCATGAACTAAGATAGTATTTTATAGCACCTATCTCATGGATTGGTACCTATCTCCTAAAGTAGTTGTGAGCTAGTGATTCATAGTACCTATCTCTTGGACTAGCTGTGAACTAGTATCTATCTCCCAATGTAGTTGCGAGCTAGAACATTATAGTAGCTATCTCATAAACTAGCTATGAACTAGTACCTATCTCCAAAGTAGTTGTGAGCTAGTACCTAATACTATAGCTATCTCAGGAACTAGCTACTATGAACTAGTACCTATCTCCCAAAATAGTTGTGATCAAGATAGTAGCTATCTCCTTAGGAACTACCTGTAGCTATCTTAAGAACTACCTACTATGAACTAGTAGGTATCTCTCAAAATAGTTGTGAGCCAATACCTGATAGAGCTATCTCAAGAACTAGTACCTATCACCTGAAATACCTCATAGTGGCTAGTTCATGAACTAATTGTGAACTAGTACCTATCTCTTATAATAGTTATGAGCTAGTAGGCTATCTCAAGAACTAGTTGTGAACTAGTACCTATCACCTGAAATACCTCATAGTGGCTAGTTCATGAACTAATTGTGAACTAGTACCTATCTCTTATAATAGTTATGAGCTAGTAGCTAATACCTCTGAGCGTGTTGTGAACTAGAAGCTAGTCCACTAAACTAGTTGTGAACTATCTATTAAAGTAGTGGAGAAGTATTAGATAATAGTAGAGCCAGTAGGCTATAGTAGCTATCTTTTGAACTGTGGTACCAAAAGAATGAAATTTTGTCCTCTATGAGGTTTCAAGTTTGCTTTGAGGCCTTCATCAAACATAATTTTATTTACAGATGGCAGGATGAGCAATTTTGACAACGTATAAAATCTTTCCTTGAGAATGTGGTTGTGTCAGTAGGATTTTGTTGAGAACTATAAATTCCAAGAGCAAAACGAAATACAATCAATGCATTTGCAATCTAGACACGTTACCATTTTTGTGCATATAACATATGCTCGTGTTTGTTGCAAGTGAGGTTCAAAAGATCGTCCACTTCTATATCTTAGATGATCGGCAACACAACATGCTTTTTGTACAGCATTGTTTTATACTACACCATGGGTGGTTGCAAGAGAAAGGACTACCACTACAATGACACTAGGTTTGGTTCGACGGAGTAGTATCGTAGTTCAAAGCCACAAGACCATTCTACTTTGTGGCTAGGTATAAAGGTCTCACATGCCTTGAAATGACTTGGGAACTTCTTTGGTTTCGGGCATGGCAAGGGTAAGAGCTTTCACAGGACCAATTGAAGCCAGATGGAGAGAAATTGAAATGTGCATTAGATGTGGTGCATTTTGTACAGCTCAACTTCACGAATGGTGCATACACCAACAACTAGTACAAGAAAAAAAATGAACATCGAAAGAGTGTTTTGGGAGATTAAGGTAGGGCATATAGATAGAACATACATATGGGATTGTAGGAAGTTTGAAAGGTCGCATGCTATGCATTGTGTTTTTGGGAGATTAAGGTAGGGCATATAGATAGAACATACATATGGGATTGTAGGAAGTTTGAAAGGTCGCATGCTATGCATTGTGTTTGGGAGTTCTTAGGAAACACAGACCTAATAGTAAGAAGCTTGTCATGTTATTATAGTGCTTATATGCATGGACAATGGAGAAGGTGTAAAAATAGGAAATACAATGGAAATTGGGAATAATTTACTATTTTGCCATCACAATGCACGGTGTATGTTGATGGTGATGATGATATGTACTCAGATCTGACATTCAAAGGACACCATGACACACTTAGTGATGCACTGTGCATCGGGGATAATTTTGTAGTGAATGCAGAAGAGGATAATGATAAGGGGGTGGATTTCTATGTTGTGTGCACTCAAGAAAATAAGATGTCAAAAAATCCACAAAGGATGGGTGGGGTAATGTAATGTGTGAATTCATTTGTGGTGAGGGGATTGTTCAACAGAGAGACCGATGATGGTCATATATATCACCTTCTAGAGAGTAATCTAGAGGTTGTGTTGTACTCGCATCTAGTCTAGTCAATCAAGTTCAAAATGGATCTTGTGGACTCTAGAAAGAAGCTATATTCTATGTCAGTTGATGTGTACGAGGCAATGTACAATAGCATGCCTTTGGAAATGTAATGCATGTACATGTGCTGAATAAGATGTGGTGTTAAGAGGGTAGGTGTGATATGTGCCATTTGTACAAGCTTCTAATTTCATGGCAGATGCTGAACGGGGTTATTGGGGTATGGTGTCAATCTTGTAGCCTACCATACCCCAAAACCTGCTGCAAGATTGACACCATATCCCAAAACCCTGTTCAACATCTTCCATGAAATCAAAAGCTTCTACAAATGCAAGTAGCGTAAACTAAAATGGAACATGCCCAATTGGATTGTTGAGGTATGTTTCCAATCTTGTGCGTTACGAGCTTCAAGTCAAGGTGTTCATGGTATTCCAAGCCCTTGGAAAAATGCGTAACTTAGTAATTAACACCTTGACTTAAAGCTCATAATGGCACAATATTGGTAGCATACCCCAACAATCTAGTTGGGCATATGCCATTTCATCTTGGGCTTGGATCCACGCTGAAAATGCCCCAAGCCAATTGGCCTTTGGGGGCATAGGACATTTTCAACATTGGTTGTTTGGTATCAAAATCTTTGTACGGATGACACATATTGTAGCTCCCCTCTTAACACATCTCATTAACCATAAGAACCTTGTGCGCCTTAGTGATGAACAACTTGATATCTAGCTTACATTGTACAAATGCATTCCATTTATTATTTCACAAAATGTGTGTTTTACTAACTGTATTATTGAGCACTCAATTCACTTGTACATAGTGTTCTTAGATTAATATAAAATTAGCACTTTTTTCTTACAAAAAAGCATACTGTACTTTATGTTTAGAAAAACAAGTGCACTTCAAGATTGCTTTAAAAGATTCACAAAATCAATCTCCTATATTCCAATAATATATAGTATACAATTGACTGGACCCAAAACTAGCCATAGCAAGATGACTCCCAATGGGCCAGTCGAGCGTCCTAGAGAGCAGATGACATCGACTTTAATGAGAAGCCTCGAGAGGTGCATGTGGAGCAGCTAGAGGTGTAACAAGTGGAACTGGAGGTGAAGGCGGAGGTGGAGGTGCAAGTGGAGGTCTCACAATGTTCTCTATCAATTTTGTAATGCTCTTAGCCCAAAAGATATAAACATCCAACATAGTGTACGTTCAGCAATGGGAACTACGAAGAAACTTAAAATTACTTGTGCAAACCATGAAGAACATTTGCTTGACAGGAACTATCTATGTAAGCTATTTATCTAGATAAGAAAAAAGTGAATACAAATTTAGTCACAATTTCCTATTGATTTCTACACACACTGTCATTTGGAAGGTCAAAAATCGTATTCAGCATGATCTTGGCATTTAGGGAAGCCCTCCATCCACAAGTGTGGCCATCAAGTTGGAGCACTAATTTGATCTTAATACATCTAATGTCGCTAAAATCATCCTGGGTAATCGCTTCCTAGGCACTTGTAATTTTAAGTACACACCTGCAATAGAGATCCTTTAGAATACCTAATGGGTAGCCAAATGTATGAGAATATTAACTATGCAACAAAATCACTTACTGTTTGACACAACCATGGATACCCACAACTGAATTCGCCAAGTAGCACTTGTAATTTTAAGTACACACCTGCAATAGAGATCCTTTAGAATACCTAATGGGTAGCCAAATGTATGAGAATATTAACTATGCAACAAAATCACTTACTGTTTGACACAACCATGGATACCCACAACTGAATTCGCCAAGTAGCATTTTCTATCCTGAAGATAAAAAAGAACCAGGCTCCAATGGGAACTGCAAGAACCGGTGACATGTTAGGCAATCATTGAATTTGTGATGAAATGGTGAAAAAGTATGAATTTTGTACTTACTCTTCATGGTATTTGAAAACAACTCACGTGTGCTTAAAATCTAGATAGCAAAACCATATTAGTATGTGATTTGACGAGTTGTTAAAATAAAGGTGGCCCGAAATTAGAGGGTCTAGCACCCACATGCACTCTTGCATCAAAACTGGAAGGTCACTGACAATCAAACTATACAAACATATGTACAACATTAGGCCGAGCAACGTGGGCTAACTAGCATCAAATTGTTGAATTGTGTAAACATAATATAATACTTACTTCAAAACAGATAAAGGGACAGTGTCATTGACCTCCCTTGGATTCTTGCGAATATTTATTTTGTCCTCGTGAAATGGGAACCAGGCCTCGTTTCCTCTGATCATCAATTTGACCGTGAAGTTCGGGCTTAGATACTCCAATGTCACTTTGTTTTCTCTTGTTATCTCCCTATAGGCCTCCATCTTTATCTCCCATTGCTGTGCCTCCTTTGCTGCCTCTACCTCTGCTTGCCCTGTCTCCTCAGATCCTCCCCGTCTTTTTCTTGAGGTGATCTTTCATCCTTTATCCGATCGCTCAGCCTTGTGTGCAAATTGTGAGTGACCTCTTCTACTTGTACCTCATCCATGGTCCTTGTGAGAGGAGGAATCTCCAAAATTTACCTCATCCTTCTATTGGGACATAGCCACAAGCGGCAAGAGCTGGTCGTATCTGAAGTGGACCTGGCGGAGGGAGTCCATATCTCTGGTCATCAGTAACCCTATGAGCATGAGCAGCGAAGATGTAGCTATCTTGAAAGAACTCGAAGTGGAAGTCTTCTGCCGCCTCTTGCAAGCAAGAAAGGGCCGATGCCTACTAGCATACTCCAAGGCCGTGAGACTCACAAATCTATCTAACAAGCCTATCGAAAGGCAACTTTGCAATCGCCATCTGCATGCACTTTTGTATTTTGCGTAACTCCTTGAGCACGTACTTGTGTTGCTCAACCCTTCTTCTTCTAGACGACCCTTGCAATTTTGTCGGCTTTGAGCCGCCTTCACTAGCTCTAGATTTGAATTCTTATAAGCTCTCCTTGCCGTCTTCTTTGTGCGTGCCATCTGGACAAAGAAAGCCCACTAGTAAACATGGAAGGAAAACGTGAGATTGGCTTGTGTGGGTGCGAGAGGGGCCCCTCCAAGCAGTGTGCGAAGTCCCTCTTACGTTGTGGGGAAACAAATGGAACAACTTGAGATGTTTCAGCACAACGTGAAAAGGCCCCCCAAAGGGTGTGCGGAGTCCCTCTCGCATTGTGGTGAAACAAACGGACCGGCTTGACAAGTTTCACCACAATGCAAGGGGTGCCCCTTAAGGGGGGTGTGGATTCCCTTTTGCATTGTGGTGAAACAAATGGACTAGCTTGACAAGTCTCACCACAACGCGAGGGGTTCCCCTCAAGGAGGGGGTTGTAGAGTCCCTCTTGCATTGTGGTGAAACAAATAGACTGGCTTGGTAAGTTTCACCACAATGAGAGATTAGCCCACGTGTGAGGCTTGCAGAGTGTTTCGGCAAAATAGTCGACAAAACTGAACATAACAAAAACTTAAAACCACAAACTTCTTTTTAACACATTGCAGAGGGCTTGAATTAGCAACTATATAGACCACTATGACCTCCTATTTTTGGTTTTTGTGCATTTGCTCGACACATCCCCGTTGCTCTCTCGACATAGTTTCGTCGTCTCGCATCACTCTTCCTTGTTTTGACACGTTCCATGGTCTCTCACTAGTGTTGGTATGCCATTCTATACCTTTCTCAATTTGCGAAATCTCAATTTGTAAAAATGTGTTGTTCCTTTCAGATTATGGTGAGTTGATCTCGCTTGCATTGGATTGTTTCACACAATGCGAATAGCCTCTCTTAGCTACACTGCTTGGTTGTTTTTGTATTCTGGTGAGTTGATTTTACTTGCATTGGATTGGTTTACCACCACAACATAAATAGCCTCTCTTGGCCACATGGCTGTGTTGTTTTTACATCGTGGGGTTTCACCACAATGTGAGAGAGGCCCCTCCAAGAAGTGTCTAGAGTCCCTCTCACGTTGTGATCAAACAAACAAAACAACTTGAGATGTTTGAGCACAACGCGAAAAGGGCCCCCCAAAGGGTGTGCAGAGTGCCTCTCACGTTGTGGTGAAACAAACAGACTAGTGCTTGACAATTATCACCACAATGCAAGGGATACCTCTCAAGGGGGATGCGGAGTCCATTTCGCATTGTGGTGAAACAAACAGACTAGCTTGACTAGTTTCACCACAACACAAGGGGTGTAAAGTCCTTCTTGCATTGTGGTGAAGCAACCACCCTAGCTTGATAATTTTCCCCACAATACGAGATTGGCCCATGTATGAAGCTTACAGAGCATTTCGGGAAAATAGTCGACAAAACTGAACATAAAAAACTTAACAACACATGCAATGGAGCACCAAATAGCTGTACCTATATGTACTCAGTGGCTTAAAAAAGGTTGTTTGAGGGTAATGAACTGCTACTTTCCTTATTTTGATGCTTTCACGGTCTCTCCACTAGTGTCGATATGCTATTCTATACCTTTCTCAATTTGCAAAAATATGTTGTTCCTTTCACATTATGGTGAGTTGATCTCACTTGTATTGAATTGTTTCACCACAATGCGAAGAGCCTCTTTTGGCCACACCGTTTGGTTGTTTTTGCATTGTGGTGAGTTGAGTTCACTTACGTTGGATTGGTTCACCACAACGCAAATAGCCTCTCTTGGCATCTCGGCTGTGTTGTTTTTGTGTTGTGGGTGAGTTGATCTCGCTTGCATTGGATTGGTTCACCACAATTCAAATATCCTCTCTCGGCCACTCGACTATGTTGTTTTCTCATTGTGGTGAGTTGATACCTTATGAATTGGATTGGTTCATCACAATGCGTATAGTCTCTCCTGGCCTCACAGCTGTGTTATTATGTATAGAGATAATCTCTATTATTGTATTAAACATTTTTGCACATGCAGATGGATCCGACGCCCCCTTGTTTGAAGAGGATGATGATGACACCCTGCTTGCTCCATCGGAGCTCTTGCATGAATTTCTATGCAAGGGAAGCCGCACGGTTACTATCTGGAGATGTACAAGATGTTCAATAGTGAATTTTACATTGGTGAAATCCTCAGATCTATCTGTCCGTATATTCAAGAGAGCAAGAAGAAGAGTTCTCAAAAGAATATCCATAGGGGGGTGCTATGACTATAAGGAGTGATCGATTTGTTCATGTCAACAACTTAAAAGTATTCCCTTCTGTTAGTATCTCTCATAAGAAAAAGAGGCATATGGAGTCTATTTAAGGTTCCAGCCACAATGAAAAATTATGAAAACAACGGCCCCATCCACAATCAGAATTGTGAGCTTGTTGTCCGAAAGGAAGCTAGCTGGTGGTGGCGGGGCTAATTAGCTGGTTCAAAAACTAGCAGCCTAATTAGGAGCCTTGTTAGCTCATGTTTGAGCTAGTTAATTGGTTTGAAAAAATAGATGGTACCCACCTTCTTGGCATTGCTCTCCGAACATCTTAGCTTGGGACGTCAATTCAACTTGCGATACTTGATTGTCTAAAAATACACTTGAATTGTTATTCTTCAAATAATTCGACAGACACTGGCATCCAGAATGTATTTTACTTATCAATTTTTGCTCCATCCTATACATTCAAGATATGAAGCAATGGTGTCCAAAGCTACAACTTGAACGGGTGCCCATAATGGAGAATACTTAAGGGCATTCCCGCTTCAAGAGCGTGTGGTAGCAAGTTAGGATGAAGTCCCAAGTGATGTATATTCTGAGAGTAGTCATTGTAATAGCATTAGGCCTCATATGAGCCTAAAGTGCCCAGTCGGCCATAGTTTAAGTGAGTGTGAACACTTATGACCATGTATATAAGTGAATATCTCTCATAATACAATGGACTCTCCCATTGTGCAATTGAGTCTTGCTCTTGCTAATGATTCTCTTGCTAATCTCTCTCCCTAATGCATGCTAGTGAGTGTGTGTGAGTGAAGCGAGGTGAGAGGAGGGACGAGTACATGTAGTGCAACGCGGCGGTGTGACAATGCTCACGCGTGGGGGAGGCACGGTGGAATTGCTTCTCAAGGAGTTGTAGAGCTTGGAGAACTTAAGGGTTACGAGCTCGGCCATTGGAAAGATCCTCATCATGACAGTTGTTTGCGATTCACTAGGTAATCTCTTGTTGGATGCATTTCAAGGGGAGTTAGGGGTGAAATGTTAGCCCATTCCTAGGGTTAACAAGAACTACTACCATTATCTTACATCAAGGAGTCAAGGTAGATACACCAAAGGGTTATACATTCAAGATATGAAGCAATGGTGTCCAAAGCTACAACTTAGACGGGCGCCCGGTGCCCATAATGGTCTGATGGAATACTTAAGGCGATTCCTATTCAAGAGCATGTGGTAGCAAGTTAGGATGAATTCCCAAGTGATGTACTCCATGGATATATTATGAGAGTAGTCATTGTAATAGCATTAGGTTTCTTATGAGTCTAAAGTGCCTGGCCGACTACAGTTTGAGTGTGAACACTTATGGCCATGTATATAAGTGAATATCGCTCATAATAAAACATACTCTCCCATTGTGCAATTGAGTCTTGCTCTTGCTAATCCTATTACTAATCTCTCTCCCTAATGCATGCTAGTGAGTGTGTGTGAGTGATGTGAGGTGAGAGGAGGAACGAGTACACGTAGTGTAACGCGACGGTGTGATAACGCTCGCGGAGGTGTGGTGGAATTGCTTCTCAACAAGGAGTTGACCTTAAGGGTTACAAGCTCGGCTATTGGAAAGATCTTCATGATAGTTACGGTTCACTAGGTAATCTCTTGTTGGATGTGTTTCAAGGGGGTTAGGGTGAGCCATAACATTTTTGGTGCCATTGCCGAGGAGCCATCCCTTGGCTTTGTCCATCGTTTTTTCTCCAATCTACGCATTGCGCATTGCCCATTGTATTGATTAATGGTTTCCCATGAAAAAGAGTGGATTTGATAAAGATTTGTGTGTGATTTTGTGAGAAATAACTCTCTTTTTTGTTTTGTAAAGAATGCCTTTTTGCTTAATTTGTAGTTTTCGTTGTTGATAATGTGGTTTATAATGTTCTTAGGGCTTGCACATAGAGTGTATTAGGCTTATTTTGCATCCATTGCATCAAACTATGTAATAGAATATAATTTTTAGTGAATGTTAGCTCTCTTTTAGTGTTAAACATAGAACTAGAATCATTAATTTTACCTTAATTTGTGTGTTTTTTTGTTGGAATTATATGCATTAGAGTGTTAGCAACCATTAGGAGTAGCTTAATCCTTTAAAAAATTTCTTAAAACTATCAAAAAACCCTTGAAAATGACTAATCTTTGTTAATCGACTGGTTTTTGTCATTAAGGGTGATTAATCCACTTCAAGAGACAAAAAATTTAAGAAAATGCATTTTTTGGGGTCTAATTTGGTCATGCACGTAGTCAAAATTAATGTTTTTGAGTGTTTTAAGAGCATCTACATGCTTCAAAACACCTAATTACATCAATTGGAGGATTTTATCTCTCTTTTGCTTAATTTTGCCTTAAAAGAAGAGACCAAAATTAAGAGTCTGATTAATCTCTAATTATGTATTAATTTACACATTAGTTGATGCACATAGCTTAGAAATTCCTTGCTCTATCCAATGATGTGCTCAATTGTGTGAATTAATTAGTGATTAGGGGTTAATTAGAGTCCTTGATTAGTCTAAAAGAGGGAAAGATTAATGAAAGGATTAATCCTTGATTAATTCTTAAAAGAGGGAAAGATTAATGAAAGAATTAATCCTTGATTAATTCTTAATCAATTTTTTTACATAACTCATAAGAGCTAATGAGCATTCAATGAGTAGATGCCCATGAGTTGTCAAATTGTCCATTTTGGGGTTCATTTATGAAGGGTGTAAAGGGGTGTCATAAAAAGGTTGACTTTTTTGATTCCCACTTAACTTTTCAGTAAAATGGCCATATCTCCTTAATTTAAAAATTTAAAAAATATCCCTCCTAAACAAGAAAATTCAAATTCCCCACTAGCCTCCAAAAAAAAATTCAAAAAATGATTCATGTGTGAATCATTTTCTGCACTCACGACCCGGGGATCTGTGCCAAAAAAAAAATCGAAAATGGTTCATGTGAGAACCATTTTTTATACTCACACCTTAAGGTATCATGTCCTAGGGGTCCATGGCTATAAAAAAAAAACAAAAAATCGGTTCACGTTCTAAGTGGTTCACGACATTTACCCTTAAGTGTTACATGTTGTGAAACAGTCCTCGCACCCAAAAATAAAAAAATAAAAAAATTTCATGAAGTCCGGTTCACAGCGAGAAACCCTAAGCATTTTATGGTGTGAATCACTAAGTATCTCATGGTGTGAAACAATCCCCGCGCAAAAAAAATAAAAAATCAAATTTGATAAAATTCGTGAAGTCCACTTCACGCTGTGAATTGCACCCTGCTAGTTCAAGAACGCTCGTCGGGAGGTGCGGTGGAATTGCTTCTCAAGGAGTTGTAGAGGTTGGAGACCTTAAGGGTTAGGAGCTCGGCCATTGGATAGATCATCTCATGACAGTGTTGCAATTCACTAGGTAATCTCTTATTGGATGTGTTTCAAGGGGGGTTAGGGTGAGCCATAACAGCAACGCTCACAAAATCCAAGACACTAGTCAAAAAACAAGCATGGGAGTGTGTTTACTATACCTCGATCTCCCATAGCTTGATTTTGCTTTGTAGATTTAGAAAAATACCAAAAACTAAAATATATATTTGCTAGGTGAAATATTGTTATCATATGCTCGATTACCTCTGCAGCAAGCAACATCCCCATCAACATTTTCAACAGGAACTCCCTCCAAAAGAATGATGTCCCTACTAACATTGAGGGAAACAATCTCAGCTCAAAGTTTTGTAGACACAACTCCATTCGTCGTACCTTGCAGATGTTGTTCTAAAGCATTAACCTTTGTTTTGAGATTCCCAGCTTCCAGAAACAGATCCTCATTTTGGTGGTATTGTTTCTAGCATATTCCACCTCTTTCCTTGATTTCTCACATATTTCCATACATATTCTTTGATACTCTCTGCATGAGTACCTTGAACATTAATTCGGGCTTCAAAAGAGGATTGCCTGCTCGTATGAGTCCCTCATACTCTGCAGAGCTGACAAGAATCCAAGATGGTATCATTAGTAAATGGTTCAAGATTATCTTGTAGAATGGTGTGTCTTACCTCTTGAGAGTGCCTTGTTGGAGATGGGGTAGGTGCCTGTACCTCCTTTTGGGGGCGAGAGTCTTAGTCAGAAAATCTATCATCTCGGGAGGATAAAAAGATGAGAAAATGCATTCAGTCTGAGATGTGTTAGTAGGTTGCATGTTAGGATATGGGTTAAGTAGCTTACTAGCGACATTAGTGTAGACAGGGTAACTGGATTTTGAAAATGAAGAAGAAGATTCTTCTTGACCCTGTCCTGTGCTAGGGGGTGGGTGACTAGGCTTATGAGACTTAATAAATTCCCGTAAGTCTGGAATTTCTTCTTTGTTTATAGTGGGATACTCTATATGGGTAGTATCAAAATTGTATTGTACAGTTGTTAGCATGGCTTCTAAATGTTTGTAGATATTAGTGTAGAGTTTTAGAATGCCAAAAGGATGATAGGGACTCACATAGGTTTAGATGTTGGTGAGTGTTATATACCTCTAGCCAGCCGGCGACTTATGACCCATTGGTAACTATGTGCTGGTCAGGTTTCTTAAAACACTCAGGTGTGTGCTTGCGGAATGTCATGATCCCACACTTCTTTGACAGGAAGATTCTGGGTGATTGGATGCACTATCGTCAGGCGTAAGATCGTCTCCGATGAGTTTTCCATATCTTAAGTGCATGTATGTACGATTTGATAAGCTATTTGTCAACCCAATTTGATTTTGCTTCTGATTCTATCGCTCTGTTTCAGAAACCGTGAAACTGCAAAGAATGGTTCACGGTGTGAAACTGAAGGAAATGGTTCATGGCGTGAACATTATCCTGCACTTGCACGTGCTCAAATTTTTTTTCCTTTCGGGTTAGATCCCCTCTTTTTCATATAGGTTGCCCTCCTTAACCGACACTTGTGGCCTTGGTCTGTCTAATCGTTGGATTTGGCTAACCCGTGAATCTACAGAGAATGTTTCACGTCGTGAATACGAAAGGGTTTCACACTGTGAACAATTTCAAAAGGGTTCACGTCGTGAACCAGGAAGGGTTTCATGCCGTGAACAACTTCAGAATGTTTCACGTCATGAATGCTTTGCTGAACTTTCACATGCTCAAAAATTTTGTCAGACTTCGCGGTGTCAGAGGTGTCAAGATAAGGTTGTCTATTTTTAGCAAGGCAATCCCATGATTTTCGGCGTTAATCAGCACTGATTTCGTGCGATTCGCGGCATAAAATTGCAAGAAATGGTTCACGGCGTTAACGTGTTTCTACAGTTTCTCGTGGAACTTTTCGCGTTGAAAATTATGATTTTTGGTGCGTAATATATATACAATTGATATCAAATTGATTGTGCCACTCTTAAGGAATGAAATGCAAGTTCTTAGCACAATCAATGGTCCCTTATGTTTTTTATTTTTATGAGTTTTTGAAAAAGTAGAAAAACCAAACACCAACCTGCTCATTCACGTTGGTGTTTTCAATGATGTGAATATCAAAACTAACAAGAACAAACAGTGAAGCTTTATCCTAAAACCACTCCACCACAAACATACACAACATCACAACCAAGTTTCTCACAATTTCTTCCTACCACACACATCTTATCCATTCATTTTCCACACAATGCACTACCAGAATGCAAGGGCAATAATTAATCCTATGCAATGGGAGCTGAAACTCCAAGAGGATGGAAGAAACAAAGGTGTTTCCTCGACAGCGCACCAAAAATGTTATGGGCTACCGTCACCTCCAAGAGGAAACTCTACACATTCACCTAAAGGATGAGCAATAGATCACAACTACCGTAGGGTACTTATTAGCGATGCTTCGAACTTGAGCTCCTTGAGGCCTCTAAGCTCACTTGTTAAGCTCCAACCTCCAAGCTCCACCTCCACGCTGTCACCGTAGAGTCGCTCTCGCCGTCGCATAAGGCAATCACACTCTCTCTCTCTCACACAAGCATGAAAGAGGCACAATGTTAGAATACTCTCACTCCTTCAATCTTTCTTAAGACACAAGGGAAAGCTCTCTATAGCACAAAGGGGATTGTGTCTTTTCATTATGAAAAAATGCCTTATATACATTTGGCCCTTATTTACACTTGGGCGTCCAAAACTCACTTACTAGGCCTTGGGTGGCCAATATCTCATAATGTACAAATTTTATAGTGCCGTTTCATGACACTTATTAATGTCCTCAATTGAGGATCATGTTTGTTAATCCAAAATGGGATTAACAAATTTTATAGTGCCGTTTCATGACACTTATTAATGTCCTCAATTGAGGATCATGTTTGTTAATCCAAAATGGGATTAATAGGGGAGCATGGCTTGAACTCACCGTGCTGTGAATGCCATGGTAAAGTGGTACGGTGAGGGATTAGGTACTTGGTGGGAAAGATATGGCCCAAAGCCTTACTCTTGGATTTCAAACTTGAGTAAGGGGGTTGGAAGAGGAGATTGACAAGCTTCGACGACGTGCTTCATTGACTTCCAATTGTGACAAGTGATGTATTCTCATTGGAAAAAGTTTTGACACAATGGAAAGTGGATGCCTTGGGAGGGGCAAAGTGATATGCTTTTTGATGCATTTTGTGGACACTAATTGGATGGATGTGGATGCCTATTGATGCATTATGGATGCTTTATGATGGCGAGGTGTTTGATGGGAATCTATGGTCTTAATAAGATTCGGTTCCAAAAGCAAACAAAATGCTGCCAAAATTTCTAAGATTTCCCTCATACTTGCAACCTAAATAGTCATTGGGGGTTTACAGTATTGCCTAGAGCTTCATACCCCCTTGTAGTGCTCCATAAGGACTCCGATCAAGCCTTTAAGCTCTTGATTCCAACATCATTTGAGGAGTCAAATTAGGGTTTATCAAAAATTTAAAAATCCTAATTTAGTCATAAACCCTAATTTGTGTTGCAAATATTTTTTACACATTCTATTAGTACTCTATTAGACCTTCGAAACAAGCCTTTAATCTTCCAATTTCGATATCGTTTGTTGGGTCAAAGTGGCATAGTTGTCTTTTGACAAAAGTTAAAGTAGAGTTGACTTTGGTCAAATATTTTCGGGGAATGATAGTGCTTGTCAAGAAAATCCCAACAAGCCAAAGATAATCAAAATTGGGTTATTTTTGGTCATTTTATAGCCAATTTTTTTATTTTCAGCAGTACGTTAAAAACCCTAAAACAGAGAGGTGTAACACACATCCGAAGTGGGATCCAGGGTGGCACATGCATTAGTCTCTCCATTTTGGACATGGAAAACTAAATCTCATCAAATTTGGAGTTCATTTATGCAAAATACGGTCTATTTGATGATTGGGCAATTTTTCACCGCACAGGGCAGTGTTAAACCCTAATTTAGTCAAGAGGGTTTTCATGAAGTTGCATATGCCTACGTGAATCAAGTTGGCTATGATTCTTCCTATGAGTTTGCGTATAGAAATGATGATTTGATTTATGAAAATGAAGTTGAATCTCAACTTACTCAAGGTGGAAACGATCCTTCCTATGAGGTCACTCATAGCAATGATGATTAGATCCATGAAAGTGAAGTTGAATCTCAACTCAATCAAGGTGGCTATGATTCTTCCTATGAGGTCACTCATAGAAATGGTGATTGGAACCAAGAAAGTGGAGTTGAATCTCAACTTAACACCCTTGAGAGTGATCTTATGGACTCAATTGATGAGGATAGTGATGAAGAGGATTTTGATGCTATGCAAGCAAGAAGCAATGTTTATGCTAAGCAACCTTCTTCAAGCATGTATGGTATACAAGGACAAGGCTTCTCTCAAGCAAGGCCAACCAGTGACTTTTCTTCTTCAAGGGCAATGGATGGAAATACCTATCAAAGGCCTTTATCAATTGAGATTCAAGACAAAGGACAATTTGCTTTTGAAGACATAAGGAGTATGGAACATTATGGTGGTAATGTTCAAAGTCAAAAGATTGTGGATGCAAAATCAAGATTTATGTTTTCCATGATGTATGGACTTATGCATACAAGGTTGTTGAAACCAATGAAAGTGAAAGCTTTTCTTGAGTATATGGTGTCTACTCAAGTGGGTAGTCTTTGGTTCAAAAGAGGAGAGCCATTTGCACAAAGATTGTTTGCATTTGATGGTGAAGGAGTCACTTGCATGGGAATCAAGGATTGGATTCATAATTGGGCTACCTATTTTCATTCCTTTCCTTGTGGGAGCTTGACAAAGTGAAGAAAGTGACTTCTCATTTCAAGGGAAGAGCTAGATCTTGTTGGTGGTTATGCTATTATGCAACACTTTGTGACCACCCAAGAGAAAAAGTGCTTTAGAGATCGATGCATGGTATTCTCACATGAGGACTCTTTATCTAGGTATATGGAGAGATATTGGTACCTCTTTTCTTTCATCCCCGACATCAAAGAGAAGGAAAGTATAGAGGGTTTTGTGCAAAGATCAGACAAAGGCTTCATGCAAGTATCTTAAAGTATTGCGCAAATTGATGAGGACATTAGTCTTGATGAGATCATGTCGTTGGTGGGACTTGTCCACATGCATACCCAAAGGGTCAATCACAAGGGCAAGTTTGTCGAGCTAAGGAAGATAGAAATGAATGAATTGTTGGTACCATCTCTTGGTTTACCTCTTGCTTTGAGCGGGATGGAAGAGCTACTATGCACTCTATTTTGCAAGAGGTTGGCTCTACAAAAGAACAAATGAGGACTTCCATTCAGTCTTGCATTTGGTCAATGCATAGAGTATGACTATGTGGGTCTTTATGTACACATTGTGGATGTTGAAGTGAACAAGACACTTACTGTAATTTCTAGAGAGCAAAATGAGAAGCCATATACACATCGATGCAAAATTTTGGATTTCATCTTGAGTCTCGATGACACCTCCACATTGGTGAATTACTCGTGTTGATTCCATGGAGGATGTTTTGGACTTTGATGATTGTATTGGCATGCATGGATGTGGATGGTGGTAGAGCTTTGGATGCATATTTTGAGCACTTGTATGCTATGGATCATGTCTATGTGGTTCTAGGTGACATATACTATGCTTTGGGTGATTTGCAAGATGCCTATGATGTTGATGGTTTGGCCTTGCTTATACCTTGGCATGATTCAGATTTTGAGGCATTCAGTTTTGATGTCCATAGATGCTCTTATGTGGTGAGATATCATATCTCTTATATGAAGCATTTGTGTTTGTTCACAATGGATGTTTTCTTGATGCTATAGACTCAATTCACACCTGGATATATTTGGGATGCTACGGATGTCATGGTTATGCATACTCGTGATGATGGTTATACATATGTTGATCTTGTCCAGAGAGACATTGATATAGTGGGCCATGCCTTGGATCATTCAGGGAATGATATATATGAGGAGGGTGTCAGTTCTCTTATGATGGTTATGATGCCACCTATGAGACATGCTCATTTGGCCTTTGTGGATGTCATTCATGATCCTATGGTTTATAAAGTTGAGGCATTCACTTTCAGATGCGTTACATGTCATTTGGGATGCATGTTTTTTGATCATGAGACATGCCACTTTTGCATTTATGGTTACTTGGTGATCGAGGATGGGTGTATAAGCTTTCCCTTGGAACCTAGCATGATTGGTGGCCACTTTATTGATCATTGCAGATGCCATTGTGATTCCCATGATTATGAGACATCGACATTGGATGGTGACTCTCATGATTGGTGGCCACTTTATTGATTATTGTAGATGCCATTGCGATTCCCATGATTATGAGACATCGACATTGGATGGTGACTCTCATGGAGTTCCATTTGATTCGTGTGCGGTCATGTGGATCATCATTTTTGTAGATTATTGGATGGAGCTTCCTTCACTACATGTGGTTATGCATGTGTGCATATGGATCGTTGGCTCTTGGGACTTCCATTTGACCCAGGAGACTGTGTGATGATGGAACTATGGTCTATGACTCACATGTGGATCGATTTTGGTTTGTTTTGCATGACCACCCTTCGATTTCGAGGATGAAATCATTGTAGGAGGGGATGGTTTGTAATGTAGGAAATTATGTGCTTGGTTGTACTACACATATGCACATGTGGGATGAGGGCCTAAGCGCATGATATGGGGCATAGGACTTGGGTTTATGGGCAGCCCATGTGTGAAAGGTCCTAGGAGTAAGTGACTATATAAGTCACTTATGGGGATAGTTTGTACATCTTTCGACATCTTTGGACATATTAACCACTTGGTTAACTTCTTGCCTAGAGCAAGCTTCCATGGTGAGCTTCTCCCTTCTTGAGATGCCAGGATGGTGACCTACACCCTTGAGTGGGCCACTATCTTGCACCCCTAAAAGGATCATTATAAAATCATAATATTAGAAAGGGTGAGTCCACTCAAGAGAGATAGAAATGGGCTTTACACATGCACCTAGGAAAGGAATAGTTTCAAAGCACATTATAAGCACAAATCCTCTTAATTGCCTATCATATTAAAAAGAAATTACTAAAAAATAATTTCTTCATTTTTTATGAGAATTTTGGAATGCCACTATGTTCTCATATCAAAAAGATATTTCAAACTTATTTGTAATTTCTTCATTTTTCATTAAGGGAAAAGCTGGAATGCCATTAAGGTCTTCCTTTTCGTCGAAGGGTGGCCAAAAACAACCAAGCATAGTTTGGTTGTCTTTGAGACGAAGAGGTTGGGCTTGGTGGGTAATGGGCATCTTTGTTGATAAGGACTAAAACACGAAGCATTTGGAAAGTGAGGGTGGGCAAAAGAGAAAGGGGTTAGAGTTCAAAATCCTTCATAAGGACTTAAAACCATGCAATTTGAAAGGGGGGGGGAGCTCATGTTTAGTGAGCTAGGCTCACGGATCACGTCTCATGTCTCACACCTGGACTTAGGGGGCGGGGGGCTCATGTCTGGTGAGCTAGACTCATGGCTCACACCTCACATTTCACATCTCAGGCTTTTTGGGGACATAAGGTTGGCCTTGAGCCCTCGACCAAGTGGCGGCGGGCCACCTTGAAAAAACCCACAAGATGACAAGAAAAAAGTGTCGTTTGTTGGATTCGAATGGAGGTCCCACCACCAGACTGCTAGTCCAGCCACTTCGACCAAAAACACATAGGGAATGGTATGAGAGAATTGTTAGTCTATGTCGTGTGTGAACTGCCAAGTGCCAAGAAAGAAGATTCCTACAAAAAATGGGAGATGGTCATCACCCCTGGGGTTTCAACTAGGGCTATCTATATTGTGTGTGATGAGTCCATGACCCCACAATGGAGGCAGCCTTAGAAAAAGGCCGCTGTGACATGTGGAAGAGGCCGGCCAAACCCCCGGGCGGCCCCCAAAAAAAAGAGTATTAAAAAGTACAAAAAAAAAACTACAAATATATTGTCCATATTATTGGGCTTTAAAAAGTACAAAAAAAACTACAAATATATTGTCCATATTATTGGGCTTTAATCCTCTAATTAATTTTGCCGTCCTTAATTTTGTTGTGGGCATCTCACCGCTTAGGTCAAGGTTTGTGAATCCAAGCATCCTTGATAAGAATTAGAGATATGAGAAGCACAGAAGTAGGCTCTCTTGCATGGTTAGAAGACTGTACATTAAGATTATCTAGGACATTCTGTCTCTGCAGAAGAGCTTAGAAGATCCATCTCTGCTGGCCTTGATGAGGAGGGATTGCACGTTGGAGGAGCTGTTTCACATGGAGCGGGCCTCTTTGGGCAAGGCGGCGGGAGCTGCCCAGTTGGGCGACGTGGGCGCCGCCCAGTTGGGGAGCAGCAGCAGGTGTGGCCAGGACTTGGCGGCAAATCGCCCATTCAAACTCGAACACGTAGTTTTTGGCAATTGGCAGAGATTTTGCTGCAGCTCTGGCAACGAGACAAGCTACAATGGCTTCTTGTTGCTGCATACACAGCGCCCCTTCTCTATAACTACCATGATGGGGCGCGGCTACATGATCGCCCACAAAAAATTCAAATTACTAGCCGTTAAACACCTCCTCAAACAGCAAAAAATCAAGCCCCCAAGAGAATTGCTGAGAACCCTCACCCAGAAGCATTTGCAGACAAAGCCCAAAAATGCCAGTCCATGGATCCTCTTCTTTTGGTGTCGTAGATGATATCTGTATTCTTTTTCCAATTCATTTCTGATTAATCATCTGAGCTTAACCCCACTTATAAGTTGTAAGCTTAAACCTTAAGAGTAATTGTGTGAACATGAGTTCTAAGAAATAAGTGAAACTTTTCATTGGCTTACCGCCTTCACTTGCACCAAGTTTCTTCCTCGTACACTCATTTATGATATTATTGAAATCAGAATATTCAACATGGAAGAAAATAACTATTTATTAATGAAGTAACAATCAGGTTATAAATTAAAATGGGCCTTGAATTTTTCTCCCTTTATTGCATAGAATATTTATGTCAGTCTGTAATACAAGTACTTTATTTGTTTGTTGGTTGTTATTTTAGGATATTTAAGTGGCACAAGAGTTCAAGAGAAGAGGTTTTCATATTCAAAAGGTAAGGAGAATTCAAATGGAAAGGGCGGGAAATTCGGAAATTCACGAGTTGGGTGCGAATTTTTTTTAATTTCACTCCTAGTCAGCATTTTGCAAATACACACCTCATTTGGGAAACAATGTCCTTCACTCCTGCAAAGGTGCCTTCCACTTTTTTTTCCCCTTGCAAAGGGATAAGTTGTAGATGCAGTACACACATCAAGACAATCATAGGATGGCAATGAACCACGTACACCACCTTCAATGTGTGTTTCCTTCACATGCTAAGGGTGAAGGCATAACCCAAGGTTAACTAGAGCCCAAGGGTGTTTCCTTCACATGCTAAGGGTCTAACTTGAGCCCATTCCCTCGACCTCTCTCCATCAACTTTCTAGCAATCATCAGTTGGGGTAACTATTTTAAAAAAAAGGTTATTTTAATTACATTGCTTCACGACTATCTACTTTAGTGCAAAGGAAGACAGTGTACCAAAAAAGAATCATAAATTGCATACACTTAAACACACTGCATGCTCAAATCTTGCAAGGCAACACCATCCACTTTAGAGCAAGGGAAGCTGATGCATTAATGAACCATAAATTACATGCAGTTGAGACATTACACCCTCAAACCTTGCAAGAGACGGATGGCTAAGTAGATGGATAAACAAGTCAATTGCTGCTTTTGTGGATTCGTCACTCACATGCAATGTCTTACTAGCACGTTGTAAGTGATCATTGATATGCATGTAATGGCTGTAGATGTGCTGAAACTTGTGTTTTTGTGTGCCTCTCTCTCTATACTCAACCCCGTCATTCTAGTCACTTCAAGGCAAATACCTTGGAGGCAAGCCACCATTGATGCGGTTTTGGCACAGACTTAATTCGCTTTAGGGAGATGCAATGATGACATGCACTTGTAATGTGAAGCCGTCTTGTTCATGCCTAGGAGTGGTGATGGGGTGAATGGCCTAAGGACAAACAGATACATCTTTTACACTATGCATGGTCAAGAGCACAAGGCTTAGTTTGTTGCTTGTAATGAATGGTATAAGGAAGCAATAGAACAAGCAGTAAAGCAACAAGACTCGATAACCGAAACAAGGAGCATTTCGGGATAGCTTTTTGGAGGTCATCTTTTGTCCTATTTCAAGCACTCCAAAAGGTACTTTAAGGTGAGCTGAAAAGCACTTTGGTTTTAAGGATTGATTCATTGTCGGTTGGGTGGACTCCCAAGTATCAGAGCATATGTTGGGCCTTAATCCATGCTCCAAAGGAACTCCATATATGTATATATATATACATATATATATATATGTATATATATGTATATATATGCGTGCGCGCACACACACACACACACACATATATTCATTTTGTATTCATATTTATTATTATTACTGTTAGGTATGTGCACACGCACGCGTGCATCTCCCAAGTATATGAGCATATGATGGACCTTAGTCCATGCTCCAAAGGATCTCCATATATTTGCATGCATACATACATACATATATACGTATATTCATATTCTATTATTATTACTGTTAGGTATGTGTGTGCACGTGTGTGCACACCTCCACGGAAGTTTACACATGCTAGCGGGTAAGGCAAAGATTGAAAGAGTTGGAAGAACCAGCTGGCCCCAACTAAGACAGACTTACACATGTTGTTGGATAACTTTCACGTGTAGAAATGCACTATGGGATTCAGGCCCATGCATGGTAAGATTGCCAATCCAAAATGAACCTTATGAAGGTAGAAGGCCCTGGGTCTTTAGTTATGAGAGAAACAACTGTCAAAATTACAAAAGCCGATGGCAACACCACTGATGCTTTTACATGTTATTACAAGAAGAGGCCCTCCCATGACGAGAAAAAATATAAGAATCCAAACTTCTGCTTTAGGTTATTCCAACAATTCAACAAGGGAAGCATCGAAAGGCTAGGCAATGGAACTTCTATATATGGGATAGCAGCAGGCAACGTGCCTCCTCCTTACCAACTGTTTTACTGAGGTATCCAAGCCTTTTTATTTTCCTGACAATGCATAAGGCAAAATTAATGTAAGCATCCTCAAGATGTAACCCCAGCCAAGACAGGCAACCACACTTCTTAAGAAACACAATGATAAAGATACTAGTCAACATCCCCCCCCCCCCCTTTCTTTTTCATACACACGCATACAACTGAAGTGCCCATAATGGCTACAATATGTGGGTGAGCTAACAGTCTTGGAGAAGAGTTCTACAAACCCAGGCCAAAACAAAAAAACACTCCAGAGACAATCAGTGTGTAGGAAGGTCAGGCTTTGAACACTGAGGAGATATGCTTTGACTTCATTTGATTCATGGCTGCACTGCTGCATTGGCACCCACCGCCGTAGTCATAACAAGACCGCCCTTCGTGGTTTGCTTCAATGATTGGTTCCCCTTTTTGGGCCGAAATGATGGTGTTGAAGCCTTGAGCCGTTCTTTTTTTACGGTTTTAGCATCATGCATCTCCTCTTTTGGTGCTTGCTGCTGAGATCTCCCACTCCTTGATTTCGTCTCATGAGCAAGCTCAGATTTTGGCCTACTACATTCACTCTTTTCAACATCTTTTCTATTAAGAAGACTGTCATCCTTGAGATCATCATCCTTACATAAAATATTGGCAGAGGCAAATCCTGCTACATACTCTGAATTGGAAGCTGGTGCTTGGCCAGGATTTACATCCTCGCTCTCCACAGTAATGCTCCCACATTCTGGGCACCCATTTACAACATGCACATTGTCATAGGTTTGCTCAGAAACACCGTCTTTGTCACTCAAATTTGCAGGTGCTATATCCACCTCCACCACACTAATGCCATCAGCAGAAGTCCCTACTTGATCATGTGGTGTTGCTCCACTTGATACTTCATCACATCCAGGGGCTTCATCCTTCAGTGTTTTATCGCATGCCGGTCTAGATGAAGATCTTCTCAAAGTTTTCTTTGCATTTTCCAGCCTGCTTTGGTCGACAGCCTTCTCATCACTTTCGTCTTCAGACCTTGGCAAGTTGTCACTCAAACCTTCACCGTTTGAACCCATGGAACTACTTCGTCTACCCAGCTTTGGTGATTTGGCTCGTGTAGTGGGAATCTGCATCATGACAACAGCATACCTCATAAACATCTGTTAACCAAAACATAGCTATTGCTGGGCCAATCAATCAATGCCTTGTGAGCATGAAAAATAGCCCATTTCATGGAAAAAGCTTGCCTTTTTCAGTTCAACCTTTGGTGGTGCTCCCTCACGATAGAATATCGGCATCGGCGTGGCCTTAAATGTCAAGCTTTTCCTTAGCTGTTTGATTTCGGCGTCCATTTCTTCCTAAAAAACATTGTAAACGCATTTTCGGAATTAAACATGTGCATCAAACCCATAGGAATGTAAGGGGAAAAATTTATTTTTAATCCTTCAAACAGGTGCCATGTTCCGGAGATACCTTTGTCTTTGCTTGAATCTGACTTCTTTCCTTCTCCTTGGCAGCATGTAATTCCACTAATTTTGAGTAGAACTGCAATAAAAAGAAAAAGACCAGTCAGCTTGAAGACACGAAACCTCTACATCATTGTCATGGATTAGACCAGCAGATCCAGTGGGATGTCCGGTGTCTTCATCCCAAGACCTTGGCAGTCAGTGCCATTCTACCTAACATCAGACAAGCGAACCAGATCTTTTGCAAGGGCTCACGTTCAATCATTGGATTGTTGCACCCAACATTTCATTCTGAACCAGGCTGACATGTTGAACAGAGGACTAGTGTGCATTCTGAACCTGGCTAATGTGGTGCCTCCCCACAACCATGACAGAATGGAATGATCGTAGAACCACCCATTCTGCATGATGCGCTCCCAGCTATAACACCAGCCACCGATCATGCAGATAAGAGTCTGCATGACCATTCCCTACTCTATCTCCGAACCCAAACAGCTAAAAGCAGATGGAAATCTTGAGTGTTATGAGTTCTTGCAGCTCATATAGACAGTTACAAATTCCACATATTGTAGAAACCAGCCACATGTACCTGTTTCCGCTTCTCAGCACGTTCATCGCATTTGAAGCTAAAACCGTTTGCATTTATAGCAACAGAAGCCTTCACCCTGCGAGGCTTAGATCCTCTGATAAGAGTTAAGATATCCTCCAACAAAAAAATGCTATATGAGAGATTTGTTTATCCACAAAAAATCCTCTCTTAGTAAGTAGACTAGGAATACAGCTGCAGAGGACATAACCCAGTTCTCAAATACAAGGATACACTGAAGAAACAGACTCGGTGTCATCTTCATCAGCTTTCCCTTCTGTCAGGACATCGATCATAGCATTAGCATCCTCCACAGGCCTGAAGAAAACCATACAACGCTTACTTGTCTAGCATTCTTTACAAAGATGTGTTATGAGCATTAGCATCCAAGTTGAATTAAACTCCAAAAAGTAAAAAATAATAAAAACTACAGTATAAAGCATCAGGGGATGCAAAATGGTTTTTTATTTTTTCAATTAAACATAAAAAAGCTACATTAGTAAAAGCATCATTCCGGGCCATACGCAGGGCATTGCGCACGCGGGTGCCGCGGGGCAGGGGGGGTGCTATAGAGGACAAAGGTGCAATAACATGTAGCCATTCTATACATAGTTGAATTCTGTACTCGTAAACATCCAATCGGTACTTTCAATACATACCGTACCGGTACATGCTTTATGTACCCGTACTTGAAATAAAACAATTTGTTAATTGATTGATTTTCACTTAGTATTCTATCTATGTGCCATCTTTGCTTGATACCGACTCTTCAAACCCCTATTCATAATTCTTGCACCCTTGTTCCTAGCCCTCAACTTCTCCCAATTGCCTTGCTCCTTCAATTTTCCTTTTCAATGGACTCATGGCGCACATATCTGACCTATTTGTGTGCCTTAGTGCATTTGAGGTTTCATGTCTAAGAGTGTACAGTCGATTCATATTTCAATTCTACCAGTCCATTTGGGACTGATGAGTGCTTGATCGTTCATTATTTATTAATTTTTTAAACCAAATTTGTTAACTAGGTTCTATAATTTTTAACTCTCTACATAACTAAAGTACGTATCCTCATGTGCATCATAGCATAGTCATACCATACACCTATCATCTCATACTGCACCTACATGTATGTCATGTGCAAGATTTGCCATGGACATTCTCTGAGGCTAGTCCTGAAGGGCAACAGATAAAGAAGGAACTCAAGAATCAGTTAGAACCAGGTTTTGGAGCATGAAGTGCAGATTTGACGAGTGTTGGACTAGGAGAAGGACAAGGAGGACCTGTCGGCTACAAGGTGTCCTATCGGCTGCAAGAAACTGCTGTCGGCTGCATGGGACAGGTCGGATCTGCGTTTTTGCATCAGCATAAGACTTCTTCAGCGAGTCCCATGCCCACGGGGCTCTCATGCACAGGAGGTAAGAGTACGACTGTAACTTAACCAGAAATTGGAATTTTGCCCACTAAATTGGGGTTTCTCGTGCACAAACCCACTAATGGTCTTAGTTTATGTTTGCAAAGAACAGGATATGCAGCCTTGGTATACCAAAAGAAGACATGAATAGAACTTGTTGGGACACATGCTAGTACCTGGACATTCCAACAAAAGAACTCGGGGTTTCTCGTGCACAAACCCACTAATGGTCTTAGTTTATGTTTGCAAAGAACAGGATATGCAGCCTTGGTATACCAAAAGAAGACATGAATAGAACTTGTTGGGACACATGCTAGTACCTGGACATTCCAACAAAAGAACTCGGGGTTTCTCGTGCACAAACCCACCAATGATCTTAAGTTTATGTTTGCAACAGACAGGATATGCAGCCTTGGTATACCAAAAGTAGACATAAATGGGACTTGTTGGGACACATGCTAGTAGCTGGACATTACAAAAGATCTGTGCAGCTATTCTGCAAGGATGTAGTGGTTACTGGACTACGTACCCTGCACTAGCACCTGAGCCTGTTGAGAACGGTTTGCACAGAAAGCAGTTCAGATTGACCTGATTTGGAGCCTTTCAAAGAAATCTGGGTGCACTTTCCCTTGCACTAAAAGTTATAGCTTCAACATTGGGAAGCCTTCCAATCTGTGTGCATCATGAGATCGGTAACATTGTCACACTTGGTGCCATTGCAATCTCATTCGTTCTCTCTCTCTTGCTCGCTCTCGCTCTCTCCTTTCGCTGAGACCACTTGCCTCTCTCTCTCTCTCTCTCTCCTTTCGCTCTGAGACCACTTGCCTCCTGTCATCTGACTACTTCACAGCAGACTTTGGCACACTGTCCACACCTGAGATTCACATGGCAGATTAGTGGATGACAGCTGTAGATTTTATACCTGTTTCAGAGACACCATAGCCACGGGCTTTCGGAACTGCTTTTGGACAGACCCATCCATAATACAGATCTATGCATTAATTTTCCATGTGTTTCATTTATACCACATTACATGGGAGTGTATTAAACACCTCCAATTTATACCACATTGCATGGGGGTGTATTAAACACCTCCACTAATCTCTCTCCCCTTTCACTGAGAACACTTGCCTTCCGTCATCAGACTGGCTTTAGGCACTGCTTTTGGACAGACCCATCCATAATACAGATCTATGTATTATTTTCCATTTGTTTCATTTATACCACATTGCATGGGGGTGTAATAAACACCTCCAATTTACGTACATGGGGTGTCTGGCATGATGTACTCAGCTTTGCTCTCTCTCTCTCTCTCTCTCTCTCTCTCTCTCTCTCTCCACTTGTGAATTCTGCATTAAGGATATGAGCTTGAGCTTTACTATTTGACAGATTTGAGGAATTCCCACATATGCATGCCTTCCACATGATGTGTTGCTTGGAATACGTGGTAATATGCAGTTAAACCATATGACAGTCCAAAATCAGTTTTCCACAGCAACACGTGCGCAAAGAAACACAGAAAAGCCCAGAATGCAAACCACGAATGCTTATACAGGGATACTACAAGCTTACTTTATGCTCTCCTCTTCCAATGGCTTGATCATCGGTAACAACACCGTCTTTTTGGAGACCTGTTGCATACATCAACATTTGATTGTAGCCAGAAAAGTGATCGTTTACACTCACCTCTCTTTCTCATGCTCAAAACTCAAAATCAGAAAATCAAAAACAACGCAAGCACCTGAGGTTCCTTCAAAGCCGAGTTTCCCAGCGTCCCGGTGATACGATGAGGCTGTGACTGGGAAGGCACCTCACCAATGATTGCCCGACCTCCAATAGATGCCCGTTTATCAGTGGCAAGTGCAAAAGGTTGTGGAACTGTGAAGTTAGAACGGGAGCTACTGCTGAGAGACCTGCGCAAGACACAATTTGATGATGGTGGAGCAGCGACGTCTGCAGGGGTTTCTTTCTTTCTTGCAAGTCCATCAGCTTTGGCTCTGCTGGTAGTTTTGTAAGAATTTTTGAAAAGGGAAGAAGAAGCTAGGAGATCTTTAGATGCTTGAGCACTGGAAAGTACGGTTCTCTTTGTTCCTACATCTTCAGATCTCTGTGCCTTGACCTCTAGCTTTTGATTGGCCCTTATTCGTCCCTGTGATAAAAAATAAAGGTTGCTAATAAATTGGTTGAAATCTTTGTAAAAAGTGAACAGTCATGATTCCTTGTCAGCTCACATAAATGGGGGTAGCCACGAAGTGGCAGCTAGCCAAGATCATCTGCTGCCCATAATGCCACCTGCTTTGACCACCTATATCGTCTACTGATCGGCCAGCCCAATATGCCACATGCATCACTCCTCCCACAGACGTAACAGTACCTGGATATGACTACCGGCTACAGGCTAGATAGGTGAGATCATAAAGCCCAATTTGCAAGCCTTGACACTAACGAGGGACAGAGGCTATGAGAGTACGCGTTAGGAATTGTACAGTATCGAAGGGCCAGTACCTCATAAGATTAACCTAATGACGAACAGGAAAATATGCTGCACAACATTCTTGGCAGCTTATGCAATCAAATCTGCAAGAAACGCAGGTAAAGCTCTAGCAGAATTTGCGACTATTGCATAGTAATCCAAGCCCTCATAAGCCAACACATGGCCAAAAAAAGAACTCAACCTGTAAATAGTTGGGGACAGCTTTTGAAGGTTTGAATCCTGAGCCATAAAGCAAAATGCGTCCCCTCAAGCCCGCCCCAAACACATTCACACACACACATTTTCAAATGAAAGTTGAAACGGTGCTAAAAGAGAGCCTGGTGAAACAAACTTACCCTTACTGGTACCCCCTTTGTTTGTGGAGCATGCAATCCTCCATGTATCTTGGGAGCTTTTACAATCGAGATCTCTTCAAATGGCACAGATGCTCCTTCTACCTTCAGTAAAGACACGGACTCAATCTCTTGGGGCGCCTCTAAGAGAATCGAATCATCTTTCAGTTGCTGTTCTTTGTTACAGGATTCTTTGACACTGTGGTGATCCACCTCTTTAATGTCAGCATCAGTATGTGCATCATCTTCCCTCTGGGTAGCATCAAGCTCATGTTCTATGATTGCACTTCCTGAGCCGCCATCACTATCTTCAGAAATGAAAACACCTGGCTCTAATGTCAGCATAGAAACTACATTTAAATCTAGAACCATGGCAATTGGTGAAGATTCGGTCTGATCATTGGTGGTGGCCGAAGTGTCACCCATTCGGCCGTACACAAGACCTCGCCCCGGAAAAGGTGCTAGAAAAGCAACAAAAAGCAATACACAACATGAAACTTTCAGGACAGCACAATGCCATATCAAAAATGGTGACTAAGATTACCTATAAGTGCATGCAATTTATATTCAGATACACATCATCAGTCAAAAACAGATCTGAAGGACTATGATGACCAACAAAGGACCAAAAGCCCTTCATGTCGGGGGCGCAGTCTTGACTCTGAGATCTAAGAAGATCACAATGCATTGCTGGATAGCAAAGCGTCAACAGAAAATGCCATGGTGCGAAGCAAAGGGGGTAGTTTTTCAATGTTCACCATACATGTTTGACGTTAAGGAAAAGAAGGGAAGAGGAATATGTGCGTGTGCGTGTGCGTGCGTGTGTGTGTGTGTGTGTGTGTGTGGGGGGGGGGGGGGAGAGAGAGAGAGAGAGAGAGAGAGAGAGAGAGAGAGTTCTACACACCTGTTTAGAAGGATGAAAGCTTTCGTTGCAAAGAAAGATGAAACCCTAACTGTGCAGAAATTATTGCTTGATGCAACAGATCCAGCTGGGCAGCGCCACTTCTGCATTCACTCGATGTGCCCACTTGTAACCCTACTAAGTTTCTTCAATTGGGTGCAATGTAACCCTGAATCTGATCTTTTTTTCCCCCCCCTTCTTGAGTTCAAAATGCATGTGCCGGCTTGCAGGAGCAGAAAGTCTAGAGAGCAAGACAGGCACCACCCACAATGCAGAGCTGTGTAAGATTCTCTTGGGCAACAACAAACCAGCAAATTATAAATATATCCAATGGAATCATGGGCTAGGTTTATAGAGCTGGATCACAAGGGTGAGGAGAAGCCACCTTTATATATACTATGTAGGCCAGTATAGCCTTAGCTAGAGATGCTAGTAGATGCCCAAAATATTTTGAGAAGTGATGTGCCCTTAGACTTGAGGGTACTCATGGTAGGTCCCCAAGCATTGAAATATAACTTATTTTTCTCTAAGGGTCTTTGCACACACAGTTCCAGAAAAGACAAGTTCAAGCCTTCTCAAATTGACAAGAGAGATAAGATTTCCTCCTCAACCTTTTCACGATTTCGTTCTAATTAGATTACATTGTGAAGAATATGCTTGCTTGAAATCATAATCTCCTCTTCAATTCATGGTGAAAATCATTGATGCAAGGCTCGGTAAATAATTTCCTGAACATTGTTTACACATTTGCGTTACCACGCTTGCTCTTACCACACAACCTACAATAAGGCTCAATAGGCATTACGCCAATCTTTGGGTGCGTTGTCTATCACTTGTCCAAGCATTCATCTCTTATGATTTAATATTATAAATGTGATGAATACATGGGTGTGTGCACACTTGATGTGCTCAAGTTAACTTGTCGACCCAAAAGTGATAGTTATGACAACATTCATCACCCTATGGAAAAGCTACTTTGAACTTAACAAGGCCTTGGGAAGGGGCTTTGATGGCTTGAACTCGAGAGCTTGCGTGCCATTTCAAGGTAAAGGTTTGATTCAAAAAAAACTTGAGGATTGATAATGCAGATGATGCCTAAAGATAGAGTTTAGAGCAAAGAAGCCTAAGTGAAGGCCCCTCACATACGGTGACCACACATTTGCGCAAATAAATGGGGAATCCCAGCCTTGATAAGACATTGATACAGCAGAACTATTCCCCCAAAATTGAGCAATTTTAATTTCAATGGGTAAACTATTGTGTCTAAAGATGTAAGTGATGAAAAAGGCATTGATGAGATGAAAGTGGAGATGAGGATGAATGTAAAGCGAGGGTCAAAGCTGACTTGAGAAAAATTCAAGGTTAAACTAAGGTAAAGGTGAACAAGAACATAGTGATGACAAAGCCTTTTCACGAAACCCTTGTTTTAGGTCCCGCATAAAATCTTTTCAATAGATTTATAAGGTTCCCTCTAGAGGGTCCTCATCTTCAACCCCTTGAACATGGTATCTTTAACTTTCAAAATCTCCCATTACTGTCTTTCCAATCACACCAGCTAACGTCCTTCACTTAAAGCATAAGAAGCATGGAACATACAAGCCTTGTGCAAGAAAAACAAAATATTTTGAGTTGGTGTTTTACATCAATCATCATCCTTTAGACTACACTTGGACAATGGCCTTTATAAAATGCATGCACATCCTTCCATATTTTCGCAACTCATCTTGAGCATAACTATGCAACCTTGTTTGATCACCCCTCAAGTAGTCCCCACTATCCCCCACTTTATCAACACCTCTTGCACAAGGTATTAAGCACAACAAGCTTATTATTCTCGTCCATTCAACCGAACCTTATCTTGTGTCATCAAACATCCTAATAACTCTGTTGTTTGTTTTGTTTTAGTTTAGTGTAGCCATCTTCATGGCTAAATATAGCACCATCTAGACACACAAACAAGGTCAAATATGTAGAGGTCTAATCTAACTATCACATGCTTTTAAAAGCTTTGACTTTTGTATTGCCAAAATATTGAAGTGACAAATTAGTCGTGTCTACTACACAAAGTAAAATAAGAAAATATAATTACAATGCTTTTTCATAATGAGGTGTATCAATATATGTGCCATGCATTAGAATCATCATATCATCCCTTAAAGAAAAGAGTGCAAAAGCATTAAAGTGTTGATTGGCTAAAGTATGATAAGCATCTTAACATCTAGAAACTTATGTCTACCATTTGTTAAAACTCAAAATGCACCAAACACCATCTATTTGAAGTTAGTGTGTCACCAAAAAGATACAAAATGAAACTAATAATATGAGTTCCAACTACGCAAATCTTAATATGCATCCACCTGCCAATCTTACACAATATCCTAACTCACCTTGAACATGACTTTACAACCTTGCTTGATCGTCCATCCTAATCTTTATCCTTTGTCCCATCATCAACTTATAGTCTAATCATTGATGAAGGACCCTAAATTCAAAATAATCCCATCATAAAAAGGATATGACAAGGCAAAGTCAAATCTATAATTTTAAGGTATATATCTTGATTTTTGCAATATCCTCTTAAACATTTGATTAAAATCATAGTTTGGCATCCAAGACATGACTAAAAATACTAATATTCATAGTAATAATGGAGAAGTACTATATTCCTACCTTGGTTTTCCAAGCTTAAGGGCTACCCAAAAATAATAGCATTATTCCAATGCCACTCATAGAGAGATGCACTTAGAATGATGCCCTTTTGCATAAATGTTTTAATAAATTAAAGAATGGAAGCATCACAACTTATACTACTTTGGACGTGGGGAAATAACATGCACAACTTTTATCTTCTCTTGTGATAATTTTCAATGGCAAGATGAATGACAAAGTGTATGACAAAGGGGTGATAAAATAAAGTTTACATTATGCATGCACAATGGTTTGTTAATAAAATTCTTAATTTCCTTTATTCCCATCTCCCTTTCGAGTCCATTCACTTGTTTCTCATAGATACGCCCTTTAAAGCCCCTATTTTTACCACACCATGTACTATTGCCCCATATAAATGGCCACTTTAAGGTGACTCTCTATGTTTAAGACAAGGAATATTAGTCTACACTCCTAAGATATATGCTTCCCCAAGTTAAATGATTGCCAGATTTGTTGTATATACTTAAAAAACTAACAAGTTTCATGTTGCAAAGTCTCTCTCTCTCTCTCTCTCTCTCTCTCTCTCTCTCTCTCTCTCTCTCTCTCTCTCTCTCTCTCTCTCTGTGCACATGCATGCTTACAAATGTGCATATGTGTGCATAAATGCATGATTTTATGTGTGTGTGTGTGTGTGTGTGTGTGTGTGAAAGTTTCTCTCTAATCCCACCGGGCTTTGGTCCTTTACCTAACATTCCCACCAATCTTATAGGTACCAACCCTTTCCAACCCCTGAATGCCTACACCTTGGACATACTGACTAGTCTAGGAAGGGGGGTACCCCAAGGACTCAGTGAGTCCATACCAATAAGAGCACTCACATACGGCCTCAGTGACTCATACAGAAATACGGTTGTACAGATCTCCACAATTATGGGCAAGTACAACGGAACAACTGATCCTATTCAATTCATACAAATGTTTGAACAGCGATGCCAGGCCTTTGGAAATCCAAACTACCCCACCAAGGTACATGCATTGAGCCTATGCTTAGAGAGAAAGGCTAGTTGATGGTTCATGACATTGATACTGGAAATCAAGACCAACTTAAAATAGTCTTTATCTACAGTTTTTCAAGACAAGGTGATCGGTGGAGTGCAACGAAAGAATTCTATTCAATTAAGCGTAAATTAAACGAAACCATTAGAGACTATGTGAGTCATGGGAGAAATTAAACGATTCTCAATTGAAGAGATGTTTCATGATGGGCTTAAAGGATAACAACTTACACAACTTGATCATTGTATCCAACCCAGAAACATTCAATCAATGTTGTAAAGAAGTAGATTACTCTATCCAAGAATTACTCTATACTTTATAGATTGAAGACCACTATGGCATGAAAATGGAGTGTAGTGCACTTTTGCCCCACTAGGAGGTTGAGTGATTAGCACTATAGCAATAAGGCTAAACATTTTTGGCACCATTACTGAAATAGCACCGTGCTTATGCACACTTGTATTGTATCTTAATTTGCCAGCGCATCAATGGCCCGAAGTTTTGAAATTTACATTGACAGTGTTGTGTTGTATGTTTGTTTTTGTTAAAAATTGGCAATCTTTTGACTTGAAAATTATTTTCTAGAAAGAGGCCATAGAAGTCTTTGACTTCTATGCTCGTAGTAGAAGTATTACTTCTAAGTTGTGTGACTAGGACACTACTAGCACACTTCTACATCTGTAGAAGTCATCACACTTCTATGCTCGTAATAGTCCAAGGGCTTCTATGTGCCCCTAGAAGTCATCAATTTTTGAAAAATTAAAAATTGGGTTAGAAAGCAAAAAATTGACCTTACATAGTGATCTTCTACCTGGTTTACCCAATTCATGCACATTCTCTAAGGGAGGTTTGTATATTGGAATCCACTATATGAAGAACATATTCCCAGAGTCTTGCGATAATGAGAACACATCAATCATGAGACAAGAGGAGAGTACTAACCTGAGGGGTGAGCAAAGAGTCCAAATTGATAGGGTCCAAGTAGTTGAACCAATCAGATGACACGAGATATGATGATGGCTTTGACTTAGCTACTATTTAGACAGATCAAACAAGAGGGCCAAAAGCCCTCTCTCTAATCATGGTTGCATTGGCAACATGCTCAACTCTTATATTATCAGGCAATAAATGTCACTTTATATCCAATTACCATCCTAATCACTGTTAGGGCTACCTCATCCATATAGTAATTCCACCCCAGTTAGAGCTACTATACAACCAAAGTAATTATGGCCTAGATATCTGGCCTAGATATCACCATAGTAATTCCATCCCAGTTGGAGCTACTGTACCATCACCACCACTAAGGGAAGTCACGTGGGCAAGAATCTTTGGTCTAATTGGACTACCCCTGGCCACCAGAACTTCTAGTCCAATTAGAGTACCCGTTAACTAGACACCCATACTAGGCATGCACATGACACCAAGATGCCAATTAAACTTAGACCACCCTGCTCATAGAATCAAATATCTAATTGAATCAGAGTTGAAGATAACATCAAAACACTTGAACAAGGGTCTAAGGGAAGGGATGTTCTAGGCCAAGACGCCAAGTACCATTGGAAGGAGCCCAAGGAGTACCTCATGCACTTCAAGTAGTCCCAATGTAGCATGCTATGGAATTTCAAGCCTATGGTTGATGGTTATGCACCACCACCACTAGCTTATATGGCTGACATGCTAAAAATGACATATGCAATGTGAAGGGGGGTTGCATGCAAGTAGGATGGTTAGATTCACAATCCATGCATATCTCAAAGCCAAAATTTGATGGATTTGGAGATGCTATCCAACACTTGGAAACATTTGAACAAGTGTGTGAAGCTTATGGACACTACTTAGATAATGTTGCCAAGGTGCAAGCTCTAGGGTTAATTCTAGATAATAAAGCTAGACAATGTTTTAGGTCTCTCATATTAAAAGGAAAAATTAATTACGTGACTCTCCATGTTGCATTTATTATTGGATTTGTGCATGTTGGTGCAAAGTGAAGTATCACTTAGTAATACACAGTATAGAATGGAAGGAAGGGATGATGTCGATCTATGACTTCATTGCACACATGAAAGTAATTAAACTTTAGATTTGATCACTAAGAAATGTTCAATGGTGAGAAGTGATGAGAAGGTCTCTTATGAGTCTCATAATTACTTGGACTTGCTTACTCAAAAAAACGTGATTCTTTTGTTGATGAGTGATGCTTCTAGGCAATCATTAACACAATGGGATAGGAACACAAGAAGTCAACATCTATTACCCTATCATTTATTTCACAAACACCAAGATCTACAAACCTAAAGAAAGAGGGGACACTAATACAAAACATGATATTAGAGGAGTTGGGTGTTTCACTACTAAATTAGTTTGGTAAGCACTGGCGAGTGAGTCCATCAAGGGAACCACAAGGGAATCCTCATATGTATCCATGACATGACATGGTTTGGTGTTTTTAGTGTATATAAAATCATGCTAGCACTGAGTGTCCACATCCAAGACAAAGACCTCTTCTGTACACTACAATATAGATGTAGATTAGAAATCATGAGACAGCTCATTGTTTGCTATAGAAACTTGTAAGCAACCCATTACTATCAACATTTTATTAGCCTTACCAAATGTCCAAAGATTAGCATTACTAGAACCTCTGAGAGCTCAAATGAATATTGAAAACACTTTTAATGCTACAGGGTGAATATGTATATGAGCCAACAAGGGGTTATAAGGGTCCTAGTAGTACCCTTTCCACTGTCTATTTTACCACTACAACCACTAGCACCCAGGCTTGTACCCTTTCCACCTATTTTACCACCACAAAACCACCAACACCAAGGCTTGTGCCTATGAATCAAGTGCAAGTGAAGGGAGTACCCTTGCCATGGCATGTTTTATGACCATAACCACTAGCACCAAGGCTTGTGCATATGAATTGAGTGTAGGTGATGGAAGTGCAGGAGGTTGGGAACTTAGACTTTGATTATCATAAGTACATAGATAAGAGTAAGTGAAGGAAGTGTAGGAGGTTTACTACATGTTGAAAAATGGTACACCCATACCAGTGTTAAAAACAATTAAACTATAGCACCCATCATGGGAAAAGGCCGAGATATGTGACCAAGCGATATGTGAGTTGAGTGCAAGTGATGGAAGTGCAGGAGGGTGGGAACTTGGACTTCGATTATCCTGATGAGTACATAGAGAAGAGCACAAGTGAAGGAAGTATAGGAGGTTGGGAACTTGGACTTGTATTATCTTGAGTACATAGAAGACAAGGGTGAGATTTTTCACTGCTACATGTTGTAAAAAATGGCATACCCATACTGGTGTAAACAATCGACTATAGCACTCATCATTGGCAAAGGCAAAAATTTTTAACCAAACAAGGCCCATTGAAATGTTATTATTGTCCAAGGATTGCACGATGTGGTCAAATGCCCTTAAAAAAGTTATTAGCATTGACATTAGCACCATCTAATACACCTTTTTGTAATGGATGTGGAGTTGATCACTGTGTATAAAGCAAGTATAAATTTGTTAAGTGTCCAAAGAGGTAGAATTAGTTCTATACCTCTTAACATATTTACATGCTTGTAAGGAAAGCAAAGAGATTAGACGCAAGAGGAGCTAACAAAGCTACTTCCAAGGAGGCAAGTGTTTGTTGAGCTCAATCTATTAGAAATGACAAGAAGAATGTACCTAAGAAATTGAAAACGGTGAGGATAAGGTAACCATACACAAATTGGCTCTGAGGATGAATCCACATCTACTACTTCAACAAACCCAAAGGTAACCCAATTACCTCGGGTTATCTAATTACCTCCATGCTAAAACTAGGACTCATCAAACTAAGAATTAGGTAGAGGAAGTAGCCACACCTTGGGGAGTGCACTACTAAGAAATGCTATGTATCACGTGCATTCAAGGGGTATTTGAAAATCCCCTTACTTGTGAATTTCTCATGAATAAATGTACTCCTATTTCTTTATAGACTTACGGGTTTTTTTTAAAGAATCAATTAAAAAATTCCTTATATAAATGTATTTCTATAAATTTACCTTAAATTTTTGAATTAAAAAACCCCTTCATTTGAACTCACGTGCTATACTTACATATTTTTAGGTGAACCCCCCAAGAGCCACACCAAAAGGGCTAGGTGAATACCCATAGCCACTTCATGAGAAGCAATAACTAGAGAAAGCCCAAAACTTGGTTTGAGTGTGTCAAGCTAAGTTTGAGGCTAAGTTGTCCATCCTAATGTTTAGTAGGGTAGACTTTTAGTAGTTCTGAAATCATCCTAAAGAATTTAGGGGAAGAGTTTGATGATTTTTCCTTCCAAAATTGCTTCAATACATTGGAAATGGTCTAGAAGATCCATTGCAAGAGTGTACCATTCATATTCCTTACATGGACACGGAACCTAGTCCATTCTTAATTGAGGCTACTACCTATAGCCCATGACACATTGATACTGGTCTCACAACATTCTAATCTATCAAGGTCATGGTTTGTATTGACACTCTATAAACAAGGTTAATGTAAGATTGTGGAGGTATTTGAAGGACTAGATGAAAGGAAGGTTATGAGCCACGATGGAGGAGAAATTAGAACCCAAGCCAGAGTTGAAACCAAATGAGGAAGTCGTATGAATGATGAAAAGGAAAAGCTAGATATAAGGTGCCTATAAACAAGTTGGGTTATTAGTATAAAACTATTATGAGACAAACGGTGGTACAAAACAAGTGCAAAGTCAATGCAATACTAGATGGCCTTGTTGGTGTTAGCGCATTGTCACTAAACATTGATAAGCTCTAGGGAAAACCACCCATGGGGGGGGACTATTTTGTTTGTAAACTTGTAATGATAAACTTCTACAAGAAACTTATATGGCCCATTGTTATAATAAGCAACTTGTTATGATATGTTTTTTCCCCCTAATGAACTTTTAACCATTCACTTAAGGAAGGAGATAGGCACCACAATCATCATTTGGGGATACGTACCTTGCTTCCAAGCTTGGGATCTCCATAGCCTCCACGATGCTATCTCCACTCTTGCATGCTTCTCCTCTTGTTGTCACCAAGAAGCTACTACTGCTACACCGCCTTCCAAGGACACACCTCTCTCACTCTCTACACTCTCTCTCACTATCTCCACTCTTGTATGCTTCACCTCTTGTTATCACCAAGAAGCTACTACTGCTACACCGCCTTCCAAGGACACACCTCTCTCACTCTCTACTCTCTCTCTTGCGAAGCATAGGGAGGAACATGTACTAAGAACAACAAGCTAATCCTCTTAACTCTCTCTCTCTCACACACACACACACAAAAGAGAAAATATCAAGTACATAAGAGATAAGTTAGCATAAAGGGGGATTGTGTCTTTGCATTATGAGAAAAATGGGGGATTGTCTTTGCATTATGAGAAAATTCACACTCGGGTGTCTAAAACTTAAATAATTGACTAGGTAGCATGGACATCACCAACTTTTCTCATAAAGATTACAATGTTTATAATGCCTTTTCATGACACTTATTGTTAACTTTCTTAGTGGCCGAGAGTGCTTTGTTAATCTTGAAATGGGGTTAACATCCCCCTATTTAATATGCAAATTTCATCCTTAGAAGCTTGTTAAGGCCAGAATGCCCTATCACCTAGCTTGTACCAATAGTGATTTTCATGTGATTCTAGCCTTCTAAGAGAGTGCATGAAATATGAATGTGGAGTCTAGAAAGATGTCACGTGTTCATGTTGAAGAACAAAATTTTTGAATCAGTTTCCTCACTTCTTTTATTTGGTCGGGAATTACTATGAGCATCTTTTATTTTTGAATCAGTTTCCTCACTTCTTTTATTTGGTCGGGAATTACTATGAGCATCTTTATGAATTTGCATGCTATTATAAATAGAGAAGAATATTCTATATGCTCGATAGTGAAATCATTAAGTACTAATATTAACATGGCCTCTAGATGCTTATAGATTTTTTGATATAGTTTTATGTGGATGTCATAAAGTTCTTTAATGTAGTACAAGGTACTTATGTGTGTGTCATAAGTACTTATGTAGTTTTATGTGGATGTCATAAAGTTCTTTAATGTAGTGAAATCATTAAGTACTAATATTAACATGGCCTCTAGATGCTTTATAGATTTTTTGATATAGTTTTATGTGGATGTCATAAAGTTCTTTAATGTAGTACAAGGTACTTATGTGTGTGTCATAAGTACTTATGTAGTACTTATGTGTGTGTCATAAGCCTCCAACCCCATATCTACATTTGGAACCAATCAAAACTATTTATGGTGTCGATGGTGGCCTAATGAAGGGAGATCATTTGGCAGAAAGAGATCTAACACTTCCTCCCTATCATCTATAATGGTGGAATCTTGTAACACTCTACACTAGGACTAGTATTATAGGGTGCATTGTATAAGTATGCATGGCTAACTCTAGGTCAAAGAGCTAGAAAACAACCTAGAAACAATTAAGTTTTCTTCCTAAGAGAGAGATATAGAAACACAAAAGGATGAGGCTAGACTACTGCAAGCAAAGGTGAATGAGAAAAGCTTGCAAATTTAGGATAATCTTAAGTAGTATGAGAAACAACTACAACTTGAATAGGGGAAGCTTGCAAATTTAGAACAATCTCAGGTAGTATGAGCAATAACTACAACTTGAATAGGGGAAGGTGAACATTATACAAGAAAAGCAAAAGCAAGAAGAGGAGGATATGCAATTATTCAAAGAAAATAAGGCAAAATAGATCAAAGAGTTTAGACTCCAAAAGTCCATCCTCAAGGAAAAGGTTGAGCTCCTCTAAGCTAACAAGGGAAGTTGTAATAAAGCAAGGATCATGCCCAAGCCATGCGAGCTCTTTGAGATGAAATCCAAGTAAACAAACAAGAGACAAAGTCGACGCATCAACAAGTGATCTAATTGATAGGATGAGGGCAGTGAAATCTCAGTAAGTGTAGAGCTTGAACAAGAAGAAAAAACTAAGAGACGCTATCATAGAGGTTGAGACTTTGAATGCAAAATATACAAAGCTACAAACTATGACGAACTGTCCATTGCTCTCCTTGACATCTGTGGGGAGCGTATGTGAGTGAGGGTTCATATGTGAGCATGGCCACTTGAGAAGAAGTAATCACTACTGTGTTGAATGCCAAAGATGTTAGGATTATAGAGTTGGAGATTCGACTCGCACAAAGAGTGAAGCCATAAACAACAACACCTCATGATAAAATGAAATAAGTCATTGAACAGGAGGCACAACTAACTTCTCTGACAGTAACTCTAAGGGCCCCTCTCAAAACTTAACCTTGTACTTTTCAGGAATGACTTTTTATGATTAACCCTCTCTTTATTATAATACAATATTGATGTCAGTGAGGATCTAACAGGGGGGATGTAGCATTAATACAACAAAATATAGATAGGGGTATTGATCCAAACTATCATCTTGGTAGTAGGGGGTAACTAGACTACAACAAAATATAGATAGGGGTATCGATCCAAACTATCATCTTGGTAGTAGGGGGTAACTAGACTACTTGCCTAATATCATCTTCTTGAATCATGATTGTTTTCTTGGTTCCATTTTGTGTAGTCACTTCTCCAATCTTGATATGCTTGTCCTAGGACTTTGCTTGGTCCCATCTAGTAGAGTCACTTCCCTAGTCTCGGTATGCTTGTGGTAGGACTTTACAAATTCTACATACAGTTTATGGTTTATGATTTTGGTAGCTCCTCAACACACTTGTCTATGCTAATTACCTTTTAAGGGGGTGACTTGAGAACATGGAAGGTTCACCCTAATGGTGGTGTCTGCACATGAGTCAAGGTGGAAGCCACTACTCTCCTCTCTGAATTGTAAAGGTGAACTTGAGAACATGGAAGGTTCACCCTAATGGTGGTGTCAGAGCCTATGAGTCAAGGTGGAATTCACTACTCTCCACTCCTATTTAAACTTTGGGGGTGGGCCAGAGGAAGTCTCCAATAGTCCATGTTTAATTTGATGACTGATGGCATGTTTATGGAGGCAGTTTTCTTAAACTTGGAACCCAAATGTAGGGGTTCCCTTTGTAAAAGCCTTAAGATTCTAGCTCTTTATTGGGATCCATTAAAGTGTGTCTATTGGTGGGTGTGGGGGTCATCGTTTGCCTCTCTTTGTTAGGATCCATTGAAATGTGTCTTACTAGGGTGGAATTTTTTGGTGTGGGGGTTGTCATTTGCCTCTCTTTGGATTAGAGGGTTGTGATGTGGGCAGTAAGGTTTTGGGACCCAAACAGATGGGTTTTCCTTGTAAAATCCTTGAGCTTCTAACACCTTGATGAGGATCACAAGGATCCACAACGGCAGCGGGGTTCATATAAGAATATTGCACAGCAAAAAGAGATATCAAGACAACGCACAATAGATACACAATGGAGAGAATTTAAAATTCTGATTATACCAGAGGTACAAGTGATGGTGCTGTCCACCTGTGTGCTCTCAAGTAGAGCTTAGATGGCGATTTAGATAGACTCTGGATGGATTATGTACGAAGTGTATAAGGGGGTGGATACTCACAAGCATTGGATACCTTAGCTCATGGCAACCATGTCTATATATAGTACTATAGGCGGTGTGGTAGATGCGTATACAACGAGGGCGGTTACACTGCATAGATAAAGTCACCACCCATGTATCAAGAACGCGGCCCACCGACCACCGACCACCACCCACTAATGATGGTCCTGGTATCCGAGGGAATTTTCTAGGGAATATTCCTCAAACCGTCTCCCGTCCCCAAACCCCCGCCAATGGGGCTGCTAGTCCCCTTGGGACCCCAGTTAACACTCGTACCCCTGACCATCTCATCACCATCATCAATGGTTACAATAATGACCCCATCGGCATCCAAGCCGGGGTTCCCACTAAAGACATATGCACCATGGCTACTCCTCATACTTGCCAAATTATGTGTCATTGAGTATTGCCTTCTTTAAGCTAGAATGTAACTCCCTAATATGGGTACACTAGCTTGTTTATCATGTCCTCACTCCATTGTCACACCGAAATGCTACTTTTCAAAAAAGGGGGTAAAGGTAAAGCTCTCTATGCCTAGACAGAAACAAAAAGAGATTGCCCTTCTTGGTGGTTATCTCTCACAAAGGTGAGGGAAGAAGAATCTAATGAGGGAGAAATCTACAAGAAAACCTATTTAAATAGGAAACAAACCATCTAGCATGCAAGAATCCAATAGAGCACAAACAAGCAAGTATAGAGAGTAGAGAATAGCACCTAGTATTCTACTGCAAGGGAATGAATGTGTATTTCTTAATGTCTAAATTGACTTATTTACAAGTATATAGAAAAGAGAAGAATAATCTAGTATTCTATTGTAAGGGAATGAATGTGTATTGCTCAGTATCAACAAGCAAGGGTTGAACTACATCTTCCACCACAAATACATCTCTACTCACAAGAATCCGCTTGGTAGCAAGATTATATGGTAACCTTTACTTTTCGAGCTATATGCCACAAAAATACATTTAACATCCTTATCGTCAAGCTTGCTACAAATTTGCTCAGGTACAAGTACATAAGCAAGAATACGTAAGTGAGCCACATAGGGATTTCTTGGGGGGCTCACTTAAATAGAGGTAAGTATACCACGTGAGTTTTATGCACAAAGGTTTTTCCACAACTCCCATCTCTTTGTAGGAATATTTTCACCTTCCTCGACATGTTGCCTGTTTGCATTTCTTTGAACCTTCTCCTGTTTGTTGATAGGCTTTTGGAGAAACCTTCTCGCCTTGCCTCCACTCATTGAAACCTTTTGAGAAACCATATGTGAAACTCCAAAGGTCTTTTGGTTAACTTGTATCTCCACGTTACCCTAATGTCATTTAAAATCTTCTCCACTTTAGCAATCGCCTTATCTTGTTGAGTTTTACTAGGCATAGTGAATGCATAGTCTATGTGACACTTTAAGAGGTGGTCAAAGATACGCATGAAAGCATGCAAAGTACAAAAGTGAACATTCCTAAGAGGGAAAGAAATTATGGGATTCCAGCTATTAGCCCTTAAGTCCCTATTTGGAGGCGCCAACATAGGTGAGATGAAAGGACATCACCGTCCCTATTTGGAGGCGCCAACATAGGTGAGATGAAAGGACATCACCGTCCCACTCTCCCTCGTAATTCCGTGTTTCCTTGCATTCCTCTTCACCATTGGCCGCCCCCTGTGTTTCTTCTTGGTTTTTTGTTTCAATCCATGCATGCAACAAGGGTATGGGTGAGTTGTATTTGCAACTTGAGTGCAATCCAGCATACACTTAATTGTCTTCAGATCCCCACCAAGATTACAATCAATGTCAAAGTTCCCTAAACCATCAACATCCAGCTTCTCACTTCCTATTTGTGACTTTATCACATCACTAACCCAAGGCAATGTCTCAAAGACCCATGCTAGCACCTCGTGTGTCTCCTTAGGAACCTCAAATGCTCCTAACCACCATATATCTTTCTTTGATTTAACACACTGAATGATAGTTTAGTGTGTGAAATATTGTGATTCCCTTGCTCTTGAAAATCAACTATGGTCTCTCCCTCATCATCGGGCCCCTCTAGAAAATAGTGGTAATAGATGGAGACTTAAAGGTTTCCGCCATAGTGTGGTTCATGAGTGTGACTCATTCTCTCTAGCCTTCTTCCCTTCACAATTTGGCACTCATCCAACTTCAGCACAAAGGAGACCTTGGAACCTATAAAACACGGAAATCAAACAAAATGTTAAGTCGTTCCCCATAAATGAGCACAAAACTAATGTATACAATGTCATGAAACCTACTTATAGAAGGCAACTCATAGAACAATATCATAACCTTTTGTAGCTTTCACATTTCAAAAAAAATGTTGTTGAGCTCATTGAATTTCGAATGAAACATTACCATCCACCGTCTTCTTCTTTCCCCATGCTGCAATGCAGAGTGTGTCGTTGATGTGTAGTAATCCCCAATCCTGCATTTTACATCTTCATTGCTCACTCCCTTTGTTAGACAAGCCCTCTTTAGCGGCGAAAAAAGGTTGTGTGTGATACCTTTCTTACGAAGGTTGTCTCCTAGTAGCAATTGATGAAGAGCTTTGTAGCCCTTCATGCTAATGCCTACCTTATCGCATGCATTAACGACATTAACACTACTGATACTTTGGGAAACCTCTTGTATGATTTCATTGGAAACAACCCTATGTATCTTCTTGCAAACGGGGATCCCTAATCATTTTAAGCACATGCTCCCTCATTGTGATAGAGTGCAAGAGCTCATTATAATCCCCGATTTGATCAGAACCTATGGCATCTTGAAGGAATACTCTAAAAACCAGCAAAATTACATTGACATTACATAGGTGCACACATGATTTACATTGGCATTTTGAATTGGAAGTGCTAGAGAGAATAAGAAAGAGGAGCCATACCGCGCTGCTTGAACTCTCTGCTTATGAGCGCCCTCCCAACGGCAAGTGTTTCGATGTGATTGCGTGGCCTCTTACACTCCCTAGCTCCAATAGGAGTGCTTTTCATGTGGAAGATGGTCTGTGTAAGCTTTTTCACACATGTTGCTCTCTCTTGATTTACATTCTCAAGCTCCTTGATTTTTGTTCGAGCTTGAAGTAGGCCTTGGTGTACGCTAGTAAGGTTAACTTGGAGTGTATGCAATTGTGATGACAAGTAGAAGACTCTACCAGTGTCAGTTGTTGGAGTGTATGCAAGGTTAACTTGGAGTGTATGCAATTGTGATGACAAGTAGAAGACTCTACCAGTGTCAGTTGTTGGAGTGTATGCAAGGTTAACTTGGAGTGTATGCAATTGTGATGACAAGTAGAAGACTCTACCAGTGTCAGTTGTTGCTAATCTCTTGTAGTAGCCGAGAATCCCATTCTCACCATCTCCCACTGAATAAATGATGGTAACTCTTTGAAAGTGGGTGGGTAATGCACTCTTGGGTGAGCTGGGTATAGATGCGGTCAACCCATAGATCCACATTAGTGTGACCCCCTTGTCTACGTACATTTCTCTCATGTTCTGTGAGATAAACCTTACCCAAAGTTGCATAATCTTCTAACACCCGCACATGCAAATCCACCTTGCATCAATGCAGTGTCACATTAGTGTTAGTGATTTCACGCAATTCCATGCTTAGAGGGAGTTGATAGTGGAAAAGAAGAGGGAGGCACTAAGCTCACAGTAGAGAGAGAGAGAGAGAGAGAGAGAGAGAGAGAGAGAGAGAGAGAGAGAGAGAGAGGAGTTGAGATTACTAGGAGTGAGTGCATGCCATAACCTTTCAACAACGAGTTGAGATTAGAGAGAGGGAGGATGCAGTCATAGGAAGGAGAGAGAGAGAGAGAGAGAGAGAGAGAGAGAGAGAGAGAGAGAGAGATAATTACTAGGAGTGAGTGCATGCCACAACCTTCCAAGGAGTTGAGATTAGAGAGAGGGAGGATGCAGTCATAGGAGAGAGAGAGAGAGAGAGAGAGAGAGAGAGAGTTTGTAGGCCATTAGCTCATTAGTTGAGAGAGAAAGGGAGAGTTGAGAGTAGATGGAGTGAGGCTATGCAGACCACCAAGCTCACAATGGAGAGAGAGATATTCCAAGGAGTTGAGATTAGAGAGAGGGAGGATACAGTCAGGAGAGAGAGATAGAGAGAGAGTGTGTGTGTTTGCAGGCCATTAGCTCACACTAGAGAGAGAAAGAGAGAGTTGAGAGTAGATGAGAGGATTGTAGAGAGAGGAATAGATCAAGGCTACAGTAGAGAGATGAGTAGAGAGAGAGAGAGAGAGAGAGAGGGAGAGAGAGAGAGAGAGAGAGAGAGAGAGAGAGTTGGTTTAATTTTGGGGGAAAAAAGAGGTTAAAATTTGATTTTTTGATATATATATATATATATATATATATATATATATATATAAGCTTTTACAAAATAAATTAAAATGTACACAAGCTAGCACATATATTTACAAAGCTTGTTTACAAAAATGGTGTGCCAAGTAATAAATTGGTGTGACTTCTCCTCAATCGTTTCGGAATCCTCTTCACCTATAAAATAACCAACAATAAATTGGTGAAATAAATATTCCATAAGCATACAAACCATCATCACACACATGTTTGCCAGGCATAAGTAGCCCGGGAATCACCCCTACATACGAACTAATTGAAATAAACATTGGAGACCCCAAGCATACATCAATATCCACCAAACGTATTAATATTTATAATGGTATCACCCATGATATTACCATAATTTGCCATGATACAAAGATAATCCAAGCATCCCCAAATTACCTAAGAGGTAGAATAATATTTTTAAGAGGGCTTAAAATAGCACCTATGAAGACAAAGAGTTGTCTACTGTAGTCCATGCATTAAAAATTTGGAAACATTATTTGATGGCCTTAAATTTTCTTATAAAAACTTATCAGCAAATGATTTATCTTTGATAGACATATTAAATGGGCAGTTTTAATTCAAAGTTTTCATTTTATTATTCAATACCAACCTGGTAAAGAAAATGTAGTTGCTGATACTTTGACCGGGAGACCTACCATTCAAAATATTTCTGTGATTGAGAATACATGTTTTGACTCTATGCGTGAGACTTACAACCAATACCTTGACTTTAGTGACATTTGGTCTAGATTGAGAGAAAATAACCCTTTTGCCGAGTATTCCTACTACGATGGATATATTTTCTTCTAGAAAAGGTTATGCCCTTTAGACATTCTATGCTAGAGGAGTTACATCACGCGCCTTATGCGGGGCATCGAGGTGTTTCATCTACATTTCAGACCATATCTAGTGAATTCTATTAGCTTAAAATGAAACTTGAAGTAGCTAGATTTGTTTCTAAATGTGATGTTTTGTCAAAAAATGGAAAGTTACAAGGGTAAGAAATTCGGTTTGCTTATGCCTCTTGCAGTTCCTAACGCTCCTTGGGAACATATTTCTATGGATTTTATACTAGTTTTAGCCATAATGATATGATTTGGATTATTGTTAATAGATTTAGCAAACATGCATATTTTCTTCCTTGCAAAAAGACTCTTACTGTCCATCAAGCTACACACTTGTTTGTTAAACAGCTTTTCACACATCATGGCTTACCACACAAGTGATTGTTCTGATCAAGATTCTAAGTTTTACAGTGATTTTTGGACTACATTGTTTGATAATCTAGGCACTAAATTGGATTTTTTCACTATATTTCATCCTGAATCTAATAGTCAAATTGAAGTGACAAATAGCACAATATTGGATTTACTTCATGCATATATTTTATCACAATCTAAACAATGGGATAAGTATATCCATATTTTACAATTTGCATACAATAATACACCACATTCATCCACTGGAAAAGCACCTCTTACAATTGTGTATGGCAAAGTTTTACCTACTTCTATCACTCGTTTGTCACACACTATTGGAGCTGCATATCAATTCACCATTGATTTTACTTCCATTCATGTTATGGGAATATATTTTAAGCCCTTTTAAAAATATTATTCTACCCTCTTAGATAATTTGGGGACGCTTGGATTATCTTTGCATCATGCCAAATTATGTTAATATCATGGGTGATACCATTTATAAATATTAATACTTTTGGTGGATATTGACGTATGCTTGGGGTCTCCAATGTTTGTTTCAGTTGGTTCGTTCGTATGTAGGGGTGATTCCTGGGTTACTTACGCCTGGCAAACATGTGTGTGATGATGGTTTGTATGCTTATGGAATATTTATTTCACCAATTTATTGTTGGCTATGTTATAGGTGAAGAGGATTCCAAGGATTGAGGAGAAGTCGCACCAATTTATTACTTGGCACACCATTTTTGTAAACAAGCTTTGTAAATACATGTGCTAGCTTGTGCACATTTTGATTTATTTTGTAAAAGCTATAGTTTATCAAGCATAAACTTGATCTTTAATATTTGGTAAAGCATGATATGCTTTAAACCCAAGCCTCAATTTATGGGCACTCTATTTTTGAAGATAAGAGAGTATCGTTTGTAAGAAAAGAACCCCTCTTAAAAATATTATTCTACCCACTTAGATAATTCAGGGACGCTTGGATTATCTTTGCATCATGCCAAATTATGTTAATATCATGGGTGATACCATTATAAATATTAATACGTTTGGTGGATATTGATGTATACTTGGGGTCTTCAATGTTTGTTTCAGTTGGTTCGTATGTAGGGGTGATTCCTAGGTTACTTATGCTTGGCAAACATGTGTGTGATGATGGTTTGTATGCTTATGGAATATTTATTTCACCAATTTATTTTTGGTTATTTTATAGGTGAAGAGGATTCCGGGGATTGAAGAGAAGTCACACCAATTTATTACTTGGCACACCATTTTTGTAAACAAGCTTTGTAAATACATGTGCTAACTTGTACACATTTTGATTTATTTTGTAAAAGCTATAGTTTATCAAGTATAGACTTGATCTTTAATATTTGGTAAAGCGTGATATGCTTTAAACCCAAGTCTCAATTTATGGGCACTCTATTTTGGAAGATAAGGGAGTGTCGTGCAAGAAAAGCACCCCCTCTTAAAAATATTATTCTCCCTCTTAGATAATTCGGGGACGCTTGGATTATCTTTGCATCATGCCAAATTATGTTAATATCATGGGTGATACCATTATAAATATTAATATGTTTGGTGGATATTAACGTATGCTTGGGGTCTCCAATGTTTGTTTAAGTTGATATGTAAGGGTGATTCCCGGGTTACTTACGCTTGGAAAACATGTGTGTGATGATGGTTTGTATGCTTATGGAATATTTATTTTACCAATTTATTGTTGGTTATTTTATAAGTGAAGAGGATTCCGAGGATTGAGGAGGAGTTGCACCAATTTATGACTTGGCATACCATTTTTGTAAACAAGCTTTGTAAATACATGTGCTAGCTTGTGCACATTTTGATTTATTTTGTAAAAGCTATAGTTTATCAAGCATAGACTTGATCTTTAATATTTGGTAAAGCGTGATATGCTTTAAACCCAAGCCTCAATTTATAGGCACTCTATGTTTGAAGATAAGAGAGTGTCGTGCAAAAAAGCATCCCTTTTTTTGTATTTTTGGAGACTATGGCCTAATTTGGAATAAAATATATCGTAAATACTCATGTGTGGAGGAGAATAGGCCATACACACATGAGAGGGGATGATTGTACCCAATCTTAGAGCCGAATCTTTGTGAGCTAAGTATTTTCATTTTTTTGAATATTTTAATCCTGGTCATGTGATGTTTGATGAATTGTTGAATTTAAATCAATTTCTTGCAATTTATTTGATTTCTATCTCCCTAGAAATTTAGATCCCGTGACATATACTTACTTTCAGTAGAACGAAATTTCCTACTCATGAAAGCAATAAGGTGACCATCTTGCATTCACACAACACCAATGCCCTTACCACACAACACCAATGCCCTTACCACTAGCATCGGTTTACAACCACAAAGAAAGGACATAAAAAAATTAGGTAATTGTTGTAACACAGGAGTATGAGTAAGTGCATATTTTAATACAAGAAAAGATTTCTCTTAAAGTTCAGTCCATTAATAAGGTTTGGTTTTCTTGAGAAGTTTAGTAAGATAATGTGCCTTATATACAAAACTATGGACAAACTTGTAAAATAGCTACACAACCCTAGAAAAGATCGTAACTCATGAAGATTCTTAGGTCGTAGCCATGATGCAATAGTTTCTATTTTCTTGGGATCAATATGGATTCCCTTAACAAAAAATATATGTCCCAAATACTCAATCTCACTCTAAAAGAAGCTACTCTTTTTAGGATTAAGGTAAATCTCATTTTCCTTGAGCAAATTAAATACAATTTTCAATTGCTTTTTGTGCTCTTTTTTAGACTTACCAAGATATCATCGAAAAAGAAAACCACAAAGTTTTGATGAGGCTAACTATAAAAACTCAAAGTGACCAATCTGAGTTCTAAAGCAGTTTTATAGATATCTTGGTCAGCCATTCTTACTTGATTACCCGGATTTAAGGTCAATTTTGCTAAATATGCTGGCTCCTCTTAATTTGTGAGTAGATCATCAATTCTAGGAATTAGAAATCTATTCTTGACAGTATTCTTGTTGAGAGCCTTGTAGTCTACACACATACAATAAGTACCATTTTTCTTCTTTACAAGAAGAACTACTACTCCATATGGTGAACTACTTGGTCTAATATGTCCTCGAGAAAGCAAATCCTCAATTGGAGTCTGAATTTCTCTTTGCTCAAGAGGATTAAATCTATAAGGTGCTCTACAAGGTGGTACACTTCCAGAAATAATATCTATTTGATTATCCTCAAGCCGTGCACTAGGTAGTCCACGAGGTAACTTAATGAGAAAATAATCAAAAATTTTAGTTTTCTTTCAAAATTTCCTTGTAAAACAAGAATTCTTACCACGATGCATGAAAGACATTGCGTGATTTGCATAATCAATATGTGGTGTGTACTGATGTCAAAAAGGCATTCCCAAAATCATGTCAATACCGTGCAAGGGTGCTGCTACGAAAGTACTTCATTAAAAAATTGTGCAATAGACAAAGCAAGATTCTTCACTTTCTTAGTGCAATTATACTTTTGATTTTGAAAATCAACCTTTACTTCTTGATCAAATTTACCATTTAATTTACCATCGGACTCTGGCTCGTAGTCATCATCACAAGCGTCGATGATCTCCAGTGCCAATGTCTCCAATGCCAATGATCTCCAGTGCCAATGTCTTCATCACATCCACCATGTTAAGTCGAGCAATTGGCCTCTTGTTGTTGTTGCTTGGACACTTATTAGAATAGTGCCCCTTTTGATGGACAAGTGTAACATCAAATGTTCTTCGCTTTTTCATCTCGATTTGCTGAATCTGGAACATCTGTGTTCTTTGGTTCTCCACTTGCTCCATTGTTGTTGTCAATCTTTACTTTATTGTTGGTGAATTGCTTGTTCCTTTGATCTTGGCCCTTGTAAAAAGGTCGTTTTGAATGAAGAATGCCTATCAAAACCATAGAAGATGTCAAAGCTTTGGGGAATTTGAAAGTACAATTCTCCTATGGGAACCTTGGCACACCATTTTTCTTTTCACAATTCAAAGCAAGAGACTTAGCAGATGCAAAAGTGAGGACAAAACATATTGACCTCCGCTTTAATCTTTGGATCCAACCCTAAAATAAACTTCCTTTTTTAAGCTTCCTTTATGCACTTTTTCAATGGATTGCATTTAAATGAGGGAATCCCAAAATTTTTCAATGTAAGTTTGGACATCCTCCCCTTTTAATTGTCTAAGAGTGTCCCAATGTTGTCCGGCTTTGGCTTTATCTTGAGGAGGTAGAAAGTGTCTCTTAATTTCATGCTGAAAATCCTCCCAAGTACGAGGTTTATGTTGCCCATTCTTGGTAGCATTCCACCATAAAGTGACATTCTGAATCAAATGATTTGTAATGGCGCACTTAACCTTATCTTTCTTGGATTTTTTCTCTCACGAAAAATAGTCATCAAACTGGCTATGCCAAGAGAAAATAGTACGTGTGTCCTTCTTTCCATCAAAATTTTGGAAAGAGAAAGCCTTGTGAATAATGCGACATTCTTTCCGAGCCGTTCACGCATCAAGAGTTGCTTTGATAGCTCGACGAATAGAATCCTTGTCACTATCGCTATCAAAAGCATACCTATGCCATTTTCAATGTTAAAGTTGGTCTTCTAATGCAAGTCTATGAGTGTGTTCATTGATCAATTGTGCTTGTAAAGCAATAAGTTTCTCTTGAATTAACGGGGGTGCATGAAAACTAACCATAAATGATGAGAAATAAAGAGAAATAGTAAAAGTTAAAAAATACTTATAGTAGATCTCGCTCGTGAATGATTATGAAGTTCGCGTGACCCACGACAAAATAAAAGAGTGATGCAACCATCCAACACAATCTCCAATTTATCTAAAAGTAGTTATGAAGCGTCGAAAGATCATTCGATGGAGTATTGTGTGCAATCTATCCCCCCCAAGAAGTGTCGGCATACTCCCACTTCTTGGGTATTTATGTCTTTATTAACAAAAATATCCCACATGCTAAAAATAGTTGCATGCTCTCTTACATGGGTTTGCCCTTTACAAAAAATAGAGTTCTTTTTACCAAAAGCTTAAATAAATTCCTATCCAAATCACTAAGGAAAAATACATATAAACCTCCAAGGGCTAGTGCATGTGCAACCAAATTAATAGGTTCACGCCTATGTATAACAAAAGTGGGTTGCTAACAAAATACAAAAATATCTCGTAAGTAAATACCACAACCAAAATACCAAAATCATTGGCTGCCAAAATACTAAAAGGAAAACCTTCCTGGTAATTGCTCACGCCAAATCACCGCAATCATGTCCCAGCCATACCGGCTTACGAGCACAAAACTCATCAATCTCATCAACCTACAAGTTGTCCATTTAAACACATTACACATTAGCAACATGTGCTAAAAATTACACAACAGCACATAAGCATAAAATCTAACACTTAGTTCTAGCCATCCCTAAATTCATATGTCCTACACATGAAATATTCAAAATCACCCAAGTGCCATGCTACGAACAAAGTGGTAATTAGGTGTCCCCAATTAACCATAGAAGAGGGACGGACGGACAAACTATAGCATCAAAGAAAGGTAAGGGCTTAAGTAACCCCAATGCTTTTGAGAAGAAGAAGAAATCAAAAGTTATGACAAGATTGGTCATGTGACCAAATCTTGTGGACTAAAGCAAACGAGAAGAATTGCATTGTGAATCCAATGAAGAAGGAGTGTAGAAACACTGCTATAGTAATTCTCAACATGGTATCAGCTCTAGGGTAAGGCTCTCCAGTTTTTAGGAAATGATTAGATTTCATTAAGCAAGTTTTTTAGTTTTTTGGAATTTATATTAGCATTTTTTATTGAGGTGTTTTAAGCCTTCATTAGCCTATTAATGGAATAGATGTTGCTCTTTCTTCTTGTTATCCCTAAGTAGTATTGAGAGCACTCTTGGTCACACCACCACAGTGATCTAGAGTGCGAGAAATACCAGCAAAGAAGCTTAGAGTGTGTAGGCCTATTGCCACCATTGGAATAAAGCCACTGTGAAAAGCAGTGTTGTGTGTTGCAATTGAGATAGCAGGCAAGGAGTTAGCAAGAAGCCAAATCTTGGATAGAGCTTGTACTTGTGTAAAACAAGCTTGTAATAGAGCAGCGAGGCTAACAAGAGTGGCGCGAGTATGATTGCAACACTTGATTCAGCACATAGAGGAGGAGGAGAAGCTCCTACTCTTAGGAGATGCACAAATTTGAGCACAGATCAAAGAAAGAAGGGCCTGCCACATACAAAGCGAGAGAGCTAGCAACAGCAGCAAGAGCTCGAGTAGTGAAGATTATGCAAACACAGCAGCATAATCGTCGTCAGGAGAGAAAGGAGACGAAATGAGCAGCTCAAGTAGCATTGTCATGTTTTGTTATCAAAGCAAGCAACACACGTGTGTAGAAGGTAGAATTGTCCACCAACAGTAGGCAACAGTTCAAAGTGTAGGGACTCCCTTCCACAATCCATAGCCCACTTCGTCACTCACTACCCCCACAGTGGCTGGAAAAAAAAAAGTAATAATAATAAATAAATAATTGAGATAAGGTTTGATAACCTTGGACCCTTAAAAGCTTATTGTAAAATGGCTTACGTAAGAGGTGTTCACATGGCCTTTATATTTTGAGTATTCAGAAGTTTGGCAGTCATTACCAAAGTCTTCGGCATCGACATGAGCCACGTTGTTGTAGGATTTTCACTAGCATGATCGTTTTATCATCATGATCATTGACATTTTCTATGTAACTCTTGTAAGCGGCCAAATGAGCATGCTAACATGTGTTTGTCTAGAAAGAGAAGAGTGCAACTCTTGTAAAAACACCGCAAAACACTGAATGAGTATGCGAGCATATGTGTGCATAATTAAAGCAAAGGTGCATACACATCTAGCCTAAGCATGCCTATAGCACAAGTGCATGAGATAACCATAGCACATAGCATGGCATCCACATAAAATGCATCAAAGACACATAAGGAGCATCAAGCCCCACACCAAAGGAGATGTCAAACAGCCAAGAGTCAAGCCAAAGAGCAAAGACCAAGAGCTAAGAAGCATCCAACAATGTGAAGAAGAAAAAGAAGGACATGACATCGACATGAAACATGAAGTCAATTACAAGGGATATCTGAAATTTTTCCAAAGTGCATATACTCCCATAAATTGACTCTTGGAGATTCACACACCATCCATTATAGGTTTCTTCCTCCCTCAGCGGTTTAGCAATCTAAAAGCTAAGCAGGATTTGCTCTCAATTTTAGAATTCATCCATACAGACGGATCAGAAAGAGGTCAAGAATTTAGTAAAACCGTTTTTCAATTTTACAGTGGTTTCATGATTTTTTGAAAATGGTTTACCACCCTCCTCTTGACCTTTGGTTATTACCCTTTGGTTAATAGAGGAGATCCTTCAAAAACCTTTGAACTTAACTTTCTACCACTCAATTTTATCCCCTTCTCCCTAGGTGTCTATCACTGTCACTTGATCTAAATTTCTAGGGAGATAGAAATCAAATAAATTACAAAAAATTGATTTAAATTCAACAGTTCATTAAACATCACATAACTATGATTAAAATATTCAAAAACAAATAAAAATACTTAGCTCACAAAGATTCGGCTCCAAGATTGGAAATAATCATCCCCCCTCATGTGTGTATGGCCTATTTTCCCCCACACATAAGTATTTACGAGATATTTTATTCCAAAATTAGGCCATAGCCTCCAAAAATACAAAAAAGGGGGGTGCTTTTTCTGCACGACACTCTCTTATCTTCAAAAATAGAGTGCTCATAAATTGAGGCTTGGGTTTAAAGCATATCACGCTTTACCAAATATTAAAGATCAAGTCTATGCTTTGATAAACTATAGCTTTTACAAAATAAATCAAAATGTGCACAAGCTAGCACATGTATTTACAAAGCTTGTTTACAAAAATGGTGTGCCAAGTAATAAATTGGTGTGACTTCTCCTCAATCCTTGGAATCCTCTTCACCTATAAAATAACCAACAATAAATTGGTGAAATAAATATTCCATAAGCATACAAACCATCATCACACACATGTTTGCCAAGTGTAAGTAACCCGAGAATCACCCCTACATATGAACCAACTGAAACAAACATTGGAGACTCCAAGCATATGTCAATATCCACCAAACGTATTAATATTTATAATGGTATCACCCATGATATTAACATAATTTGGCATGACGCAAAGATAATCCAAGCGTCCCCAAATTATCTAAAAGGGTAGAATGATATTTTTAAGAGGGCTTAAAATATATTTCGATAACAATTCATGATCATGTTCGTAATGCATTTCCAATGCAAAAGAGCAATACACTAAACATGCTAATAAGAAAAGAAAGCACATGGTTTTTCAACTAGGTCAATATGTTTTGCTTCGTATTGTAAAAAGACCTCTTAAAAGTGTTGAAACTAACCCTGTTATTAAGTTAGATTCTCATTTTTATGGTCCTTTTCAAATTACTCAAAAAATCAATGGGCTAGCATATTGGCTTTCACTTCCTTCTCATTGGAGAATTAAGAATTCTTTCCATATCAGTCTTTTGAGACCTTATAAGGGACCACTTGCTACACATCTTGTGTATGAGGAAGCACCTATTCTTATTGATCAAGTAGAAGAGCTTCAACCTGAAGCTATTATTGACCATGAGACCACTATACCACTTGCATAGGCACAATATATAATAGATACCTTTTGACCTTTAAAAATCATCCCAGAGAGAATGCTTGATGGATGCTTGAGTGGTTTTTACGCGCTTATCCTGACCTCATCGAATCTTCCTTTCAAATATAGGCCACTTGATATGATGCAAATTAGGATAGTTGCCATCCCATGTAGGAGGGATGTTACGGTTTTTTTGTCCGTCCCTTTGGTTAATTGGGAATGCTTAATTACCACTATGTTCATAGCATGGCACTTGGGTGATTTTGAATATTCCATCTGTAGAACATATGAATTTAGGGATGGTTGGAACTAAGTGTTAGATCTAATACTTATGTGTTTTTGTGTAATTTTAGCATGTATTGCTAATGTGTAATGTGTTTGAATGGATAACTTATAGGTTGGTGAGATCAATGAGAGTTTTGTGCTCGCCGTAAGCTGGTATGATAGGGACATGATGGCGGTGATTTGTCATGAGCAATTACCGAGAAGGTTTTTCTTTTAATATTTTGGCATTGGCGGGATAGCCAATGATTTTGGTATTTTGGTCATGGTATTTACTACGAGATATTTTTGTATTTTGCTAGCCACCCACTTTTGTTATACATGGGCGTGGACCTATTAATTTAGTTACACATGAACTAGATATTGGGGGTTTATATATATTTCTTCTTAGTGATTTGGATAGGAAGGACTTATTTAAGTTTTTGATAAAAGCAACTCCTATTTTTGATAAAAGCAACTCCTATTTAAGTTTTTGATAAAAGCAACTCCTATTTTTTGTAAAGGGAAAGCCCCTTGGGGGTTTATATGTATTTTTCCGTAGTGATTTGGATAGGAAGCATTTATTTAAGTTTTTGGTAAAAGAAACTCCTATTTTTTGTTAAAGGGCAAGCGCATGCAAGAGCGTGCAACTATTTTTGGCATGTGGACTATTTTTGTCTATAAAGACATAAATACCAAAGAAGTGGAAGTATGCCAACACTTCTTGAGAGGGGAGGGGGATAGATTGCATCCAATACTCTCTCATGTGATTATTTTTAAATTTTGTTTTATGCTATCTTACTCAAGATAATTCTTGAAATCTATGTAACTTGATCGGTTTGATAGTTAGTAGTGATGTGTCTCCCCAAGATCTAATTTCCTGTCATTTGTATTTTCAAAAAATATACATCATCACTATCTTTGGCTTTAAGACACATTTTCTCCTCCACACTAGCATTGATTGTTGGAACTCCTCAAACATAAGAGGCGGGCCACGCACTTGCATGTTCAATGAGGTCACCAAACTGTCATACTTCGAGGGCAACACTTTGATGCACATGTGTGCTAGTTCCCCGCTGCCACCATTTACTAATCTTGCAGATTCTTTAACTGTGATATGAATTGCTCTATTGCTTTTCCTTAAAATACTTTTCTTTTGCAAGCTAATTCTCAAGGTTTTGAATCCATGTTTGATTCCTTATCTCATGATATTGGTTCTTAAGAACTTGCCATGCTTTACAAGTTGTGGTGGTATGCTGAAAACAAGTTTATTAGTGATGCTGGTGATGATTACGCATAATGTATCTGCCTCCATGCTAGAGTGAGAGCAAGATTTGGCAGCATGGTCTATAGTGCATTTGCTAGATCTAAGTAGGACCCGGATCCTACATTAACCCCTGTTTGGCAATTTCCCACAACTCATATGAATCAAGAATGGAACTAATTTTGAACTTCCACAAAGAGTGTAAATTATTACATCCAACTTTCCTTCACCAAATGATGGAAGATGGACACGAGTGGCTACTTTATTTGCACGTGGGGATCATCTCTCCAAATCTGCCTTCAAATAGCATACTCCCAAAACAAGCTTTGCCTAAAGCCTAAGCTCTATTACCATGTAATAAAACACAATAGTAGTGGAAGCAAGATTGAAGAAGGCTAGCTAGGTCCTCCGCACTAGGTCTCCTCATCTTCACCATGCTCTCCAAGATCTGTTACATCATCGACTATTGTCACCCAGTGCTCTCTAAGCTCTCTGACCTCTCTGGTGCCATCACTGCCGGTGCTCTCAACTTCATCAAACCAGCCGCCTCGTCGGTGTTCTTCAAGCTCTCCATCCTATGCATCGTCTTTCAGTTCTCTCACCATCATCACATGTGCTCTCTGACCTCACCACCATCGTCATTGTCCGTGCTCTCCGAGCTCTCTATCTTCTCTAGTTGCTCCTGCTACTACTATCACCACATTGGTGCTCTTCGACCTCACTTCCGTCATTGTTGGTGCTCTCTCCAAGCTCTCTGTCCTCAGACTTCTCTGACTCCCACCAAGGCCATTGTGACAATGATGAGACCATGTGCACTTACAATGTGCAAAGACACATCATGGGCTAGGTTACTCATGGCTTGAGAACATCGGTTTTTGTGGGGACACCTTTAAGAGATCCTACTCCTGGTTCTTTTCTGGGGGCTATGCATGTTCAAACTTCTAGGGCATCTGTGGACATACTTGGTCTTGCTATTGTTATAACTACTATTGGGCCTGATCGTGGGTTTGGTGTCGAAACTCATAGAGAATTTGATACTTCTACTGTGCCCCCTTGTAGTAGAACATGGTGCTGGTGCTTCTGGTCTTTCTAAACCAAAAGGATAAGGCTGATGTTGGTTTCCCAAAGGATAACACCACAAGAGGGATCAAAGAGCATGAGACATCTACACATGGTAAAAGACAACACATTGTTCACCTTTTTTTTAATAAATTATTAGTATTATGACCAGAGGGATCAAAGAGCTTGATGAATTTGCACATGGTAAAAAAAAGCACCTTGTTCATGTTGTTTTTTTGGTGATTGAATTATTAGAATTATGATGTTATCGTTCTGTTAAATGCATTGTGGCTTTGTGTGACATGCATTTGCATGTTTGCATGGCTCTCAAATGAACCAAGGGTTGTGTCAGAGCTTATTGTGCAGAACAAAGAAGCTAACGTCCATAAAATATTAGAGTTGTTAGTTACTGTTGGTGTTGGTAGCACATAGCATTTAATGTCTAGTGTTGTTATTTTTTATTCATTAAATTTAATCTGTGACTTTTGTAGTGTGTTGTAATTTAATGTAAATATTGTTAATTCATTAATTTTTATGTATGGTTTTTGTAGTAGGTGTTAAAGTGTTGTAAGCGTTTTTTTGTAAGATTTGTAAAACATTAAACCTAAAGCAAAACCTTAGGTTATGTTTAATTAATGGAGAAAAGTGAATTTGTCCCTACGCGACAAGATCATGTCTCACAATAAATATTGTCTCTTGGCTATAGGTTATGATGCCCTCAGAAATAAGTAAATAGAAGGTTGGTGGTAGCCTTTCGAAATTTGATCTCGTTGATTTATTTGAGATTAAGGTCACCGTCTCGAGTCTGGTCTCTCTCGACCGAGGAAGAAGGGTGGTTATAAATGGTTTTCATTTCCCAAAAATATATATATAATATTATTTCAAAAGGCCAAAGACCGAAAACAATAAAAGTATGATACGGATGCGCGCCGGCACTGCACGTGCCCATCGTTCAAAGTGGCGGTCGCCAATTGGGCAAAGTGCCTTGAGTTTTGAGATTTTGAAGGTGTTGAGAAGAAATGATTGATTTTGGGTTCGACTAAAGGTCAACCGACTACTACTTGGCCCTATGGTGAATCTGATTCAACGCTTTTATCCTGCCACCTGGCACCTGCAGCAGGTAACTACCACAATA